>NC_067414.1:96652001-96999501 GCF_009764475.1 Pristis pectinata
CCCGGCTCCTCGTTCCTGATGCATCGCCGGGATTTATGTCCCCGGACGACAGCAGCAGGATGCGATCCCGACCTCCGGATGTCAGAGTTTTACACATTTCAATGAGAGTCTCCCTCAGTTCCTCTCAACTCGACAGGGTCCAGTCTGAGCCGCAGCTGCCGCCCCTGGAACTGGTCTGGGGCTCCCTTGCTGCACTCCAGCTTTGCTGGTACATCCCTCCCTCTCCCCCTCCCCTCTCCCTCCCCCTCTCCCTCTCCCTCTCCCTCCCCCTCTCCCTCTCCCTCCCCCTCTCCCTCTCCCTCCCCCTCTCCCTCCCCCTCTCCCTCCCCCTCTCCCTCCCTCTCCCTCTCCCTCCCCCCTCCCTCCCCCTCTCCCTCCCCCTCCCTCTCCCTCCCTCCCCCTCCCTCTCCCTCCCCCCCCTCCCTCCCTCCCCCCCTCTCCCTCCCCCACTCCCTCCCCCCCTCCCTCCCCACCTCTCCCTCCCCCTCTCCCTCCCCAACTCCCTCCCCATCTCCCTCCCCCTCTCCCTCCCCCTCCCCCTCTCCCTCCCCCTCTCCCTCCCCCTCTCCCTCCCCCTCCCCCTCTCCCTCTCCCTCTCCCTCCCCCTCTCCCTCTCCCTCCCCCTCTCCCTCCCCCTCTCCCTCTCCCTCCCCCTCTCCCTCTCCCTCCCCCTCTCCCTCTCCCTCCCTTCTCCCTCCCCCTCCCTCCCTCTCCCTCCCCCTCTCCCTCCCCCTCCCCCTCCCTTCTCCCTCCCCCTCTCCCTCTCCCTCTCCCTCTCCCTCCCCCTCTCCCTCCCCCTCTCCCTCCCTCTCCCTCCCCCTCTCCCTCCCTCTCCCTCCTTTCCCCCGGTGGTGGGGTCACATTTTCTCCCCTCCAGTCCATCGGAACATGTTGATGACCAGATGCTCGCTGTCTCTGAGGCACCTCTGTCAAACCTCTGGGACGTGAATCACCACATCCCCGGCACACGTTCCTTCAATCTGATTCATTTCTCCAGTTTTTTGTTTAACTATTTCTAATTTAGACAGAGTCACACAGCACGGAAGCAGGCCCTTCGGCCCAACTGGTCCATGCTGACCAAGGTTCCCATCTAAGCTGGTCCCATTTGCCCGCGTTCGGTCCATATCCCTCTAAACCTTTCCTCTCCATGGACCTGTCCAACTGGCTTTTAAATGTTGTTAATGTACCTGCCTCACCCACTTCCTCTGGCAGCTCGTCCCATATACTCACCACCCTCTGGGTGAAAAAGTTGCCTCTCAGGTTCCTATTAAATTTCTCCCCTCTCACCTTAAGCCTGTGCCCTCTAGTCCTCGATTCCCCAACCCTGGGAAAAAGACTGAGTGCATTCACCCTCTCTATGCCCCTTGTGGTTTTGTACACCTCTATAGGATCACCCCTCAGTCTCCTACACTCCAATGAAGAAAGTCCCAACCTGCTCAACCTCTCTCCATAACTCAGTCCCTCAAGTCCCGGCAACATCCTCGTAAATCTCCTCTGCACTGTTTCCAGCTTAATGGCATCTTTCCTACAGCAGGGCGACCAGAACTGAACGCACTATTCCAAATGTGGCCTCACCAACGTTTTGTACAACTGCAACATAACGTCCAATGGCCCCCGATCCCCCGGAGTGGCCCCCGATCCCCAGAGTGGCCCCGATCCCCGGAGTGGCCCCTGATCCTCTGAGCTGCCGTTATTTCCAGCAATTTGATAAACCACTTATTTTGATTTAATACTATCCTTAATTTTTTTCAGCCACGGATGGACCATATTTGCTGTTGGATCTTGTTTTGCCCTAAAAGAACACATCTGATTTGCAGACCACGTGTTATTTCTTTAAACGCTGCCAATATCCAACAGAGTTTCCCCCTCCTCCTCCTCCCACCCTCCGTACAGATTGAACCGGTGGCTTCAGGGGAGGGACACCCTCAATGGCAGAGGGAGGAACTGCAGGGGAGGGAGAGAGATGCAACAGACTGCAGATTATTACAGTGAAAAACGTTGTTTTGCATGCCGTCCATACAGATCATTTCATCACATCAGCGCAACAAGGCAGTACAAGGGAAAAGCAATAACAGAATGCAGAATAAAGTGTTCCAGCTACAGAGAAAGTGCAGCGCAGGCAGACAATAAGGTGCAAGGACATAACAAGGTAGATTGTGAGGTCAGAGTCCATCTTATCGTACTAGGGAACCATTCAATAGTCTTATAACAGCGGGACAGAAGCTGTCCTTGAGCCTGGTGGTACGTGCTTTCAGGCTTTTGTATCTTCTGTCTTATGGTATTGGTTTATTATTGTCACTTGTACTGAGGTACAGTGAAAAACTTGTCTTGCAAACCGATCGTACAGGTCAATTCATTACACGGTGCAGTTACATTGAGTTAGTACAGAGTGCATTGATGTAGTACAGGTAAAAACAATAACAGTACAGAATAAAGTGTCACAGCTACGGAGAAAGTGCAGTGCAATAAGGTGCAAGGTCACAACAAGGTAGATCGTGAGGTCAGAGTCCATCTCATTGTGTAAGGGAACCGTTCAATAGTCTTATCACAGTGGGATAGAAGGTGTCCTTAAGCCTGGTGGTACGTGCCCTCAGGCTCCTGTACCTTCTACCCGATGGAAGACAGAATGTCCCGGGTGGGTGGGGTCTTTGATTATGCCGGCTGCTTCACCAAGACAATGAGAGGTAAAGACAGAGTCCAAGGAGCGGAGACTGGTGTCTATGACACGCTGGGCTGTGTCCACAACTCTGTGCAGCTTCTTGCAGTCCTGGGCAGAGCAGTCGCTGTACCAAGCTGTGATACATTCTGATAGGATGCTTTCTATGGTGCATCGGTAAAAGTTGGTGAGAGTTAAAGGGGACAAACTGAATTTCTTTAGCCTCCTGAGGAAGTAGAGGTGCTGGTGAGCTTTCTTGGCCATGGCATCCACATGGTTTGTCCAGGACAGGCTGTTGGTGATGTTCACTCCCAGGAACTTGAAGCTGTCAACTCTCTCGACCTCAGCACTATTGATGTAGACAGGCGCATGTACACCGCCCCCTTTCCTGAAGTCAATGACCAGCTCTTTAGTTTTGTTGACATTGAGGGAAAGGTTGTTGTCATGACACCATTCCACTAAGCTCTCTATCTCCTTCCTGTACTCCGACTCATCGCTGTTTGAGATATGGCCTACAACGGTGGTATCATCTGCAAACTTGTAGATGGAGTTAGAGCAGAATCTGTCCACACAGTCATGAGTATATTAGGAGTAGAGTAGAGGGCTGAAGACGCAGCCTTGTGGGGCACCAGTGTTGAGAATAATTGTGCTGGAGGTATAGCTGCCTATCCTCACTGATTGCAGTCTGTTGGTCAGAAAGTCAAGGATCCGGTTACAGAGGGAGGTGTTGAGTCCCAGGTTTCGGAGTTTGTTGATGAGTTTGCTTGGGATTATAGTATTGAAGGCGGAGCTGTAGTCAATAAACAATAGTCTAATGTAGGTGTCTTTACTGTCCAGATGCTCCAGAGCTGAGTGTAGGGCCAGGGAGATGGCGGCCGCTGTAGACCTGTTTCGGCGGTAGGCGAATTGCAGTGGCCTGAGGTTGCCTGGGAGGCTGCAGTTGATGCGTGCAGTGACCAGCCTCACAAAGCACTTCATGGTGGTGGTCGGTAGTCATTGAGGGACGTTACCTTGTTTTTCTTCAGTACCGGGATGATAGTAGAGGGGGGAGAAGAGAGAATGTCCGGGGTGGGTGGGGTCTCTGATTATGTTGGCTGCTTTACCAAGGCAACGAGAAGTGTGGACAGAGTCCATGGAGGGGAGGCTGGAGGGACTCAGCGGGTCGGGCAGCATCTGTGGAGGAAAATGGACAGTCGACATTTTGGGCTGGGACCAGACACGGGACTAACAACTTCACGTCGGATAAGTCCGTCATAATAAAGCTGCTACAGAACCACGGAAGGGGGAGGAGACCCCCCCCACTCCCCCCACCACTCCCACTCCCCCCCAACTCCCTCCCCCCAGTGGTGGGGGGAGGGGGGGTCCCTGCAGTTCCCCCCTCGGCCGCTGGGGGGAGGGGGGTCCCTGCAGTTCCTCCCTCGGCCGCCGGGGGGCGGGGTCCCTGCAGTTCCCCCCTCGGCCACTGGAGGGAGGAGGGTCCCTGCAGTTCCCCCCTCGGCCGCCGGGGGGCGGGGTCCCTGCAGTTCCCCCCTCGGCCGCCGGGGGGCGGCGGCGGCTCCGCTGGGCGACGTGGATGGTCTGAAGTTGGAAAAGTTCCCGAGAGTTTGGGCGGAGTTCGGGGATGGAGCCGGGCGGCGGCGGGGCTGTTGCGGGCGGGCTGCGGGGGTAGGGGCGGCGGCGGCGGGCGGGCTGCGGGGGTAGCGGAGGGTCCGGGGGTAGGGGAGGCTGCGATGGACGGGGCGATCAGCATCATTCTCGTGTCGTTGGCCATGTTCGGAGGCTCCCTGCTCCTGGGACTGATCCCGCTGGTCATCAGACTGCCCGAGGTGAGTCCTTCCCACCACTCGCTCTCCCCATCCCTCCCTCACTTCCTCCCTCCATTCCCCCCCTCCCCTCTCCTCCCCTCTCTCTCCCCCTCCATTCCCTCCCTCTCCCCCTCCCTCCCCCCCTCTCCCCCTCCCTCTCCCCCCCCCTCCCTCCCCCCCTCCTTCCCTCCCTCCCCCCTCCCCCCCTCCTCTCCCCCCCTCCTTCCCTCCCTCCCCCCTCCCCCCCTCCTCTCCCCCCCTCCTCTCCCCCCTCCTCTCCCCCCCTCCATCCCCTCCTCTCCTCCCCCCTCCCTCCCCCCCCTCTCTCCCCCTCCCCCCCTCTCTCCCCCTCCCCCCTCTCTCCCCCTCCATCCCCCCTTCCATCCCCTCCCCCCCTCCTCTCCCCCCTCCTCTCCCCCCTCCCCCCCTCCTCTCCCCCTCCTCTCCCCCTCCTCTCCTCCCCCCCTCCTCTCCATCCCCTCCGTAAAGCGGATACTTCCCCGGGGCGGCGGGGCTGGTGTCTCCCCTGGGCCGAGCCCCCCACAGCCGGCAGCTCACTGGGCCGCACAGGAACCGGCTCCAGTCAGAGCGGCGGGCGGCGGGGGTCCCGCTGCCGCACGTCGTCCCGTCTCCGCTGTTGCGAAGGGGAAAGGCTCAGTGCTGGGAGCTGTCCTGTCCCCCCACCCACCTGTGAGTGTGCAGGGTGGGGGGAATGGGGTGTCGGTCTGTCCTGGAGGGAGCTGAGGTTCCTGAGAGCTGTTGGGGGCCCCACTGGTGCAGGCAAGTGGAGGGGTTTTTGCATCACACTCCTGACCGGTGCTGTGCAGATGGTGACCCAGCAGCCTCTGACTGTCGACGTTTCCCTGTCATCGAGCGGCTCCGGTGGGGACGGAGTCCATTTGGTCACCGTGGAACAGCACAGGAACAGGCCCTTCGGCCCACAATGTCTGTGCTGAACATTTCACTAAATTAAACTAAGCCCATTCTATGTCCGTCCTCTCCCTGCATGTTCATGTGTCTATCTTAAACACGTCCAACATATCTGCCTCCACCCCCACCCCTGGCAGCCCGTTGCAGGCACCCACCATTCTCTGTGTGAAAAAAAATCTGCCCCGCACATCGCCCTCTCACCCTAAATGCACGTCCGCTAGTCTTTGACGTTTCCACCCTGGGGAAGAGATGCCAGCTGTTTACGCATGTCTGAATGTAAACCTCCATCAGGTCTCCCCTCAGCCTCTGCCGCTCCAGAGAAAACAACCCAAGTTTGGCGAACCACTTCTGCACCCTCTCCAAAGCCCCCACATCCATCCCGTAGTGTGCGGCTGAATCCGGTCACTCGTGCCCCCCGCCCTGTCCCTGTTGCCCTCACGTTTCCTTCCTTCAGTGGGTAGCGTGTTTAGTGAGTGTGGATGTCACCGACGATGCTGGTGTGCTGGAGGTAAACGACTGAGGTAAACTACTGGATCCACATCAACCAGGGAAGTGGGCCGAGGAACGGCCGATGGAATCCGACTCTGGCAAGTACGAGCTGTTGCAGTTTGGAATGTTCCTCTGGGGCATTCCCACACAGAGGGTGGAGGGTCTGTGGAACGAGCTGCCGAGGAAGGTACAGTGACAGCATTGAACAGACAGGTTCCTGGACGGGACAGGTGCGGAGAGGCGTGGGCCTGCTAGATGGGACTATCTCAGGAGGGCCGAAGGGCCACTTGGTGCTGTCTGATTCGACAACATTGCCACAGATCTGGGGCAGAGAGGCAGACAGCCTCTTCAGCCCATCGTACCCATGCCAGCCCCCAATTTCACTCCGCACCACTCCCTCTGTGGCCTTTCATCCTCAGGAGAGGGAAGTGTGGCTGCCTCCACCATGATCTGTGTCCTGTAAGTGGTGGCAGGACCTTGTGATCCAGGAGGTGAGGCACCCGCCACAGGTTGTCCAGGACTGGGGGTGTGGCTGCTTCCATTCAGCTTCACCCAGTGGTGACCGGAGTATGTTTATGGTGGGGACTCACGGTGGTCCTGTTGTTGAAATCAAGTGTAACGTGGATTGCTGTACAGTGGGAGGTGGCCAGGGACAGGCACTTTGTGGTGAGACTGGTACTGGATTCTAGGGTCAATCTTTCCCACATCACTCTCCAACTCCCATGTACCAGTGGGGACAGGTCTGTTACTGTATAACACGGGTACAGTACCGGTGGGGACAGGTCTGTCACTGTATAACACTGGGGTATGGTACCGGTGGGGACGGGTCTGTCACTGTATAACACTGGGGTATGGTACCGGTGGGGACGGGTCTGTCACTGTATAACACTGGGGTATGGTACCGGTGGGGACGGGTCTGTCACTGTATAACAGTGGGGTACAGTACCGGTGGGGACAGGTCTGTCACTGTATAACACGGGTACAGTACCGGTGGGGACAGGTCTGTCACTGTATAACACTGGGGTATGGTACCGGTGGGGACGGGTCTGTCACTGTATAACAGTGGGGTACAGTACCGGTGGGGACAGGTCTGTCACTGTATAACACTAGGGTACAGTACTGGTGGGGATGGGTCTGTCGCTGTATAACACCAGGGTACAGTAGCACTGGGGGCGGGTCTGTCACTGTATAGCACCGGGGTGCAGTACCGGTGGGGACAGGTCTGTCACTGTATAACACTAGGGTACGGTACTGGTGGGGACGGGTCTGTCACTGTATAACACCGGGGTACAGTACTGGTGGGGACAGGTCTGTCGCTGTATGACACCGGGGTACGTCGCTGTATGACACCGGGGTACGGTACTGGTGGGGATGGGTCTGTCGCTGTATGACACCGGGGTATGGTACTGGTGGGGACGGGTCTGTCGCTGTATGACACCGGGGTATGGTACTGGTGGGGACGGGTCTGTCGCTGTATGACACTGGGGTACGGTACTGGTGGGGATGGGTCTGTCGCTGTATGACACTGGGGTACGGTACTGGTGGGGATGGGTATGTCACTGTATAAGTAAATTGGGATGACATTTTGAAGGGAAGTGTACTATGGAGATGTGGTCGATGTTCAGGGATCTCTTGCAGGATGTTAGGGATAAATTTGTCCCGGTGAGGCAGAGAAGGAACGGCAGGGTGAAGAAACCGTGGGTGACGTGAGAGGTGGAACAACTAGTTAGGAAGAAGAAGGCAGCATACGTAAGGTGTAAGCAGCAAGGATCAGACAGGGCTCGTGAGGATTATAGAGTAGCAAGGAGGGAACTTAAAAAGGAGCTGAGGTGAGCGAGAAGGGGACATGAAAAGGCTTTGGCGAGTAGGGTTAAGGAGAATCCCAAGGCTTTTTACTTGTACGTGAAGAGCAGAAGGATGGCTAGAGTAAAGGTGGGTCCGATTAAAGACAAAGGTGGGAAGCTGTGCCTGGAAGCTGTGGAAGTGGGTGAGGTTCTCAGTGAATACTTCTCTTCAGTATTCACCAAGGAGGGGGGCCTTGATGACGCTGAGGACAGTGTTGGTGAGGGTAATGTACTGGAGTACGTAGATATCAAGAGAGAGGATGTGTTGAAGCTGTTAGAAAATATTAGGACAGATAAATCCCCGGGGCCTGATGGAATATTCCCTACGCTGCTTTGTGAGGCGAGGGAGGAGATTGCAGAGTCTAGGATCTTTGAGTCCTCGTTGTCCACGGGGATGGTACCGGAGGATTGGAGGGTGGCGAATGTTGTCCCCTTATTCAAAAAAAGGTAGTAGGGATAGTCCAGGGAATTACAGACCAGTGAGCCTTACGTCTGTGGTTGGTAAGCTGTTGGAAAGGATTCTTAGAGATAGGATCTATGAGCATTTAGAGAATCATGGACTGATTAGGGACAGCCAGCATGGCTTTGTGAAGGGAAGATCTTGCCTCACAAGCCTGATAGGGTTCTTTGAGGAGGTGACCAGGAAGATTGATGAGGGTAGTGCAGTGGATGTGGTCTACGTGGATTTTAGTAAGGTGTTTGACAAGGTTCCGCATGGTAGGCTTCTTCGGAAGGTCACAGGCCAAGGGATCCAGGGAGGCTTGGCCGTGTGGATTCAGAATTAGCTTGCCTGTAGAAAGCAGAGGGTTGTGGTGGAGGGAGTGCATTCGGATTGGAGGGCTGTGACTAGTGGTGTCCCACAGGGATCGGTTCTGGGACCTCTACTTTTTGTGATATTTATTAATGACTTAGATGAGGGGGTGGAAGGGTGGGTCAGCAAGTTTGCAGATGACACAAAGATCGGTGGTGTTGTGGATAGTGTGAAGGGCTGTCGAAGCTTACAGAGGGATATTGATAGGATGCAGAGCTGGGCTGACAAGTAGCAGATGGAGTTCAATCCGGAAAAGTGTGAGGTGGTACACTTTGGAAGGACAGACTCCAAGGCGGAGTACAAGGTAAATGGCAGGATTCTGGGCAGTGTAGAGGAGCAGAGAGATCTGGGGGTTCATATCCACAGATTACTGAAAGTTGCCACACAGGTGGATAGGGTAGTTAAGAAAGCTTATGGGATGTTAGCTTTCATAAGTCGTGGGATCGAGTTTAAGAGCCATGAAGTAATGATGCAGCTTTACAAAACTCTGGTTAGACCACACTTAGAGTACTGTGTCCCGTTCTGGTCGCCTCATTATAGGAAGGATGTGGAGGCGTTGGAAAGGGTGCAGAGGAGATTTACCAGGATGCTGCCTGGTTTAGAGAGTATGCATTATGAGGAGAGACTAAGGGAGCTCGGGCTTTACTCATTGGAGAGGAGGAGGAGGAGGATGAGAGGAGACATGATAGAGGTGTACAAAATATTGAGAGGAATAGATAGAGTGGACAGCCAGCGCTTCTTTCCCAGGGCACCAATGCTCAATACAAGAGGACATGGCTTTAAGGTAATGGGTGGGAAGTTCAAGGGAGATGTCAGAGGGAGGTTTTTCACCCAGAGAGTGGTTGGTGCATGGAATGCGCTGCCTGGGGTGGTGGTGGAGGCTGATACGTTGGTCAAGTTCAAGAGAACAGGCAGAGTACAGGGTAAACGGCAAGATACTCGGCAGTGTGGAGGAGCAGAGGGATCTGGGGGTTCATATTCACAGTTCATTGAAAGTTGCTTCACAGGTGGAAAGAACAGTTAAGAAGGCCAGTGGGATGTTGGCTTTCATAAGTCGCGGGATTGAGTTTAAGAGCCGCGAGGTGATGATGCAGCTTTACAAAACTCTAGTTAGGCCACACTTAGAGTACTGTGTTCAGTTCTGGTCACCTCATTATAGGAAGGATGTGGAGGCGTTGGAGAGGGTGCAGAGGAGATTTACCAGGATGCTGCCTGGATTGGAGAGTATTGAATATGAGGAGAGGCTTAAGGTGCTAGGGCTTTATTCACTGGAAAGGAGGAGGATGAGAGGAGACATGATAGAGGTATATAAAATATTGAGAGGAATAGATAGAGTAGACAGTCAGCGCCTCCTTCCCAGGGCACCAATGCTCAAGACGAGAGGTCATGGCTTTAAGGTTATGGGTGGGAGGTTCAGGGGAGATGTCAGAGGGAGGTTTTTCACCCAGAGAGTGGTTGGTGCATGGAATGCACTGCCTGGGGTGGTGGTGGAGGCAGATACATTGAACTGGTTCAAGAGCTTGTTGGATAGGCATATGGAGGAACGTGAGATAGAGGGATATGCGGGAGGAAGGGGTTAAGTAGTGTGAGGGTGGTCTGATGGATGGCACGACACGGTGGGCCGAAGGGCCTGTTTTGTGCTGTATGGTTCTATGGTTCTATAAGCATATGGAGGAATTTAAGATAGACCGATATGTGGGAGGAAGGGGTTAGATAGTCTTAGGAGTGGCTTGAAGGGTGGCACAACATGGTCGGCCGAAGGGCCTGTATTGTGCTGTATTGTTCTATGGTTCTATAACACTGGGGTACGGTACCGGTGGGGACGGGTCTGTCGCTGTATAACACCGGGTACAGTACCGGCGGGGACGGGTCTGTCACTGTCTAACACCAGGGTACGGTACCGGCGGGGACGGGTCTGTCGCTGTCTAACACTGGGTACGGTACCGGCGGGGACAGGTCTGTCGCTGTCTAACACCGGGTACGGTACCGGCGGGGACGGGTCTGTCGCTGTCTAACACCGGGGTACAGTACCGGCAGGAATGGGTCTGTCGCTGTATAACACCGGGTTACAGTACCTTGCGTGGATGGGTCTCTCACTGTATAACACCAGGGTACGGTACCAGCGGGGATGGGTCTCTCACTGTATAACACTAGGGTACAGTACCTTGCATGGATGGGTCTCTCACTGTATAACACCGGGGTACGGTACCGGTGGGGACGGGTCTCTCACTGTATAACACTGGGGCACCTCTTTTCATTCTGATATAATGAGTTGGTTGAAAATGTCGATGGGTGGGTTGGAACGTTTGCCAACAACACAACGATTGGTGGAGCTGTGAACAGTGTGGAGGGTTGTCAAAGTGTAGAGCAGATATCGATCAGTTCCAGATGTGTGCAGGGAAACGCCAGATGGAGATTAATCCGAGGAAGTGTGAGATGTTGCACTTTGGGAGGTCAAGTTTAAAGGGACAGTACACTGTTGGAAGGATCCTTAGTCACATTGATGTACTGAGGGATGTTGGGGTCCGAGTCCACTGCTCCCTGATAGTGGTGGTAAAGAAGGTGTCCGGCACGCTTGTCTTTATTGATAAGGGCACTGAGTGTCAAAGTCGGAAAGTCACCTTGCAGCTGTTTAAAATTTAAGTGTTGTGTAGATTTCTGGTCGCCCCATTACAGGAAGGATGCGGAGGCTTTGGGGAGGGTTCAGAAGAGGTTCACCATGCTTCTGCCTTGATTAGAGAGAATTAGTCATAAGGAGAGGTTGGACGAGCTTGGGCTGTTTTCTCTGGAGCGGCAGAGGCTGAGGGGAGACATGAGAGAAGTTTATAAAGTTATGAGAGGCATAGACGGATTCTTTCTTCCAGGGTCAAAATGTTGACTCCTAGAGGGCAGAGGTCTAAGGTGAGAGGGGGAAAGTTTCAGGGAGATGTGTGGGGACGTTTTTTCCACAGAGAGCCATGGACTGCCGCGGTGGTGGTGGAAGAGGCTGTTGGACACATGAATGTGCAGGGAGCGGAGGGAGATGGACCATGTGCAGGCAGAAGGGATTTGGTTTAATTCGGCATCATGTTCAGCACAGACACTGTGGGCCGAAGGGCCTCTTCCTGTGCTGTGAGACAGGCCACTGCACTGTCGAGGCAGTGGCTGCAAGGTTGCAGGTCCTTGCCCTCTGATCCAGTGCCCCTTCACCGCTGCCCTCTGATCCAGTGCCCCTCTGCCGCTGCCCTCTGGTTCAGTGCCCCTCCACCACTGTCCTCTGGTCCAGAGGCCCCCCCCCCCCGCCACTGTCCTCTGATCCAGCGCCCCTACGCCGCTGCCCTCTGGTGCGTCGCGTTTCGATGGCATTGTCATTCCTGGAGAGAACTGGAGACGAGCAACCGGTTGGTTTTGCATCAACATCTTTCCGCAGCAGAGTGAGACCTGTGGGGAATGAACTGCCTGTCTGGCGAGTGTCCACGCAGTGCCAGTGTCCCTCTGGGCTGGGAGCCGTGCTCTGCACAGATTGGGGAGGCTCTGCTCAGCCTGAGCTCGGACAGAGCCGGGCATTAACACGGCAGACGTCCACCCCCTGGTGTACAAGGCAGGTAGACGGGAGAAATCAGATGCTGGAATCTGGAGCAACAGGGCAGGCGGGGACAGGTGAGTCCAGGTGAGAGGGGGAAGGCAGGTGGGCATGAAGTGTAAAAGGAGGGAGGTTTTGATGCAACTTTTGCCGAGACTGCACCTGGAGCACATGGACAGCTTTGGTCTCCGCATTTAAGGAGGGAGAGCCTTGCAGTGGAGGCTGTTCGGAGAAGTCTCATCGTGTTGATTCCCGGGCTGGAGGGGTTGAAGTGTGAAGAATAGTTGAACAGGTCAGGCCTGTACTTATCAGACTGTAGAAGGGACAACTTACTAAAACAAAAAAGGTTCTGAGGGGCATTGACAGGGTAACTGCGGAGGGGGCACCACATACCCACCTCAACCACTTCCTCTGGCAGCTCGTTCCATATACGCACCACCCTCTGTGTGAAGAAGTTGACCCTCAGGTCCATTTTAAATCTCTCCCCTCTCACCTTAAACCTGTGCCCTCTAGTTCTTGATTCCCCAACCCTGGGAAAATGACTGTGCGCATTCACCCTCTCTATGCCCCTCGTGGTTTTATACGCCTCTATAAGGTCACCTCTCAGTGTCCTATGCTGCAGTGGAAAAAGTCCCACTCTGCTCAACCTCTCTCCATAACTCAGTCCCTCGAGTCCTGGCAACATCCTCGTAAATCTCCTCTGCACTCTTTCCAGCTTAATGGCATCTTTCCTACAGCAGGGTGACAAAACTGAACACAATATTCCAAGTGCGGCTTCACCAACGTTTTGTACAACTGCAACATGATGTCCCAATTCCTACGCTCAGTGCCCTAACTGATGAAGGCCAGTGTGCCAAAAGCCTTCTTCACCACCCTGACTACCTGTGACACCACTTTCATGTCAGGGTCACTGATACACGTCGTATGTGACCTCACTGGTGGCTCTGGTCTCTGACGCAGCCTGGTTAGTTCTGGGTGCCGGCTTGAGCTGTGCCCTGGTGAGCTATTGTGATACAACTCACTCAGCCAGGAGTTCAGTCCTGAGTCTCTACACTGGAAAAGGAATTCAAGTGAGGACAACAGTGGCACAGCGGGTAGAGCCGCTGCCTCACAGCACCAGAGACCCAGGTTCAATCCTGACCTCGGGCGCTGTCTGTGTGGAGTTTGCACGTTCTCCCTGTGACCGCGTGGGTTTCCCCTGGGTGCTCCGGTTTCCTCCTGTATCCTAAAGATGTGCGGGGCCAGGGGGTTAATTGGCCGCTGTAAATTGCCCCCAGTGTGTGGATGAGGGGTAGAATCTGGGAGAGTTGATGGGAATGTTGGGAGGATAAAAAATGTATGATTGGTGTAAATGGGTGGTTGATGGTTGGCACGGACTCGATGGGCTGAAGGGCCTCTTTCTGTGTTGTCTGACCAGCTGAAACAGTGGTATTTGTTGGATTATTTTTGGAGATCTTCATTGAGAACTTACAGTGATTCATACCCACCGAGGCAATTGCAGGTTGTGGACTTTGTGTGTAATCTTCTGGACGTAGGTGTGAGGTAGGCTGGCTCTGTGTGTGTGTTTGAATCTGTGTGTCTGCATGTTTGAGTGTGAGAGTCTGTGTGTGTGTTTCCATGTGTGAATGTGTGTGTGTGAGGTTTTCAGTGTATGACTGTGTGTGTGTCTTTCAGTGTATGACTATGTGTGTCTGAGTGTGTGTGTGTGTCTTTCAGTGTATGACTGTGTGTGTCTCTGAGTGTGTGTGTGTGTGTGTGTGTGTGTGCCTGTGAGTGTGTATGACTGTGTGTGTGTCTGTGAGTGTGTGTGTGTGTGTGTGTGGACCTGGTGCTACCCGTCCCCCCGACACTCCCTGCCTGGTTAAAGCCCCACCAGTCCCACACATACCAGTGCCTTGGCACAAGCTGTGAGAAGCTGTACGTTTGACCTCGGTGGTAACACAAAAGGCTGCTTTGAGCCTGGTGTGTGGACCAGGCCCAACTCCTGGGATATAAAGGGAGGTAATGGTGCAGTTCTGTTTACTAATTAACCAAGTTCCTAGCCAGGCATAAACAGAGTGAATGCTCTGTTGAAGGGCTTTCTCTCTGCTGTGGACACGTCACACTGTGTGACAGCTGTCCACCGGCCCACTGCCAGAGGAGCACATTCCAGACTGATACCCACCTTCCTGACAGACAGACACCCGTCTGAGCCAGCAGACTGGAAACCAGAGTCAGACAGGCCCTGCACCTGGCTGTTAATGGTTGCAACGGACCAACGGGCATCGGCTGCATTGTTGCTTCTGGCACCGTTGCATGCCCAATGCCTGGACACAGACTAACCAGGGAACAACCAATGCCTTGTTGTTCATGGGAGCTTGCTGTGTAAAGACAGTTGCAGCTACAGTTTGCATCAAGGTGACGAATTGCAAGACCCTGGAGCGATTTAAGTGCCGTGGCGTTCCCTCACACAGTGTGTGTGTGTGTGTGTGTAGACAATGAAGAAGCTTATCAAGGATTACAGAGGGAATCTTGATCATCTGGGTGAGTGAGCCGAGGAATGGCAAATGGAGTTTAATTCAGGTAAGTGCAAGGAGTTGCATTTTGGGAAGTCAATCCAGGATAGGACTTTCACAGTGAACAGTCGGACCCTGGGAGTGTTGTAAAACAGGGATCCAGGAGTTCAGGTACATTGGTTCCCTGAACATGACGTCACAGGTAGACAGGATGGTGAAGAAGGCGTTTGGCACGCTGGTCGTCTTCAGTCAGGGCACTGAGTGTAGAAGTCAGGACGTTATGTTGCAGTTGTACAGTATATTGGTGAGGCTGCACTTGGATACGGTGTCCAGTTCCAATAAGCTGGAAAGGGTGCAGAGGGGATTTACGAGGATGCCGTCAGGACTCGAGGGACTGGGTTATAGGGAGATGTTGGGCAGCTGAGAACTTTATTCATTGGAGTGAAGGAGACTGAGGGGTGACCTTATAGAGGTGTATAAAATCGTGAGGGGCATAGAGAGGGTGAACGTGCACAATCTTTTTCCCAGGGTTGGGGAATCAAGAACTAGAGGGCATAGGTTTAAGGGTGAGAGGGGAGAGATTTAATAGGAACCCGAGGGGCAACTTTTTCACCCAGAGGGTGGTCAGTATATGGAACGAGCTGCCAGAGGAAGTGGTTGAGGCAGGTACATTAACAACATTTAAAAGGTACTTGGATAGGAACATGAATAGGAAAGGTTTAGAGGGATATTGGCCAAATGGGACCAGCTTAGATGGGCATCTTGGTCAGCATGGACCGTTTGGGTCGAAGGGCCTGCTTTTATGCTATGACTCTGTGTGTGTGAGTGAGAGAGAGAGATCCCTCACCACCAGAGCGAGGACCTGCCTTCCTATCATTCATTTCACATCCCATTCAGGACATCCCGAGCAGGGGTGGGGTCCTGTCTGATCACTCCCCTCACCCAGGGAATACCAGTTCTACCGAGGGTCCAGTTTATCAGCACATTCTCCTCTCTTCCGCTCAGGTACCCAGACCCTCAGGATCAACCCCTCCCTCCCTCCACTCAACTCCTCCCTCCCTGCCCCTCTCCACACTCCCTTCCCTCCATCCCTCCATGTTTCCCTCCCTCCTTCCCTCCACACTCCCCAATCACCCCCACTTCCTCTGTGTGTGTGTGTGTGGTGTTCACCCACATAGTCCACAGATCCGTGGATTAGAACAGTCAGTGAATGGCTGCCTCACCTAGAGGGCTGTTTGTGTGTCGGGCGGTGGGGTGGGAAGGGGAGGGGGCTAGGACAGGTCTTCCCCCCCAACCACCCCTCTCCACACCACCCACAGCAGTAGTGACACCAGGACCACACAGATTTCCCGCAGCTCTCTCCACCATCCCCGGCTCTGCAGCTCGGTTCCTCACTCTTCCAGCCGCAGAGAACGGCCAGCGAGCTGAAGTGCCCCCTCCCCTCCCCTCCCCACAGAGGCTGACTGACCTCTCTCTGCATCCCCACCACCTGAGGATTTTATCTCAGGTCTCCGGCGTGTGTGGGTTTTCTGTTGCGAATTTGACGGGAATCCTGCAGGGAATGTCGGAACAGCACCGTGGGATCTTTCTCAGCAGCTCGGGTGGGGGTGTGGCGGGGGCGGGGGGGGGGGACGGGCAGCCCGGCCATTAACACCCCGACAACGTGGCACCCCCTAGGCCAGGCACTGCCCACATCCAGTGCGGCGCAGCCTCTTGGCCGGAGGACCACGTTACACCCGGACCAGATTCCTCAGAGCGGCGCAGGTTGTTCTGGAGTACAGTGACCCCTGGCCCGGGGGGTGTTGTGGGGAATGACCCTGGGTCCGGGTACACCTGACCCCTGACCCCCCCCCCTTCTCCCTGTCTCTCCAGGAGAAGCTGAAGTTGGTGACGGTCCTGGGGGCGGGACTGCTGTGTGGGACGGCACTGGCTGTGATCATCCCAGAGGGCATCGAGCTGCTGCTGGCCGGCCCCCCAACAGGTGGGTAGCACTGGGTGGGGGGGGGGGAAGGGGAGGGAGGAAGGGGGGTTATACTGCTGATGGGCAGGGAGGGAGGGAGGGAGTGGTCGCCCCGATGGGTGGGGGGACGAGGGAGGGAGGGAGACATACAGCAGGGAAACAGACCACTTCACCCAGCATGTCCACACTGACCAGTGGATACCCATCCGTTTTACCCCACCTCCCAGCACTTGGCCCGTGGTGATTCAATGCTGGTCTAGATGTTAAACACTGTCAGCGACCCTGCTTCCCCCACTCTCTCTGGCAGTGTGTTCCAGGTACTCACCGCTCTCTCAGATCCCCTCTAAATCTCTTCTATAATTTCATTCATCTCTGATATGGGGAAAAGTTTCCTGCAGTCCACCCTATCTAGACGCCCCAATGTTATATACCTCAATCATGTCCCCTCTTAACCAGCCCCTCCCCAGGGAGAACAGACCCAGCCTCTCCAGTCTCTCTTCAGTACCAAACTGCTCCATCCCAGGCAACCTCCTGGTGAATCTCCTCTGCACCCTCTCCAGAGCTATCACATCCTTCCTGTACCTTGGGGACCAGGACTGCACACAGTACTCCAGCTGAGGTCTGACCAACGTTTTATACAGTTGGAGCATAACCTCCCTACCTCTGTATTCAGTGCCCTGACTCATATAGGTCAGTATCCCATAAGCCTTCCTAACCACATTATCTACCTGTGCTGCCACCTTCAAGGATCTATGGACTTGTACTCCAAGCTCCCTCTGTTCCTCAAAACTCCACCATTCATAGTACACGTCCAGGCCTCTACAGTGTTCCCACAATGCAGCACCTCACATTTGTCTGGACCAAACTCCACCTCCCAGTTCTCAGCCCATTTCACCAACACATCGGTATCTCTCCATGGCCCACGACTACCCCCCGCACTGTCAACGATTCTGCCAATCTCCATGTCATCCATGAATTTACTGATCCTGCCTCCCACATCCACGTACGTCTCAAACAGCAAGGGTCCCAGCTCTGATCCGTGTGGGACACCAATGGTCACCGTCACCCAATCACGTCCACGGCCCTCCGCCGTCACCCAATCACGTCCACGGCCCTCCGCCGTCACCCAATCACGTCCACGGCCCTCCGCCGTCACCCAATCACGTCCACGGCCCTCTACCGTCACCCTCTTCTCTTATGGCCAAGTCAATCCTGGCTACAGTTGGCCAGGTCTGAGGGTGGGTACAGCGTGCAGCATGATCCCAGGATGGGGAGGAGGATGGGCCTGATTCCCTGATGGGATGTTCAGGGTCCCCAGAGGTAACTGGGGTTACTGACACCCCAACCCTGCCCCTCCCACTCCCAATGGGAGACGGACAACAGGAGCTGGTGGGACTCCGGGTAACGTTACTGCTTTGTCTAAACCTCCAGCTCAGCGGCAGAACCTGTCCCAGAGTCACGTTGTCATGGAGATGCAGGACGCCGAGGGGAGGGAGGACGGGGCCCAGCAGTTGGTGCCCCCCCACTTCTTCATTGGCATCTCCCTGGTTACCGGATTCCTGCTGATGTTTGTTGTCGATCAGGTGACCAGTTGTATCGCCTGGCAGGGAGGTACGTCTGACAACTGCCGCCCATCCGACTTAGGGCGGTGGGACCCGCGGGTAGTCCGACTGTAGGGGCAGGCCGTGACCCAGCGGAGCATCTGACGGTAGGGCATTGTAACCCAAGGGTCAACCAACTGTCAGGGCAGGGCGCAACCCCGTGCGGCGTCCGACTGTAGGGGCAGGGTGTGTCCCAGCACAGGCGTCCGACTGTAGGGTCGGGGTGTGTCTCCGTGCAGGCATCCAGTGTCTCTACTTCCTCAGAGAGTGAAGGAAGTTCGGCATGTCCCCTTTGACCTTCACCAATTTTTACAGATGCACCATAGAAAGCATCCTATCCAGATGCATCACGGCTTGGTACGGCAACTGCTCTGCCCGGGACCGCAAGAAACTGCAGAGAGTTGTGGACACAGACCAGCGCATCACGGAAACCAGCCTCTCCTCCATGGACTCTGTCTACACTTCTTGCTGCTTCAGTAAAGCAGCCAACATAATCAAAGACCCCTCCCGTCCCAGACATTCTCTCTTCTCCCCCCCTCCTGTCAGGCAAAGATATAAAAAAACTTGAGAACACGTACCACCAGACTGAAGAACAGCTTCTATCCTGCTGTTATCAGACTCTTGAACAGACCTGTCATACGCTGAAGATGAACTCTTGATCTTTCAGTCTAGCTCATCATGACCTTGCGCCTTATTGTCTGTCTGCGCTACTTTTCTCTGTAACTGTAACACTATATTCTGCGTTCTGTTTTAACTACCTCGATGTACTTATATGTGGAATGATCTGTCTGGATGGCACATGCACACAAGCTTTTCACTGTACCTAGACACACATGATAAAGAAATTACTGACATTAATACTAGTATCCGTGGAGAGAGAGAGAGTGAATATTTTTCAGATCAATGACTTTTCATCAGAACTGTTGATGAAATGTCTTGACCAAAGGTCATCGACTTAAGTCATCAACTGTTCCTCCCTCCACAGATGCTGCCTGACCTGTGGTGTGTTGTGTGGTAATGAGGCACAGTTTGTTTATCAATTAAATGGTTTTTTTACCAAAAATGTCAGTTGTTAATCAGTGTGTCTCCCTGGAGCAACCTGATTTCTGAATATTATGTATCTTGAATTAAGCAGTGTAGTTGAGTTGTAATAACTTTGTGGAGTACGTGAGATAGTTTACGAAGCAGATATGCTGTTGGTCGTTCCCTGAAAACAAAGTCTGTCTGATGAGGTTTTCTGAAATATAGCATTCGGTTTAAACTGACCGACATTGGTTTCAGACGCAGGGGTACTGCTCATGATAAAGTGATGGTCTGAGGTAGTGAAAAGCTGAGTATGATTGGGCTTTCGTTGAGTTTCTGTCCTGTTTCGGCCGATGCTGTTGATAGCACCCAGTGGCAACGCGACTCTACCCCTGACTTTATTCTGCTGCATGTGGTGACTGACTGGACAGAATCAGGTTTATTAGCATTGATACCTGTCGTGAAATTTGCTGTTTTGTGGCCAGTGAAGGACATAAAAATTACTGTAAGTTACAAACAAAAATAAATCAGAAGAGGAATAACGAGGTAGTGTTGGGGGGTTTATGGATGGTTGAGGGGAAGAAGCTGTTCCTAAAACATTGAGTGTGTGTCTTCAGGCTCCTGTACCTCCTCCCCGATGGTGGTAACAAGAAGAGGGTATGTCCCGGGTGGTGAGGGTCCTTAGTGATGGATGCCGCCTTCTTGAGGCACCGCCTCTCGAAGATGTCCTCGACGCTGGGGAGGGCAATAATCTGCGGGTTTAAAGTCTTAGAACCCCCTTCAAATGGTGTGGGCACCTGAGGACATTGAGAACGTTAGCCCCTGAAAAGGCCAACAGTCCTTCCTGGGGGATGGGAGTCCATGCAGAAAGTCAGAGGGAAGCAAAGCAGAGACCAGAGTGAAAGTTAGAAAAGAAAAGTGAGAGTGGATACAGAAAAGTCAAACACAAGGACACAAAGGTTAGTAGATTCTAAAAGCACAATGAGTGTAAGGGCACTTTATCTTAATGCTCACAGTATTTGAAACAAGGTCAGTGAACTAGTGGCACAAATCAGTACAAAGGGGTATGATTTAGTGGCCATTACAGAAACGTGGTTGCAGGGTGGAGATGAGGGTGAATTAAATATCCAAGGGTATCAGGTAAAACAGAAGACTAGGCAGGGAGGTAGGGGAGGTGTGCTGAAATGGGAGGTGCCTGAGCGAGGTTTGAACGTGGGCTGCCCTGGAACTCCACCCACTGCTGGGTCTACAACAGGCAAGGTGAGGAACAGGAGCGGGGAGATCCCAGAGGGCCAGAGTCCAGGAGAGGCCAGGCCTGCTGCAGACACATGGATGCATGCACACAGACACTCGGGCATGTGCATGGACACACAGGCACATGCAAGGGCACATGGACACACTCACGAACCTGCATGCACACACAGGGACCTGCATGCACGCATGTTCTCTCTCTCTCTCTCTCTCTCTCTCTCTCTCTCTCACAGACCTGCATGCACGCGCTCACACACAGTCACGGATCTGCATGCGAGTGCACACACACACACACACACACTCTCTCTCTCTCTCTCTCTCTCAAACATACTCTCACACACACCTGCATGCGTGCACATATATACATATAGACCTGCATGCGCGTGCACACACACACGCTGCAAACAGGTGCACCCTGATCATAAATGCACACAGGCACAAACTCTCTTCCTCACCTCCTCCACCCTCCTACCCCTCCACCTTAGTTTTTTAACTCTACCCTCAAATTCCCACCAACCTCACCGGAGCCATGGATTCATAGAGTTCCACAGCACAGAATCAGGCCCTTCAGCCCAACCCGTCCATGCCGACCCATTTGGAAAGCCTGAGTGAACTGTATGACGCAGCTTCCTTTCCTCACTCACCCGTCAGCTAACCCTGACCCGGCGTTAGCCCCAGGAGCACTCCATCAGCCCAGGAGCCTGTGTTAGCCCCAGCAGCCCTCGATGTGCCCAGGACCCTACATTAAGCCTGCCCAGGGGTGTGGGCTGCAGTGAGTTCCAGCCTTGTCTGGTTCACTGTGGACCCCGCTCTGCCTCCTGCACAGGTCGAGGTGCTCGACTAACCTCTCCCCCCTTTACTTCCTTAGATGAGCCCCGAGACCCAGGCCAACGGAGCCACGGTGGCCAGCAGCCAAGCCCCTCACTGCCCCCCGCCTCAGGCACCCCACCTGTAGCCAGCAGCAGCACAGGTACATGTAGCAGGAGCAGGTGATGGGGTGGTCGATGGGGATCCCTGAGAGACCATGCCCTGACCGTCCCGCACACCGGGCCCCTCCCTTCCCCGCTCCCCTTCCCCTCTCCCCCCTCCCCTCCCCTTCCTCCCCCTCCCTCCCCTTCCTCCCCCTCCCACCCCTTCTTTTCCCATCCGTCACTTCCCTCTCTGCTCCCACCCCCCCCCCCCCCCCCAACCACCCACCTCTCTGGTCAGCTCTGTCAGGTGCAGTGCTTCCATTGCTTCTCCCTGCCGGAGTATCCCAGGATCATCCTCCTGGGGTTGGGGAAGGTGAGCTCCCTCCTGGGGTTGGGCTTGACCAACCACTGGTGCCACCATCGGCCGTGACTGGGTCAGGGTGGGGTTCCTCACCATTGGTGAACCAGCTGGGCTTTGTGGTGGTCCGGCGGTCCCTGTGGCGGGGGTCCGGCGGTTTTTATGGTGATGAGCGAGAAGTCCACAGGCGAAGAGTGAGAAGCAGAGCACGACAGGTCAGGGAGGATCTGTGACTGAGCATTTTCCTACTCTCCGTACTTACACGGTTCAACCATAAATCTGACAGTTAATTAGAGACGTAGAGCTCTACAGCACGGAAAACAGGCCCTTCGGCCCAACTTATCCATGCTGACCAAGATGCTTCAGTGAGGTAGTCCCATTTGCCCGCGTTTGGCCCACATCCCTCTAAACCTTTCCCATCCGTATACCTGTCCAAATGACTTTTAAATGTGGTAATTGTACCCGCCTCTCCCTCTTCCTCTGGCAGCTCGTTCCACATACCCACCACCCTCTGTGTGGAAGAGATGCCCCTCAGGTCCCTTTTAAATCTTTCCCCTCTCACCCTAAACCTATACCCTCTAGTTTTAGACTCCCCTACCCTGGGGAAAAGACTGTGACCGTCCACATTATCTCCGCCCCCATGATTTGATAAACCTCAGCCTCCTGCACTCCAGGGAAAATGGTCCCAGCCTATCCACCCTCTCCTCATAACCCAATCCCTCCTGTCCTGGTGACATCCAGTGTAAACTGAAGGAAGGCAGAGCCTCGACCTGAACCTTGAGCTGTGGAGAAGGTGCCTCTGTGAAGAGATGTGATGTTCTTCAAATGCTTTGAGGTAATTCATGGTGCACCAGTAACAGGAGGTCTTCTGTTCCCACCACAGAGCAGGGGAGAGGCTCGGGGGCCAGATCCAGTCTCACTGCCACCCTTGGCTTGGTCATCCACGCAGCAGGTATGGGACGTTGTCCGTGTGAGGGGGGTGGTCTGATGGGACAACGGAGGGTTGTACATCGTGGGGTGGAGGGGGCAGCCTGGGTGATCACGGCTGCATCACATGTTCAGAGTTGGCAGCCAGAGGGGCAAACCTGTCATGTGTGTGTCTGTGGGATCTTGCTCTGCAGCCCCCCCCCCCCCCCCCCCCGGGACCGAAAGGGGTGGGTGGGGTGAGCGGAGGGAGTTGAAGAGGAATCTGTCTGAGAAGGTGCTGAGGGGGATGGGGGCTCTGTCGGTGATGGGGTGGGTGGGGCACTGTGGGGGGTGGGGTGGGCGCTCTGTGGGTGACGGGGGTGGGGTGCTGTGGGGGATGGCGCTCTGTGGCTGGACAGGGTCGGTGGGGGGTGGGGGCTCTGTGGGTGATGGGGGGGTGGGGGATCTGTGGGTCACGGGGTCGGTGGGGGGGTAGGGGCTCTGTGGATGACGGGGTCGGTGGGGTGCTGTGGGGGGGGGGGGGGGCACGAGTGGTCCTGTTCTGGGTATGGGGAGTGATGGGGGGGGTTTAACCCTGACAGTGGGGGTGAGGAGCGGGGGGTGGGGGGTTTAACCCTGACGGCGGGGGTGGGGGGGGGGGTTTAACCCTGACGGCGGGTGTGGGGAGCAGGGGCTGGGTGGGGGGTTTAACCCTGACGGCGGGGGTGGGGAGCAGGGGGTGGGGTTGTGGCACTACACACCCTGGGCCAGTGTCAGAGTCACAGAGTCCTGCAGCACGGAGACAGGCCCTTTGGCCCGACTGGTCCATGTCGACCAAGATGCCCCATCTGAGCTCGTTCCGTTTGGCCCGTACCCCTCTGAACCCTGGGCAGCTGCAGTCAGGGTGACGAAATCTCTCTGGGCCTCCGACTGAGGGAGCCTCTCCAGTGGGTTCATCGCCGTCCTTGGGCAGCCCCGCCGGGCTTAGAGAACACCCTGCTCCCAACCCCCCCACCTGGGCCTGGTCAGGTGGAATGCCGGCAGCCCATTCCACACACTCACCACTCTCTGAGTAAAAAAACTTACCCCTGACATCTCCTCTGTACCTACTCCCCGGCACCTTAAACCTGTGTCCTCTTGTGGCCACCATTTCAGCCCTGGGGAAAAGCCTCTGACTATCCACTCGAGATAGCCCACTCCAGCTTCTACTTCATGCAGTGAGGGTCTGTGCCCCTGCCAGCCCCTCGGGCAGTAAGCGGACTCCTACCGCCCCCCCCCCCCAGTGTGAACCTTTCTGCCCATCTATCTCCAGTCCTTCTGCTCCAACCCTGTCCCTCCCCTCTGACTCCTCTGCCAAGGATTTAAGCCCTTCCCATTTCCTGTAACAGGAAACCTGACGCCACTGGTCCATCCAACTCACCAGGCTCTTGGCTGAGATGTGACGTTCACAAATGGGGTCAGGGTGACCCTCGATGCTGGTGGAGCAGTTTCTAAACCTTTGTGGCCGCCCAACCCCCTCGCAAGTCAGAGAATGATACAGCACGGAAACAGGCCCTCAGCCCAACTTGTCCGTGCCGGCCAAGTTGTCTTCCTGAACTAGTCCCATTTGCCTGTGTTTGGCCCACATCCCTCTAAACCTTTCCTATCTATGTATCTGCCCAAATGTCTTTCAAACATTGTAATTGTACCCGCCTCTACCACCTCCTCTGGCAGCTCGTTCCACGTACCCACCACCCTCTGTGTGGAAAAACTCCTCAAGTCCCCTTTAAATCTTTCTCCTCTCACCTTAAACCTGTGCCCTCTAGTTGTAGACTCCCCTACCCTGGGGAAAGGACTGTGGCCACTCATCCTATCTGTGCCCCTCATGATTTTATAAACCTCTATCAGATCACCCCTCAGCCTCCATCACTCCAAGGAAAACAGTCCCAGCCTATCCAGTCTCACCAACGTGCCTCCCCGCCTGCCGTTATCGCCAGCTCTGCACGCGTGTCCCGTAGCCACTGCATGAGAATCCCTTTGGAACTCCTTCCATGGCCGTGTCCTGCTGACTAACCTGTGCCCCTCCCTCTTACAGTGGACGGTGTGGCACTCGGAACTGCTGCGGGATCTTCCCAACTCTCACTCCAGGTCATCGTCTTCTTTGCCGTTATCCTGCACAAGGTGAGCAGACAGCGGCAGCAGGGACAACCTGAGGGGTGGGCAGGGGTGGGGGTCTTCCCTCTGGATCCTCGCACTCTTGGTACCCAAGCCAATGTAATTGGTTTATTATTGTCACATGTACTGAGATACAGTGGAAAGCTTTTGTCTGCATGCCATCCAGACAGATTCTTCCATACATTAGTACACCGAGGTAGTAAAAAACAATAACAGAATGCAGAATAAAGTGTTCCAGTTACAGAGAAAGTGCAGTGCAGGCAGACAATAAGGTGCAAGGCCACGACAAGGTAAATTGTGAGGTCAAGAGTCCATCTTTTATCATATGAGACGTCCGTTCACGAGTCTTATAACAGTGGGATAGAAGCTGTCCTTGGACCTGGTGGTACGTGCTTTCAGGCTTTTGTATATTCTGCCCGATGGGAGGGGGGAGAAGAGAGAATGTCTGGGGTGGGTGGGGTCTTTGATTATGTTGGCTGCTTTACTGAGGCAGCGGGAGGTGTAGACGGAGTCCATGGAGGGGAGGCTGGTGTCCGTGATGCGCTGGGCTGTGTCCACAACACTCTGCAGTTTCTTGTGGTCCTGGGCAGAGCAGTTGCCGCACTGAGCCGTGATGCCTCCAGATAGGGTGCATTTATAAAATTAATTTATCCCCCCATGGCAGCTGGTCACATATCTCGCATTTGGAGCTTCCTCCGCATGAATTGGCTCCAGTTTCTCACTGCGGTGATGTTTCATTGGCATCCAGGGCACTACAGAAAGGCAGGTTCTTGCACCAGGTCGCAGTGTTATGGTGGGTGGTGGAGGTACCCAGTGTGGGCATGGTGTGCCAACTCTCCTGCATTCATGGGTCCACTGGCAAGGACAGGGGGGTTGAGTGGTGTGGGGTGTTGGAATTCCACTGCAGCTGCACCCATCCGGGCTGATTCCATCCCACGTGTGGACGGCACAGGGATTTGGGGAGCACCCTCGCTGGTTCCGTCCCATCCTGGTGAACAGCGAGTCCAGCAATAGTGGGTGATGGGGGCTTGGTCTTTGCATGTTACTGTCCTGGAGACCAAGAAATAACCTCAGGGGAATGATAGCTAAAGAAATCAGTTCAAGCCAGTTACAAGGTAAAAGTACCATTGCCTCCACTGATTGTGCCTACACTTCCCGCTGCCTCGGGAAAGCAGCCAACATGATCAAAGACCCCTCCCACCCCGGACATTCTCTCTTCTGACCCCCTCCCATCAGGCAGAAGACACAAAAGCCTGAAAGCACGTACCACCGGGCTCAAGGACAGCTTCTATCCCGCTGTTATAAGACTCTTGAACGGACCTCTTATATGATAAAAGATGGGCTCTTGATCTCTCAATCGATCTCGTCATGGTCCTTGCACTGTCTCCCTGCACTGCACCTTAACACTTTATTCTGCATTGTTATTGTTTTTCCTTGTACTATGTACTTGTGTACGGTATGATCTGTCTAGGTGTCATGCCAACAAAGCCTTTCACTATATCTCAGTACACGTGACAGTAATAATTACCACCAAGGTAACATGGGGTGATTGTGAAATGGAGCCAAGATCTAGCTGGGGAGAAGGTTACTAATCATGGGACACAGGTTCTGGTGTGCAGAAACAGGGCCAGGCTCAAAGCCCGAGGTCTTTGCTCCCTTCCACCACCCACCAGTACCCGAGGACCCGGACAATGCGTCCTCTGAGGAACATCTGGGTGAAGCCCTGGATGAACGTGGGTGGGGTTTGACGGTGTCGCTGTCTGTGGGTAATTTCAGGCACCTGCGTCCTTTGGTTTGGTCTCGTACCTGATGCACGCTGGGCTGGAGAAGAGGCAGATCCACAAGCACCTACTGGCCTTCTCTCTGGCTGCCCCGCTGCTGGCCATCAGCACCTTCTTCATCGTCCGCAAGGTAAGGGCACCTCTGGCAAACTGGCGTCCGATCCGTGGCAGAGCCCCTGACCTCAACCAGGATGGTATCCCAAACACATGTTCCAACGCTAAACCGGGACCCTGTCCCAAACGTGACCCCCACACTAAACCAGGACCCTGTCCCAAACGTGACCCCCACACTAAACCAGGACCCTGTCCCAAACGTGATCCCCACACTAAACCAGGACCCTGTCCCAAACGTGATCCCCACACTAAACCACGACCCTGTCCCAAACGTGATCCCCACACTAAACCAGGACCCTGTCCCAAACGTGACCCCCACACTAAACCAGGACCCTGTACCAAACGTGACCCCCACACTAAACCAGGACTCTGTCCCAAACATAACCCCCACCCTAAACCCGGACTCTATCCCAAACACATGCCCCAGCCTGACCCCCAAATACCACCTCAAAACTCACCCCAACCTGATCCACAGTCGAAACCCTTCCCCAGATTCCCCCCAACCCTAAACTCACATCCCACCAAACCCATATCCTGCCCCAACATATACTCCCACCCTAAACTTGCACCCTGTTCCAAAATACACACTAGTCCTAAACCACATCTCTGCCTTGAATGGGTGACCCCCTTATTTTTAACCCTAGGACTAGGTACCCCTACAAGGAGAAACACCCTCTCCACATCACCAGTCTAGACCCTCAGGGCTTTAAGTGCTTCAGTTAAATCCCCTCTTACTCTTCTAAACTGGAGCAGAACGAGCCTGTTCAACTCTTCCTCATAACACAATCCACCCTTTCAGGCATTAACTGGTAAACCTACTACATTGATATCCTTTGTAGAACATAGAACAGGACAGCACAGGAAACAGGCCCTTCGGCCCTGGTGTCTGTGCTGAGCATGGTGCCAAATTAAACTCATCCCACCTGCCTGCACATGGTACTGGTATTGGTTTATTATTGTCACTTGTACCGAGGTCCAGTGAAAAACTTATCTTGCATACCGATCGTACAGATCAATTCATTACACACTGCAGTTACACTGAGTTAGTACAGAGTGCATTGATGTAGTACAGGTAAAAACAATAACAGCACAGAGTAAAGTGTCACAGCTACAGAGGAAGTGCAGTGTAATAAGGTGCAAGGTCACAACAAGGTAGATCGTGAGGTCAGAGTCCATCTCATCGTATAAGGGAACCGGTCTATATCCCTCCATTCCCTGCCTGTTCATGTGCCTCTCTCTCTCAAATATCACTATGTACTGTATACAGGCCTCCAGATGTGGTCTCGCCAATCTCCCATATACATATCCTCAGTGTTTGCATTCAATTCCCCTTGTAATAAACAATAACAGCATTAGGCTGTACCTGCACGCTGGTCTTCAGTGAATCATGCAGATACCCAGATCGCCCTGCATCTCGGAGATTTGTAAACTCGCATTACACTCCATCTGACAGATCTTTGCCCACTCGTTAACCCTGTCCATATCTCTCTGTGGTCTCTCCTCCTCTTCACCACCTGCCTTCCCACCCATCTGCAAATTTCACAGCCGTACCTTCGGTGCCCATCCAAGTCGTTTCTCTAAATTGTGATACATTGAGGCTGCACCACGAGCTTTCACCTACCGCAATAACCTCTGATGTGACACCTTATCAAACACTTCCTGGAACTCTGAGCACAGTATCTCCACCCGTTCCCCTTTATCCACACGTTACTTCACCAGTAAAGTGGTCAAACACCAGATCCCTTTCACTGAACCATGCTGACTTTGTCCAGATTACCTTGCATCTTTCGAAGTGCCCTGCTACAACATCTTTAGTAACAGGTTCTAACATTTTCCCTGTGATATACATGTTAACCTTGAATATAGGGCTTGAAAAAGCAGGCTGCCAGAGGACTGAGCTTATCAGTGAGGTTGCAGCCCCAGGATTACCTGGTGATTACTAATAGTAGTCATTACATTGAGTCAGTGTTGGCAATCCTAATCCCTAGGACCAATTTCCAGTGGCCAATTAGCCTACCAACCTTTGGGATGTAGGAGGAAACCGGGGGAAACCCACATGGTCACGGGGAGCATGCAAACTCCACACCGACAGCACTGGATCATGGCGCTGTGAGGCAGCGGTTCTACCCACTGTGCTGCTGACCTTGAACGTGTTTTTCTCCTCTCCTCAACAGAGCAGTCTGGAATCACTGCAACAGACCAAGGCCACCGGCATTGGGCTGCTCTTCTCCGCTGGGACCTTCCTCTATGTTGCATCTGTGCACGTCCTCCCTGAGGTCAGCAGCCAACATCCTCACCAGGTCTCCAACGGCCATGGCAAGAAGGGGCTGGGCTTCCTGGAGAGCCTGACGCTGATCGTGGGCTGTACCATTCCTGTTTTCCTCTCACTGGGACTCCATGATGGCTAGCTGTGATCCGGGCCACAGCTCGCACCCTCAGCCCTGCCCTACCCCCCGCTTGAAACTGTACCACTGGCAGGGGCAGGGCAGGGGTGGCTCTGGGACAGCCCCCATCCCAACTCTGGAGGTGGATGCTGCTGAAAGGTAACACCTTGGAAAACTAATGGCCCAAGGATCGTCGGTGCTGGGTGACACGGCAAGTGGTAGGGAACAGATGGGAGAGCCAATGTATCATGTTGGAGGGTAGAAGGGGTCTGTGCCTTCCTGTGCCAGTTAATAATAAGCTGGAGTTGTCATCACCAGTGCATGAGGGTTCATTCTCTCTAACACACTCACACTCCCTCCCACCCCCCCCCCCCCCCCCCCCCCCCCCCCCCACATCACACACACACACTCTCTATCACATGCACTCTTTCACTATCTCTCACACACACACTCTCTGTCACAACTCTATTACACGCTTTCTGTATCTCCACACACTATCACATACGACATTCCCTCTCTACTACACTGTCTCACACACACACACAGTCACCTCCCTCTGATAGCTGTATGTTATTTAACAGGTCCACACAATACACAGAGAAAGCTCGGGAGAGCACAGCAGGTAAACGAGAGTCTGATTACTTCCTCCGTATGTGTGCAGCAAACTGGTATAATTATTGCAAGTGACTTTTCTGAGCAATCTTTTCTTCCCTACAAATAATTGCACACTAAGTGGGTGGTAGTAAGACACACATTACTTGGTATTTAGTTATGGCACTAGGGCAATCCATATCATCACAGGCTATTTAGACATTGGGGGTAAAAACTGCCCTGTTCTGGCTTGAGTGCTGGGATGGCAGCTGTAGGGAACTGTCAGTGCAGGGCGTATCAGGGAGGTGAAATAGTCTTGTAACACAAACGAGCAGATGAATCGTTAGATTTGAGACTAAGGGCCGTGTGTTAGGGTAGAGCAGAGAAGAGTGAACTATCGTTGTAAACTGCACCGGGGTGGAGGGGATGAATTACTGGTGGAAGAGTGTGGAGTGGGAGTCGTAGATTACTGGGGCAAAGAGGATGTGGCTGGAAAGGGAGAATTACTGGAGTAATGGTGGGGGGAGAGTGCGAATTACTGGGGTAACAGTGGGGAAGAGGGTGAATTACTGGGGTAACGGTGGGGGAAAGTACTGGGGTAATGGGGAGGGTGAATTATTGGGGTAATGGTATGGGAAGAGGGTGAATTACTGGGGTATTGGGAAGAGAGGGTGAATTACTGGGGTTGAGGAGGCTAGGGAGAGGGTGAATTACTGGGGTTGAGGAGGCTAGGGAGAGGGTGAATTACTGGGGTTGAGGAGGCTAGGGAGAGGGTGAATTACTGGGGTAACAGTGGGGGAGAGGCTGAGTTACTGGGGTATTGAGAAGAGAGGGTGAATTGCTGGGATTGAGGAGGTGGGGAGGGAACCAGCACCAACATTAAGCTGGTGCATTGGAACAAGTTCTGAGGAAATTCAGCCCCAGTGGGATTTCACTGTCCTGCAATAACAGTGGCTCAGTCAAGTTTCTTCTCAAGCAGTGTGACATCTCAGATGTACAATGAATGATTCACAAGCTTGAGCTGGGTAATGTAAGTGTGGCAGGGATATGAGAGGGACTTGTTAAGTTTCTGTCTCCTACTGGCTTGATTGTCAGGCTTGACATTGCAGTTATGTGGTGCATAAAAACGGTAGTTTGTTTTCAAGCAGTAAGATCCCCTGCGGAAAAAGGATGAGCGGAATGGTTTTATTTCTGGAGATGGTTGTGGATTTGCCAAGACCCTTTGAGACATCACACTCATTATCAATGCTCAGGAGATGTTCACTCTCCCAAATATGTAGATAATATCAGGGACTTCCTCACCTGCCAAATATTTATCACACTGTCCCAGACTCTCAGATTGTCACTGAGAATGGCAACAAGCCAGTTCCTTTTGGGGAGCCAGAACAATGACAGAAGATAGTTTTGAGGTGGAAAAGTGGTGTGGCTTCTTCCCTGGTGTCCTGGCACAATGTGTGGAGAGGACTCCGTTTTACTGAGAGCCCCACACATCTCCTGATCTCTGTCCCACTTAAGCCTCTGTTTCCTGAGCTTTACCCCCACCTGGAAGATTATTCACCCTGTTGATGTCTGTCAGATTTTGTGTGATTGTTCCTACCTTTCAGCAGTGTCACCCACCCACCTGCTGCCTGGTCACTTTCAGAACTCAGATCCTGGCCCTTCTGGTTCTTCTTTGCGTTGGCTCCACTGTCTGTGGCTGAAACTGCACAGTATCCAAGGTGTTATCTGATTGTTTTCCTTCCTGTACACTTGTACTTCTCTGTAATAGTAACTGGGTAGTGGGGAAATCAGAAGTGAAGGAGTAGGGAGCTGGGGTAGAGGCTGAGGGAGGGAGTTGGAGGAAGGTGCAGAGGTACCGATAATAGAGACAGGGGAGCAGGGGCTGAGGAAAAGGAGTAGGCAAGATAGTGTGTGCACCGAGTCTGTGTCAGAGCACTGGATGTCCAGTTGTCTTGGACCTTAATCTACTACGGGGTAGTGGTGTGCCACAGCCACCCGACATTCAAATAGTTTATCAACAGGCACCTTTCACTCCTCAGAAGCTGTCTTCAGTACGGAGTATTGCCTGAGGTGATGGTGAGAGGGTGAATTACTGGGGTATTTAATCACAAATGCTGTCAACAGCTGCTTAGGTTCTGATAGAATTAGTATAAGTGAGAGGTACAGTCATACACCATTGTTCCTGTTGCTCTAAGAGGTGACTATTTCTACACGGTACTGCTTTATCCAAGAACTGTCTAGATTAATATCTCAATCTCATCAACAGTTGGTACAAGCCTCAACACAATCTTGATGCCCACCTCACAAGATCCAATAAAGATTGAGGCTACAGTATATTAACTTCAGTTTAAAGTCTATGGTTAGAAAGCAATGTTTTATTTTCTATATAGAGGATAAGTGGGTTGAGCTGTTTAGTCATCTGTCCTACGTAAATAAAATTATTTGAGTCCAGCTATTTGTAAGTACACACTTTTCTTTCGGAGAGCAGAATCAGGTTCTGGTCCAGTACCACTGTACCAAGCGTGGGTTCAGTGTTTCAATCCATGCCTCACTGTTTAGAGATCAGGCTAAAACATCCCCTATCAACTCATGTAGAAAGCAAGTCCACTCTCAAGTCAAGAAATTACTTGGTTTGAAATCTCCTATGACATAAAAAGATCTTCAAATGAGTAGGTTAATTAAGGAAAATAAAATAGAACAATGCTGGAACTTCTCAGCTGGTCAGGCAGCACTTGAGGAGAGGGAAATGTTTCAGGATGCTGGCTTGATTTTGGATTAATTAAAGCAAGCTGAGGGACCTGATCCTGCCCATTGTCAAAGTCAAGTTCATTGCCATATGCACAAGTGCATGGGTGCAATGAAGAACTTACTTGCAGCAGCATCACAGGCACAGAGCATCAGATAAGCAGCATTCACAAGAAAAACAAACACAAAGTGGTGATAGCATTGCTGAGAGATCCAGAGGCTCCAATGTGAAATGCAGGAAAAGGACATCGCCCAAATACGGAATCAGAAGTAACACGGTATAATAGCACCTTGTAATATGACTTATTCAGAGCAGCTGATGAGTACTGGCTCAGACCTTTAAAGAGGCTCAAACACAGAAACAAAGGAAACTTAATCTAATAGTGTAGATGAATCTCTATTTACAACATTTAGGTCAAATGGACTCCCTTTTAGTACAAGAGCAAAACAATGATTTAGCCACAGGCATTTCCGACTCCATCTCCAGTTACTGAAAGTGGACATTGTTATTGGTACCTGAACTCCTCAAAGGAGGCAGGGAGTCAGCCAGGCAGTGATCCCTGAAAAAGATACTATTTGGGAAAAAGATGTGCTCCATCACAGTTCTCAAAATACAAATCTGAGGCAGAGACAACTTGTCCCTTTGGAACCAGTGCATGAGCAGCAATTACTGACCAGCACCACCATCCACAACCCCGGTAGTCAAAAAACTGTTCCTCTTACAGGAAGACGATAAAGCAGTGCTTGTCAGCAATGGTGTTCCAAATTAAAAACACTTACAAAAAAAAAAGAACATCATTTTTGATAAGAGCCATAAGTGAGGGAGGAGGAGAGCAATCCATTTCAAAAATGTGAAGATAATTAACATTATTCCAAGTCAGGAGAGCGGTACAACAGTTTAAATGGTACCATGCCTCAATCTGGTCATTATGTGGAGCTAGGCAGTGAATGCCAATCAGCTCTGCATGCCCAAACCAATACAATACCAATACACTTGCAAATACTAGTTCCAGGAGTCTGGAAGATGAACAGTAGATGACACCACACACCCTTGGAGCACCTCTGCAAAATCCTCCACATTCACTGGAAGGATAAGCAAACCAACATCACTGAACTCTCCCAGACCAACGTGCCCAGCATCGACATCCTAGTTAGACTCAGCTGGGTCTAGCAGGCCACCCTCGTTTGCACATCTGACACCAGGTCTCCCAAAACACATACCTTATTCCCAGAGGTCATGAGATGAGATCTACCAGGCAGGACAGAGAAAAAGATTCAGGATGTGCCCCAAAGCCTTTTTGAGGAAATGCAACAGCCTCAATTGACTCCTGGGGAACCTCTGAATGACGAGTACTCAGAGTGGAGGAGATGTATTTGGGAGGGTATTGAGAATCATGAATCGATGCAGTGGGAGCACAGAGAAGGCCCATGTAAGCAACAGAGTGCACCACCTCACACCTTACCCATGCTCCCATCTCCCTCATCAGCCAACTCAGAACCCACAAAACCAGAGTGCTCAAACCCATGGGACTGCCCGAGCAGGACACCAAATCACTGCGTTCCACTCCTTGCCAAAACGGACACTGACACCTCTGTAATAATTTCAGAGATCCAATAACTCAGACAAAAACATCAAGCAAAGCTGCTAAAACCAGGTCTACAAATAAGCAGACTTTTGTTCAAGACTATTTTATTGAAATGATTTAGTCAAACAATAATAAATGAAGCAAAAAAAAGACAAACAATATTACAAGAGGCACTAGTCCTGGTTAAAAATAAAATTGCTTTAAGGAAAGCCTCACTGTATAAAAATACCACATGACTTATTTAAATATATCAATATACATTGACATGGGAAATAAAGACCCAGTATTAGGAAGAGAGGGCTACATTACCAAGGGGAGAGAGAGAGGCTAAGTACTTCCATAGTTCTACGCACCCAATATCACAAAAAAAGGCCACCAATTTAGTCTAGATGGAAATCCAGATAGTGTTTCACAAGACACAAGTAAATAAAACAAACATTTGATTTATTGTCACCATAAACCAATGACTCCGATTGCAAATTTTGACCCCACCAAAACACTGACAAAATTATGCTACATAACAAGAAATCCCTGTGGTCTTCAAGTGGCAAAGTGGCTAGTCAGTTCTACAAGTTCTCTGTAGCACACAATATATAAAACATTCAGGATCTTAAATTCAGACCAAAATGAGGTGTAAGTTCTAATCTGTTTTAGTAACCTGCATCTGGCTAAATGTGACAAAGTGCTACTTTGAAAATCTAAAAAAGGCTGTGTTAAATTAGCCATCTTGCATAACTAAATATTCCAATATTGTCACTTGCTCCCTTCTTAAAAAAGCACCAACACCTTTAAAAGTGTTTGACAAAAAATATGTACATTGAAGTGCAATATTATAGAGGCAAATGCAGCAAGCTTACTTGCATGCTACAAGGACTCACAAATATGTAATGTTTGACAGTTCATAAGTTTCTGATTGAGAGAAGAACAATACCCAGGTCAGCAGGAGAATTCAAATGATGCCCTGGCACCTTTAATACCCAGACATATCAAATGGAAGAGACAGATATTTTATGCAAAGAACAACACTTCCAAAATTGGAGCATTTCCCCAGTAAGGTTAGTAGAGCGTGGGCTCAAATCCTTGGTGGAGTGAAACACACAACCGTTTGAGCCAAAGATGAGCATGTCATAAGACGATTTTATGAATACCCTCCACCTTAAAATTCTACTGAAAATCCCAGGAATTGTGCTGGTTGCTTTGCACAATGCACTGCTGCAGGCTCCCTGTAACAGTGCACACACCAGTAACAGCACTGATTGTTTCCACAAGTAAGTGTGGTGTGAATTTTCCATTGTCTCAGGCAAGTTAACTTTCACTAGATTAGCTGTCATGATAAATATAGGACCAGAATTCTTAACTTTAGTTATCAAGCCACTCAACTGCACCATCCATTTTAACTGTGCCATCAGAACACATACCCGATGGTAGATTTTCATACAAACTGCATGCTAGATTATGGCTCCAGCAAGTGAGGATTAGTTGAGTTTAAACTAAAGCTGTGTCACAGAATGGCAATTTGACTATATGCAAAAAGTACACTGATCTATTAACATTTACAAGATTATCAACGCTACACAACATATACAGCAAAAACATGCAACCTGGGAAGTTCATAAGATCCAACCCTTCCCCTAAAATGACCACATGCAAAACTGCTGAGAGACAAGATAAAAGCAACAGGAGTATTTCAGGTAGCTAGCCACCTTCTAAGCCCTCAGCAGCCGAATTGTTCATGGCAAAAAGAGGTCCTGGTGAAGACGAGGAAGCGAGTAAATGGGAAAAACAAAGATAGCTTGCAGAGTATTCATGATTTCACAGCTTCCCAGGTGGTAAGTTACCAATCTGAGCCAATATCATCATAATAAGATGTATAGACTAGGGACATGCCTGCAGGAGGCAAATAAAGACCATCAGTAACAGTTGTCCCAAATCACCATCACATACCCATGTCACATGGAGATTTGCTTTCAGTGGTGATTTGGTTCACCTTACTGTGTGAGGTTCTGTTGGTGATTATACATGTTACATCTGGAGGTCCTGTCCTTGTACTGGAGACTCATCACCAGTGCTACAAATTCTGAGATAAAGCTTATTCCTTGGCAAGCAACAACTTGCAAATCCAACAAAGTTGCAGTGAAACAAAATAAAATAAAAACAAAGGATAAATGATTAAATTGAGGTCAGTTGGAAATTGGTTGCACACTCCAATGACTAGAAGTATTTGTATTTCTTAACGGAACTAATTTTGTTCTTAACTTTATCACAGCCCTTCTGATCATTCTACTGAGTGTGTGTTTCAGTTCCATTACATCCCAGACACAGCCCACATTTAAGAATCTAAAAGCATTTTGTGTGTCAGGCTCAATTCTTCCCGCTCCCCTCTTCCACTGAAAACAAATGGACATATTCTGAACACACATCACAAAGGTTATGGAAACAAAGATTTTTTCAAAGCCGGTGACCAAGGTAACCTGACACAAAGTAGACATAAAGGCTGACTCACCAAAACACATACAGTATAATCGCTTAATGTTAGCCGCTATCAGTGCACTGGGGAATCCGCAGAAGAGACATCAAAGAATGTTAACGACAGGCTACGATTGTTGTGTTGAAGGCTTGTACATTCTATGGTTGATCCACAAGGGTCCAGTGCAGCTGCTGAAGTGGCAGCCACCAACCAATACAGGAATGATAAAAATATAGTACTTGATGGGAGATAAAGATGTAATATACTGACATCTGATGAAAACAGTCATTACTGGAACAGACTGCTGTTTCTTCAGCATGTGAAAAAAAGGCAAGTTAATGAAACTTTCATGAAGGTTCTACATAAAAAAACATTAATCTGTCTCTTTCACACAGAACGTTAACAGCACAGAAGGAGGCTACTCAGCTATCATGTCTGTTCCAGTCACAAATAAGAACTTCAGCCTAACCCCACCTTGCAGCATTAGGTCTGCAGCCCGGCTGATCACAACACATCTAATTACTGTTTAAGTGGGATGAGGACTCCTGCCTCTACTTCAGGCAGCGAGTTCCAACTCCACAACCCTTCCGACTTCCACACTGTCCAAGTAAAATACCTTCCACATCTCCCCTCTGATCTTTCTACCAATACCCCTGGTTTTTAACCCCTACCACCCCCCACAGATACTGCTCAACCTGCTGAGTCCCTGCAGCAGATTGTTTGCTGCTCTTTCCACAGATGCAGACTGGTAAGTTTACCAATGACATGAACCTGGGTGGGATTGGGAGTTGTGGGGAACATGAAAAGAGACTTCAAGATGATTTATACAAGTTGACTGCCTATCAGATGCAGTATAACTTGCATAAATGCAAAGGTATCCATTTTAGTAGGAAAATATAAAGGTAATTATTTAAATAATGATAGATTGGGAAATGTATCATTTCCCAAATGTACAAAGGGACCTGGATGTCCTTGTACAGCACAGACTGAAAGCAAACATATAGGTGCAATAAACAGTCACTTAAGAAGGCAGACGGTATGGTGGTCTTACTTGCAAGATGTTTTGAGTACAGGAGAAAGGATGTCTCACTACAATTATACAGAGCTTTGTTGTGACCATTTTAGAAAGCAAATACTTGCCATAGAGAGAGTGCAACAATGGTTCTCCAGACTTGATTCCTGGAACGGTGAGAACACCATTTGAGGATAGACCGGACTAACTTTGCTAAGCATTCACTTGAGTTTAGAAAAATGAAGGGGAGGATCTCACAGAAATGTAAAAAAATTAGACAAGGTTAGATGCAGGGAGGAGGTTTCCTCTGACTGAGGAGTCTAGGATGAGGAGACACAGTACCAGCACATGGGGCAAAACATTCCGGACTGAGAGGAGGAATTTCTCCACCAAGTGTGGTAAACCTGTGGAATTCCCTACCACAGAAGGCTGTAGAGGCCAAGTTGCTGAATATATTCAAGGAGGAGGTAGATAGATTATTAGGCACAAAGGCATCAAGGAATGTGGAGAGAGAGACTGAATATGACATCAAGATAAAAGATCAGCAATGATCGTACTGAATGGTGAAGCAGGCTTGAAGGGCCAAGTGACTGACTCCTGATCCTACTTTTCCATGTTTCTATGGGCCACCTCTCAATGAAGGCAGATATCAAAGATATCGTGTGCCAGAACAGCCTTTGGACATCTGAGGGACGGAATGTTTGACAGTCAAGATTTCAAATCCAGCACAGAGCTCATCATCTCCCAGATGGCAGTGATCCTGCCATCCTGTGTGCTTCTGTGACATGGACTACCAATAGAAGGCATTTCAAAGCACTGGGAAGGTAAAACCAACACTGCCTCAGCAAATTCAAATTTCCTGGTAGGATAAACAACCTAATGTCAGCCTCCTCTCCTAGCCCAACACCTCCAATGTTCATGTCCTAATTACACACAGGGCAGACCAACAGCAGACTCTAGAAATAGACATTAAACTCTAAATGTGTGTGTGTGTGTGTGTGTGTGTCGGGGTGTGTGTGTGTGTGGGGGTGTGCGCGCGCGCGCATGCACGCGCGCTTCTGGGAGAGTGGTGGGTTAATGACAACCAGGAGGAGGAGTAATGCATTGACTGCAGGAGCAGTAGGTGAGGGGAAAGGTATGGGATATAACACAAGACTATAGGAGGGACTAGGAACCAGATATACAACAGTGTGGAAGCTTTCAGCTCTTACACAGTTCTACCAAGATCAGGTTTCTGCAGAACTGAACCTGTCTTTACCCTCCCTAGTTATACACCCACAATAGCCAGTGACCAGAGTTACAAGAGACTGCAGATGCACCTAATAATCTGCTGGAGGAACTCAGCGGGTCAAGCAGCATCTGTGGGGTGAGAAGGAATTATTGACAGTTCAGGTTGAAACCTTGCCTCAGGACTGAGACTGGAGAGGGGAGACAACCATTACAAAGAGGTGAGGGTGAGACAGAGGCCAGAGGTGATTGGTGGACTTTGGGGGGGGGGGGGGGGGGGAGGCACTGTTAAAAGATGACAGGCAGAGCGAACCAGGTACGAGAGGGGAGGAGTGGAGTTGGGAGACATGATAGATGGAGGCAGGCAAAAACAAGAGGAAGATGGAGCCCGGAGGTGGGGAAGGTGAAGGCGGAGACAGCTGCTGGAGGGCGATAAGCAGGAACACAGGGCTGGACTGATGTGAGGAGGGTGATAGTAGGAACCATTAGGGGAGAGGTGCAGGGCAGAAGGGACCAGACCAGATGGGGGAGGGGAGGGGAGGAGAGCTGGTGGTTGAAATGTGTGGGTAGTAGGTGGATGGAATGGGGAGGGGGATAGAAATGGGTGACGGAGGGGGCAGTTGGGAAAGGGGTCAAAATGGGGGAACGGGAGGAGGACTGGAAGGAGAGAGAGGGAGAGCAGACACACACACCACTGCTCTCTCTCCCCCCTTCGGATCCTCCTCTGATCCTCCCAGTTTTGCATTTTTGTCCCCTTCCCCAACCCCTCCCCCTCCCCTACCTGGCTCAATCTGCTCATCATCCTTCAACACTCCCTCCCCACCCCCCACCACCCACCACCCACCAATCACCTCTGGCCCCTGCCTCACCCCTCCCACCTCTCCTCTTTGTAGCAGCCACCCCCACCCCACCCCCCCCCAACTCTCAGTCCTGATGCAGGGTCTCGACCCGAAATGTCGACAGTTCCTTTCCCTGCGCAGATGCTGCTTGACCCACTGGGTCTCTCCAACAGACTGTGTGTTGTGCCATTGACCAGAGCTTTGCACAGGAAAAGTATCAGCAGATGAGGAAGCAATTGAGCATTGGTGGGGGGGGGGTGAAGAGGGGGTTGGAATGGCAAAAGGGAGGTTGCTCCAGAGACACAGAAGCAAGGAGATGTCACCTGGCACGCAATCTGTCCTAGGGCACATCCTTTGATGTGAGCAATGTCACAGGAGATCCACCAGTACATAAAAATAGTTTAAAGAGCATGAAAATGACAGCTGTTATGGATAGCTCAAAGTTCACAGTTTTCACAGATTCTCTTTCCTGAAAAGCAACACAAGGACTTGCTCTGTGGGCGTGGTATCAAATCATTCTCAAGTAAAACATTTAACAAGCACATCCTTCCAGCTGACAATAGGACCAATATTTTCTACAGCTTCACAACACTCATGTGCAAACATGGTCATGAAAATGCTTTGGAATTTTTACTTAACTATAATCTTGCCACATATCAGAATGTGTCTTGCAACGGACCCCCAGAATATTTAACCTCCATGAGAAAACTGATTACCCCATGGCCTACAATTCACTGAAGTACAAGTGTCCATGTTTATGCCTTGACTAATGTAAAAAAAATTGTTCTTCGCAATTCAAAGCCCAAAAATGTTCCCTTTACACAGGGGTATAACTAAGAAGGAACTTCTTACTTATTTTCTGATATTAATATGCTATCTTTTTCACCAAGCTGGCCCACAGCTCAGCTTCCATAGCCATCTGATCGAAGGAGCGGCTGTTGATATGCTCTCTCACTCGCTCCCTCATTTGGAAGGCCGCTCTGGCTGCTTGACGGGATTCCTCGATAGTTGCTTCCTTCACCTTCAAAATTTCTTCAGTCCTCTTGTCTTTCTTCTCAATAGTTGCTTTCATTGCCTGCCGGTACAAGTCCTCCTCCTCCTCAACTCTTTTTTTGATCTGCTGGTGGATCTTCTCCTTTTCTGACCTGCTCTTCTGGGTCTGCAGGACTTTATTCTGGACGCTCTTCAACAAAGTTTTCTGGGCTTGTTCAATTTTAAGGTCAGAGATTTCAGCCAACGCTTCCTTGCGTTCTCTCTGCTCCTGCTCTAGTTTTTCGGCCTTCAGCTTGGCTTGGAGGATCTGGTTCTCTTCCCGAATTGCCTTTTCTTTCAGCATTCTCTTTCTTTCTTCCACCAGGTGTCTGTGGTTTTCCTTAAATTTTAAAAACTTCCGCTCCAGTGACATCCTCACCATCAGCTCCTCGGTTTTGGTCAGGTTGTCGATCTCATTCTTCAGGATCATGTGCTTCAGCCTCTCATGCTCGTTCTCCATCTTGATCCGGTTCTGGTTGCTCATTTCTTGCAGAAGCCGTTTCTGGGCGGCATTTGACAGCTTTGCCTGTGACGCCTGTACTTTCTGCTCCTTGCTATCCTGCTTGATGGCTTCTGCTTCTTTCCACAATTGGTTCTGTTGTGATTTACGCATTTCGGCCTCACATTTTGCTTGATCTAGTTTTTCCTTTTTCTTTATTTTCTGTTTCTCAGCGAGCATTCTCCACTTGTTTTCTTTCAAAATCACATCCTTCTCGCGGAGCTCGGCCATCTGGTTTACTTCCTGCTCTATCTTGGACTGTCTCATTTCTCGCTCCTTCTTCCACCTGTGAATACATGTCAACCATTTAACTGAAGGATTTGTATTGACATTGCACCTTTCCTATTCCAAAGTATTTTTATTAGAAAAAGTGATTACAATCAGAAGTGCTATTATCTGAGAAAGCAGCAGTTAATTAGGATACAGCAAGCTCCCACAAACACAATACATTTTATTTATAAATGTTAGCTGCTTATTTTGGCCAGAACTATGCTCCGAGTTATGCACAAGATCTTTTACATCTCTTAAGCAGATAAAGCACCAGTCCAGTATCTCACCCAAAAGGTAACTCGTAGAGCAGTACAGCACAGATACAGGTCCTTCAGCCCAACCAGTCTATGCCGACCACGGTGCCCACCCAGCTAGTCCCAATTTCCTGCATTCAGCCCATATCCCTCTAAGACCTGTCCCTCCACGTACCTATCCAAGTGCTTCTTAAATACTATTGTACCTGCCTCAACCACTTCCTCTGCCTGCTCGTTCCATATACTCACCACCCTCTGCGTGAAAAAGTTGCCCTCAGTCCCTTTTAAATCTTTGCCCTCTCACCCTGAACCTATGCCCCCTGGTTTTGGACTCCCCTACCCTGGGGAAAAGACTGTTGACATCCACCTTATCAATGCCTCTCATAATTTTAAACACTTCTATAAGGTTGTCCCTCATTCTCCTATGTACCAGATTGCACCCTCCAACACTGCAGCCACCTTCAGTATGGCACTGAAGAGTCAGTCTTTCACTATGCATTCATGCCTCTGGAGTGGTGATGCTGCTGGGCTTTTATTTTTTTCCTCTGGCTTGTCCTGTTACCTTAAACATTAGATTAAACTCACACTCATATAGTCAAAACTGTATATTATACACCAGACTGGATATTATACTCCTAATCCCCGTACAAATGCCAAGAAAAATGTGCATTTATATGGTGTCTTTCTCCTGCTTTACAGGCAACAAAATACTTACGAACATGTGGTCACCATTGCAATGTGGGAATGGAAGCAGCCAATTTGCAGACAGCAACAGCGAAACAATGAATAATGTTTAGAAGAAATGAGGGATAAAATATGAACTGGGAAACTGGGGATAACTCTCAATCTCTTCTTTGATATGATGCCATAACTGAAAGATGGCAGAGTGGTGCAGGGAGCAGAGCTGCAGCCTCCCAGAGTTCAACCCTGACCTCTGGTGCTCGCTGCAAGGAGTTGACTGCGTGGGTTCCCGCTGGGTGCTCGGTTTCCTACCACGTCCCAAAGATGTACCTGTTGTTAAGTTAATTGGCCACTGTAAATTGCCCCAGTGTGTGAGTGAGGGGTAGAATCTGAGGGGAGTTGATGGGAACATGGGGAGAATAAAATGGGTCAGGGTCGGATTGGTGTAAAAATAAGTACCTGATGGTCAGTGTGGACCTGTTACCGTGCTGCCTTTTTCTATGACTTTTTCTTGAAGAAAGCAACCCCAGTTTAATGTCATATCCAGAAGACACCATTTTTGTCAGTGCAGCACTCCCTCAGCATTGCAATGAAAGTTTCACTGCACAAAATGAAGCTAATTCTTAAACACTGTTTTTCCTTTTCAATCACTAAATTCCATGCATATCATCAGCAAAGCATGAATGCATTGAGTGATTGATTTTTACATTCTAAGCACGGAAAAAACAGATGCGTAGAATATTTTCAGGTCTCTGGTATCAACATACAACCTCAGTTACATTTTAACCATAATCTCCATTCAACCTCTTCCAACTGCTTAGCATAGGAAAACTTTATCCAGACCCCATAACCAAGGAGTATTTTTTCCTAACAATGTAGGCTGTGGCCATTTCTGTCCATCAAGTCTATGCTGGCTCTTGGAGCAATCCCACCGCCACTAATTTTCCCTGTAACCTATTCTCCCCACATTCCCACCAATTCCCTCCATTCACCTACACACGAGGTCATTTCACACCATCAGTTAACCAACCACCCTGCATGTCTTTGGAATGTGGAGGAAACTGGAGCACCTGGGGGAAACCCACACGATCACAGGGAGAACATGCAAACTCCACACGGAGAGCACTGGAGGTCAGGATCAAACCCAGTGACCGGAGCCGTGAGGCAGCAGCTCTACTAGCTGTGCCGACGTGCTGCTCATCTTCAGGATGAGAGAGAGCTTTTAAGTGGGTATTGTAAGCTGTTGTAACGCATCACATACTGGTTTAGAAGCTATTCTGGACATTGATATATCCAGGCAGTGTGCTTTTCCTTCCTCAGACATTACAACTAACTTGCTCACAGACATGCAAGCTTCACTGAACTAGGGAGGACCATTTTTATTGGGTGAACATGAACAAGATAAACTTCTGTAAAATAATTCCAAATAGGATTATAATAAGCATTGTCACAAATTTACCTCATGGTAACTCTTTATGTTAATTATTATGGTTAACATACATTGAGAGCAATAAGCAGAGGATGTCAATTTTAGTCGCTACTCAGATGTTGAGCTAAGGCTTAATCTTATCATACTAAGACTGATGGTGCCAGTTATTGAATATGTTGCTTTGGGCTGAACTCGGGAGGAGTCTAGGTCTGAAAATCAAAAAGTAAACAATGCCGGAAACAAATCAACTTGCTTTCTCCTGTTCCAGTTCTGACAAAATGTTTCTACCTGAAGCGTTAACTCTCTTGGTCTTTCCACAGACGCCGCCTTATCTGCTGAGTGTTTCCAGCATTTTCTGATTTTAACACAAGAATCTACATCTAATTTATTGTCTGCAGTGGATTAACTGATTTGCTGCCACCTACAAACAACTTTATGGTGCCTTGTCACTATCAAGCCGAGAAGCAAAGTGCGGCCACTTCCAGAATTGAGCTGGCCACAGACCGAGGTGAACCAGACACTTGACAGCAAAGGATGGGCTGGTGGAGGTGGCCCAGAGCGCGTGTAAAACGAGGTGGGACAAGGAGGACTGGATCAGAGATCTAATCAGAGAGCAAAAGTCCAAAGGTGAAAATTGAGATTCGGAGCACCACGGGTCATGAAGGATTTGCAACAAAGCATTTTTCCACTGTATGTATTTCCATGGTTCAATCATAAATCTGACAGTTAATTAGAGCTGTAGAGCTCTACAGCACAGAAAACAGGCCATAGAACCATACAGCACAAAACAGGCCCTTCGGCCCACCATGTCGTGCTGTCCATCAAACTACCCTCACACTATCTAACCCTTTCCTCCCACATATCCCTCTCTCTCACATTCCTCCATGTGCCTATCCAACAAACTCTTGAACCTGTCCAATGTATCTGCCTTCGGCCCAACTCGCCCATGCCAACCAGGTTGCCTAACTGAGCTAGTCCTGTTTGCCCGCGTTTGGCCCGCATCCCTCTAAACCTTTCTTTTCCACGTACCTGTCCAATAAACGTCGTAATTGCATCACCCTCCGTGTGGAAAAAAGTTGCCCCTCAGGTCCCTTTTAAATCTTTCCCCTCTCACTTTAAACATATGCCCTCTAATTTTGGACTCCCCTACCCCGGGGGAAAAGACTCTGGCTTATTCACCTTATCTATGCCCTCATGATTTTTTTTAACTTTTATAAGATCACTCTTCAGCATCCTCCAGGGAAAAAACTCCTAGCTTATCCAGCCTCTCCTTATAACTTAAACCCTCAAGGCCAGGTAATGTCCTCATAAATCATTTTGCACCCTTTCCGGTTTAAGCAGAGCGACCAGAACTGTGCGCAGTACTCCAAATGTGGCCTTATCAACACCTTGTACACAATTGGACACAATTGCATGCATATACATAACTCCTAAAATAACCAAGTAATCACCTTCCCTGATTTTTACTAGTACTGTGCAAGATGCCTTTGAGCCTTTTGGCTTGCTTATGCAGGAAACACTAGACTAAGATTCTTCCTCTGTAATGCAATAAACGTCCAGAACTCATCTAAGAACTTGATACTCATTTTCCCAGCCTTTATTTTTCTATTCTTTGGAAGATTAAGGCTTTATGTATATTGGTATTTTCCCTCACTCACCCTATCCTGAACGTTGGCAGGCTATCTGAGTAGGGCAAGGGAGAGTTAATCTGATCTTTTCCATCTCAACACACCCTGTGCTTGGGACAATGATTATATTGTGCATAGTTATGATTCCCATTTTATGAGGAGGATATGAGAACGCCAGAGACATTTTTTTAAAAAGTTATAGGAATGACACCCAAATCAGAAGATTATACTGTTCAGGAAAGATCAAGCAGGTGGGGGCACATGTACAGAATGCTTAAATATTGGCAACCATAAACACAGAGCAATCACTAACAAATCCAAAGTTTAGGAAAACATCTGTTTTTAAAGTGCAGTGAGAATACAGAACTTATTTCCATGTGAAGCATTTGAGCTTCACAGCACAGATGCATTTAAGAAGAACCCTAAATCTTAGAGTCATAGAGCTCTACAGCATGGAACTCAGGCCCTTTGGCCCAACTCATCCATGCTAACCAATATGACTAACTGAGCTAGTCCTGTTTGGCCGCGTTTGGCCCACATCCAACTAAACCTTTCCTCTCCATGTACCTGTCCAAATGTCTTCTGGATGTCGTAATTGTACCCACCTCCACCACTTCCTCTGGCAGCTCGTTCCATATACTCACCACCCTCTGGGTGAAAAAGTTGCCCCTCAGGTCACTTTTAAATCTTTCCCCTCGCATTTTAAACCTATGCTCTCTAGTTTTAGACACTCTTACCCTGGGGAAAAACTGTGGCTATTCAGCTGATCTTTGCCCCTTGTGATTTTATAAACCTCTATAAGGTCACCCCTCTGCCTCCTATGCTCCAAGGAATAAAGCCCAAGCCTGTCCAGCCTCTCATTATAACACAAACTTATCAAAGGAACAAAGAAATCGAATCCTGTTAACAGAGTAAGGTGAGAGGAGGCTTGTTGGAGCACGAGCACTGCCACGGTCCTGTTAATAACATAAACTGACGGATAGGCTACATGGGCCTTTGGGCTTACTTCATCAGGCAACAACGTCATGGCTTTCACCTTCACTTTCCTACCTGATTGTCCTACTCCCCTGGGTTCCAAACATCTTTTGTAGAGAGAGAGGGAGAGGGAGAGGGACACAGACAGACAGACAGACAGAGAGAGAGAGACAGAGAGAGAGAGAGAGAGAGACAGAGAGACCGACCCATTGAGTCCATGCTGCCTCATTGGAGTGAAATTCAGTCAGTTAATCTCTTTCCTTAAATATCCAATTCTCTTTAAAAGCTCCAATAAATCTTGTCCCACCACCCTTCCAGGCAGCAATTTCCAAGTCATAAATACATACTGTCTTAAGAAAACCCTCAATTTTCTCTCCACACACAGCATGTGATGCCTGCCCATCATTTAGAATCTGTTAACTTAAAGTAAAGCAAGCTTTTTCACTAATCAAAAAGATGCAGATGCTGGAAGTCTGAAATAAAAACAGTAAATGCTAGAAGTACTCAGCAGGTCAGGCAGCATCTGTGTATAGAGACACAGAGTTAACATTTCAGCACAATAAACTATCATCAGAACCAGGAAAAGCCGTAAAACAAGCACATTTTAAGTTGTGGAGCGGTCGGGGTGGAGAGTGCAACTCATCAAACCCTGGAAATGTACTGAAGGAAAACTGTGAAACCCTCATTCAAAATGGGTGGGAGGCACAAAACAGGCCTCCAAATTAGGCCGGTTAGCCTGATGTAAACTCGTTAGAAAAATGTTAGAAACAATTACTGAGGTAAAAGCTGAACATTTGGAAAGTCATAATCTGATCGGCAGGATCAGTATGGCCCTAGGAAGGGCAAGAGTCCCCTGAGAAAGTATTAGTTTGAGTGGATACGGGGGAATTGTTAGGTACAAGGGACTTGAACTTTCAAAAGGTATTTGACAAGATGCCAAACATAAGGTGACGTTACAAGAGCTCATGATGTTGGGGGTAATGCACCAGCACATACAGAAATGGCTAAACAGCAGGAAGCTGCAAGTAGGAATAAGGAGGTAATTTTTAGGTTAGCAACTTGTAATCAGTGGGTGCTGCAGGGGTCAGTGCTGGACCACACCAATTTACAGTATATGAATGATTTAGTATATTGCTTTCCTTCCTCTGTCACCAGGTTTGTGAATGACACAAAAGTAGGGGAAAGGCAAGCTGTGAGGAGGATACAAACAGTGTCGAGAGTAATGTTGATAGATTAAATGAGTGGGCAAAATGTTGGTAAATGGACTACAATGTGGGGAAATGTGTTCACTTTGAAAGGAAGAATGATGAAACAGATTATCTAAACTGAGAAAGACAGCAGAAGGCTGGGACACAGAAGGGATTTGGATGCCATCACACATGAAACACAAAGATGGCAAAGAGCGAGTGCAGTGAGTAATCAGGAAGGCTAATGGAATGCTCATTTTTACTTCAAAGGGGTTGGAGTATAAAAGTAGGGAAGTCTTACTGTAACTGTACAAGGCATTAGTGAGACTACATCCTGAGTACTGTCACAGTTTGGGTCCTCTTTTAATTTTTTTCACTTCATCATATTGTCTACCAATATCAGTAGTTGAGCTAACTAGCCAAAGTCTGTGCTACACATCCCATACGGAAGCTGCACATACCACGTGACAAATGTTGACCACCAGTAACTCACCCTAGTGTGTAAAAACTCAGAATGCATCCTTCTTCTTAGGTGATCCCTTGTGATTTAAAATAGGCTGTCTCCACTAGAGTTTGGATTGCTGTACAATCTTCCTGTCGTTTGCACTAAGCCACCAAATGCTGCTGGAGAGATTCAAAGTACTTGGTGTGTTCCCAAATGTCCCTCCATTACTTTGAGTCATTTTGAGCCAGTGATTTCCCCAAGTCAGTTGCCTAGAGAACCTTTGAGGATGTCCTTCAAGTGATTTCTCTGTCCTCCTGGAAGTTGCCTGCCTCGAGTGGAGCATTTGTTTCAGAAGTTTAGTGTCAGTGAATGATACGACCAACCCGAGGAGGTTGGAACGTTAGCCTGGGAATGAATGCCGACATTGGCTCATCTCGCCAAATTTAGAGGGGAGAGATGCACCTGGTGATTAAGTAGTTTGAGGTCCCTACCATAAGTTGCCAGTGTCCATTACACACACAGGAGGGCAGGGTCTTGCTACTCAGTAGATCATGAGCTCCGTATGTCAGGCTGTGTTTGAGATCTTGTTCTTTGGGTTTTATTCTTTGGAGTTTAGAAGAATGAGAGGTGATCGTATTGAAGCATAAGATTACAGGGGATTGTCAGAGCAGATTCTGATGTTGCCCTAATCACCTAGAACCAGGAAGCACAGATTTCAGAAAAATAGGGGTCATTCACGTAAGACAGAGATGAGGAGGAATATCTTCTCTCAGTGGGTATGTGAATCTATTGAATTCTCCACCTTAGAGGCATTGAATATATTCAGGCAGAGATTGACAGACACTTAAACTACAAGGAAGTCAGTGGGGAAAGAGAGTGATGTTGTGTGGAGGCCGCTCCTCCCCCCCCCCTCAGTCAGTTGTATGATGCACTGGCAGTTTTGAATTTGTCATCAAGATCTGGTATTGGTATTCGTATTACCAATCCGTTGCCTGAGAGTTGAATCTCAAGCTGAGGAAACACATCCAGGTTGTTCAATGTTTATGTGTTGGGGCAGGGTGGTGGTGGGACCTTTAATATTGCATGGTCAGGGCAGATTGGTAAACATACTTAAGGTCAAGGTGGTCATGTACAGATGCAGCTCCCTAGACTTAATTTTTTGGATGGTGTGGGTCACTCCGCTGTGACCCTCAATGGATGGAATGCACATTCTGGGAGGAGCTCGAGCCACTGGGAGGCAACACTTGAGGATTCTTGCTACAAACTATCCACAAGACAGACAGCAGGGACCCTTTCTGTAATTATCACAATCAGACCCATCTCCTTCTTGAAAAATTATGATTACAGCATTCCTGAGGTTCCTAGCAAGCTTCCCAGATGAGGTCATAAATTTGCACCAGAATTCTTTCTCCTCCACGTTTTCACAAGATCACAAGGGAGCAGAAGCAGGCCATTCGGCCCATCAAGTCTGCTCCAAGGAAAGGGAAATAGAATGGGGAATGGGGGAAGAAGAAAAAAAAACTATTCTAATCCCAATTACCGACCTTATCCCCATATCCCTTGATATCCTGACTATTTAGATATCTATCTCCTCCTTGAACGTTTGGTCCTTCAAAGGGGATTTTGTCCACTCTACATTGTTTTTCAGCTGCTAGATTGGTCCATATAACCTCAGCAGACTCAGATAGTGCTGAGAATACTGTCTAGAACACTCACCTCAAAAGACAGACTTTACTGAGGAAATCTAGTGAAACATTTGTTCATGTGGATGGCAAACCATCACGCTTTCATTGAAGAGGCCTAGAAGATCCACTTTCCTTGACTATCCACTTTTCCCAATGGTGCTGGATAATCAGACTATAATGTTGTCGGCTTGTATTTGGATCTCCTGTGCTCATTCCACTCACCACCAGCATCGTTGGTCGCTAGTTTTTGCTGAACCTCAGCCTTTCATGGTGCCAGTAGATTTGTTTTTTTGCCCTTTGAGTGGTGATGGTATTTCCAGTTTAAAAACACTTTGCCCTTGAAGTCAATGCGACAGACAGGCATTAGATCGATTCCTACGATGAAGGTTGTCCAATGAGAAGAGGTTGAATAAGATTGGCCTCTACACCCAGGCATTTGGAAGAATGAGGGGTGACCTCAGTGTAATGTACAAGATTCTGAGAAGAATTGTCGGGGTAGAGACCATGGCTGTTTATTCTAGCTGGAGACTCTAGAACCACGGGCATGGTCTCAGGATAAGGGGTGGTCATTTAGGCCTGAGATGAGTAGAAATCCCTTTATGTAGATAGAGAAATGCAAATCTTTGGAACTCTCTCCTCCAGAGAAACTATGGATGCCCATCCATTGAATATATACCAGGCTGACAGTTTGAACACTTAAGGAATTAGAGGATATGGGAAATTGGGCAGAAACGTGGACAAGGTCAGCAATATTGCCAATTTATGCTTCCATTCCTTAACTTATTTTTGTACTGCAACAGCAATGTACTACCACCCTTTCAGATCACTTTTACCTGCCCAAAGTAACACTTAAAAAGACGACTGATGGATCTCTTTGAAAACCTACTCCTTATCAGTTTATGAATATGAAGGTTTCAGGATTTCTGGCAGCCACCGGGAAATCTTCACAAATTCCAGTCTTTCGCTCTGACATCTAAATATCTAGAACTTAATTAAAAAAACACCTACTCTTTAAAAGCTTACGTCAAAACTTTAAAGTTATCTGTATAATATATTCTGCCAAAACATCAGATCCTTTTCATTTTATAGAATTTAAAAGTCATTAAAATATCAATTATCTTCTAGTATTAATTAATCAACTGAATTACCAAGATCTAAAGTCCCCCTTCACAATTTCTTAAAGCTTTTCTGCTTAACCTTACAGAGAAACCTTCATCAAAATTTTAAATATTTTCCTCAAAATTCAGTCCAGTATAAAAAGAACTGTAGAACATTCTCATGTGGGGCATACTGCTCCTGATTTTAGGTTATTTCAGTTTTTCAAAAATATAAGGTGATTGTTTCAGAAGGATCATAACCATCACAAAACAATCCCTTCCCAATAACTATATTTAATTGATTTTATACCAACATGAAGACAGCATGTTTCTAAGGACTGTTTTATTCTATTTTTCCTCATCTCCTGGCTCTGTGGTTCTCAGGCAGTGGTGTGGTTGAGTCACCAAAGCTGACCCAATAAGAATTGGCAGGTTAAGATACGTTAATTGGAGCCCTGTGGGCTGCATTGGATACTCTGTTGGATTACATGTTGGATGATTAAAGCTCAGATTTCTCTTTTAATTGGATTACGCACCTTGGTGTACGTGCTTGGCAATCAGTCGTGTTTACATGCCCCAGAGGCCATAAGTGAACAAAGAGAACGAGGAAACGTATATCCTGTTTCATAGCACCTGTGCACCTCAAATACACAAAGCAATCACTTGTCAGTGCCAGAGATCAGTCTGGATAAGGGAAGCCTTCAATCCATCCAGCTCAGAAGCTACAACACTCCTCCCAATGACATCATCTGACAGCCTGTCGAATAACGCCACACTCTCCTGCTTTCACCCTCCTACCCAAAAGATGTTTCAAAAGAATAATTGTTTAAACTGGTTCACAGCATTGGTTTTTTTCCCAGTTTACTAGGACCCAACTTCCTTTGTCCTACATTCACACTTTGTTTTTTTTATGTAAATACAGTTATTCCATATGTACTCGTTAGAAATAACAATGCTAAAACACAAATCAGGCAGCATGTGTGCAGAGGGAAAGATAAGTTTAATGCTTCAGTTCGTTGACCTTTGGGCAGAAGCCCTTTTGTTTTCCTCCTATCAAAGTTTCTCCAGACTCGGTCTTGCTCTGAACTATGTGCAGTTCCAATGTTCCTGAAGCAGCTGCATAAATCTGGCTGCATATCTTCACATTTCCTAAGTGGTGCAGAAGTTGAGGAAAGTTGGAAGCCCAGCCTGACTGAACATTTTAGTTAAAAATCTTGTCATATTTAAGACTCTGCAATTTCATTCAACGATAAATATCCTGAGACAAAGCTTTCACTACAGGTAGGCTAAAATTTCAGTGAAATATGATTGTGAAATCCTCAGGCATGAAACTTGAAATTCTGCAATTTTTTTAAAAGTAGGGTAATGATTAGTCTAAAAGATTGTCTTACCATGTCCTCCAACTAACCTTTGACATGACAAAAGGTCACTGCTCTGAGGCCATTCTTGTGTTTCCCTCCCCACCGACACTGCCTGGATGGGGTATTTCCAAACGTCTTTATTGCGAAACTTGGCTCGCGTCAACAGTACGAACACAACACTAAAGTCAAGTAGTATTGGTTACAGACTCTCACCAGGCATGGGAAAAGAGGGAGTAAGTTGGAGATGAATTAAAGGATCTCATATAATACATGTTGTGAGTTTGATCATATATTGTGTGGAATGACGTGTGGCCCCAGAACTGGAATTTTGCCTAAGAATTCTAGCTGTAAGTGAAACAAAGACTAAGATTTATCCCCATGCACTAATTAACAGCATTGGAGAATGATCTATTGGCATACTCTAAAGCAGGCCTAGTCACACAGCATGGAAACAGACCCTTTATCCCATGCCAATCATCTAGAACCGATCTACATCAACCCCATCTACCAGCTCTTGGTTCCATTTGTATTTTTCCTACACTAACAGGCCTGGTGACAAATGCAGAACCCTTTCTAACACCCATCGCTAAATACTAAAAGGAAAGATTTAATATGGTCACCTGCCAATACTTTTGATTAAGCCTTTCTGCCTTTCAGTCTCCTTCTTCATTTGTGCTAGTCTTTCTGCTCGCTTCAGTTTGTCCCAGAACTGCTGAGCTTTGAGACTCTGCTCCAGCCTCTCCTGTTCTTCCTGATGTTTAACCAGCATTAAAGCAGCGATCTTTCGATCACGTTCAGGAATGCTACATTGGATTCCCTCGGATCTCACTGACCAGCTTGTCCAGTTTCCTTGCTGTGGCAGGGGGACTGCCTTAAATCACCGAGGCTGGTGTTCTTTTGAAAATACCCAACCACACTGGTGTCCTTTGAATCTTTCCTCTTCAGCTGAGCAGATGCTTGCCTATCCTCTGGCTGTTTACTTCCTTCTCTTGAAGCAGCCCAACAGATGATGTGCTCTTATCATCTGCCAGAGGAACGTTTTGAAGAACTCTGTCCTTCATGGAGAGCATCCAAAACATAGCTGTTGGGGAACCAGATTCACTTGTAGATCTCCGAGCATCAATTTTCACAAAAGTTGGCATGGGTGTTCTACCGAGCTTTTTCTTCCTCAATAATGCGCTCCCTCTCTTCTCTGCACTCTGTAAGTTAACAGTAAATCACATTAGCATCAGACTGGAGATCAGCAGGTCAGTATTGTGCAAAAGGAGCATGTCAAAGATGTGGCACATTTCATGATCAAAACAATTCTCATCCTCCTGCAAGTGAAAAACAAATCTCCTCAGGATGAGTGAACAAACAATTTGCATCTATATAGCACATTGCGTGATTTCACAAGTTGCTTTGCAGCCAATCAATACTTCAATGTTGACTCTATTGTAAATGCAGTGCACCTAAGAGGCACATGAACAGGCAGGGAATGGAGGGCCACAGACCACATACAGGCAGATTCAATTGGTTTGGCATCATGGTCAGTGCAGACATGGTGGGCCGAAGGGCCTGTGCCTCTGCTGTTCATTCTCTTTTGTGCAGAGTGGATGACTCACATTTTTCCACGTTATATTTCATATGCACATTCTCACCCACTCACTCAGCCTGTCTGTATCTCCGTGAAGCCCCTTTACATTCCTCCTCTGAATTGTCAATCACACCCAGTTTGGTATCATCAGCAAATGTGGAAATATGACATTTGGTCCTGTTAGCCATATTGATTGTAAATGGCTGGGTCCAGCAGCGATCCTAGCAGTACCCCACTAGCTACAGCTTGCCAAAGAATCAGTTTATTCCTGCTCTTTACTTTCTGGTTGATCATCAGATCTCAATTCAGATCAGAATATTATCCACAATTCCGTGTGTTCTAACTCTGCATGGGACCTTAACAAAACTCTTCCAAAAATCCAAAATACACTAAATCCACACCTTCCCCCTCCACCCCCCCCCCCACCCTTAACTACCATACGGGTCACTTCCTCAAAGAACTCTAACAGATGAATAAAACCACGTTTGATTATCATAAATCCATGGTGACTCTGCTCAGTCCTATTATTCTTTCCACGGTGTTTGGTTATTGTATCCTTCACTACAGATTCCAGCTTTAGCCCTTCTGCCAACATTAGGCTAATGGTATTTCCCCATTTCCCCTCTCCTTCCTTTCTAAAGCAGTGAGGTCACATCTTCTACCCATTACTCCACAGGAACAATTCCAAACTGCACTGAGCTTTGAAGGATGAGAGCCGGAACATCTCAGCTCCTCTTCGAATAATGCTGTATTTCATTCATCAACCCCAGAGGCCAGGCTGCACCTCAATTTGATGCCTTGCCTAAAAGCCGACACTTCCAACAGTACAACACTCTCTGAAAACAGTACTGAAACACTAACCTATGATGAAATAAGACAAAGTTAGCATGGTTTTGTTAAGGTGAGATCTTGCCTGACAAATCTGCTAGAATTCTTTGAGGAGGTAACAAGCAGGTTAGACAAAGGAGAGTCAGTGGACATTATATACTTGGATTTTCAGAAGGCCTTTTGACAAGGTGCTGCACATGTGGCCACTAACAAGATAAGAGCCCATGGTGTTAAGATAAGATTTCTTATTAGTCACATGTACACCGAAACACACAGTGAAACGCATCTTTTGCGTAGAGTTATCTGGGGGCAGCCCACAAGTGTCGCCACACTTCCGGCGCCAACATAGCATGCCCACAACTTCCTAACCTGTACGTCTGGAATGTGGGAGGAAACCAGAGCACCTGGAAGAAACCTATGCAGACACGGGGAGAACATACAAATTCCTTACAGACAGTGGCCGGAATTGAACCCGGGTCGCTGGCACTGTAATAGCGTTACGCTAACCGCGACACTACCATGCCTGCAAGGTACTAGAAGATTGGCTAACTGATAGAAGTCCAAGAGTGGGGATAAAGGGGTCCTTTCCAGGATGGCTGCTGGTGACCAGTGGAGTTCCGCAGGGGACAGTGCTGGGACCACAACTTTTCATATTATACACTAATAATCTGGATGAAGGAACTGATGGCATTGTGGCCAAGTTTGCAGATGATACAAAGATAGGTGGAGGAATGGGTAGTGTTGCAGAGACAGGGAGTCTGCAGAAGCACTTGGACAGGTTTGGAGAGTGGGCAAAAGTGGCAGGTGGCATACAGTCTAGGGAAGTGTGGGGTTCTGCACTTTGATAGGAAGAATAAAGGTGTAGACTTTTTTCTAAATGGGGAGGAATTTCAGAAATTGGAGGTACGAAGGGACTTGGGAGTCCTAGTCAGGATTCCCTCAAGGTTAACTTGCAGGTTGAGTTGGTAGTAAGGGAGGCAAATGCAATGTTAGCATTCATTGCTGAGGGTTATAAGGCGTTGGTCAGACCACATTTGGAATAATCGTGAGCAATTTTGGGCCCTCTATCTAAGGAAGGATGTGCTGGTCCTGGAGAGGATCCAGAGGAGAATGATCCCAGGAATGAAAGGCTTAATGTACGAGGAGAATTTGATGTCTCTGGACCTGTACTCGATGGAGTTTAGAAGGATGAGGGGGATCTCATTGAAACCTACCGAATACTGAAAGGCCTGGATAGAGTGGACGTGGAGAGGATGTTTCCATCAGTGGGAGAGTCTAGAATCCGAGGGCACAGCCTCAGAATAAAGGGATGTCCCTTTAGAAATGAGATGAGGACAAATTTCTTCAGCCAGAGGCTGGTGAATCTGTGGAATTTTGTTGCCACAGAGGGCTGTGGAGGCCACGTCATTGGGTGTATTTAAGGCAGAGATTGATAGGTTCTTGATTGATAAGGGGTTAAGGGTTACGGGGAGAAGGCAGGAGAATGGAGTTAAAAATAAATCAGCCACGAATGAATGGCAGACGCAATGGCTGAATGGCCTAATTCTGCTCCTATATCTATGGCTGGCCTGGCCTGGCCTGGAAGTTGAACCCAGGAACTGCTACTCAGGAGTGAGAATTCTATGGCTGAGACATGACTGTCATTAACCAGAACTCATTCATAATAATTTTTTCCTAATATCTGACTCTCCTATTAGACCAGGAAGACTTGGTCCTGTTAGCCAAATTGATATTGATTGTGAATAGCACCCTCTGCCTCATACCACCAAGCCAATTTTGTATCCAATTGGCCAGCTCACCCTGGATCTCATGTCCTTACCTTTCCAAATGCAAATCAATCCTGTCCCTTGGAATCCCTTCCTATAACCTTCTTACGGACCAGTGAGCCTTGCATCAGTGTAAGTTCTCTGGATTGTCTCTGCTGCCCTTCTTAAATAAAGGCACAATGTTAGCTATCATCCAGTCTTCCAGTACCTCATCTTTGGCGAATGAAAATAGAAAATTCTCTGCCAGGGCCCCAGCAATCTTCTTCCTTGCTTCCTGTAACATCCTAGGATACACCTGGTCAGGTCCCAGAGATTTATCCACCTTTATGCATTTCAGGACCTTCAACACCTTCTTGACATTGTTGATACGTAACAGAATGTCACTGCTCCCTCCCCTGAACTCACTAGCTGCCACACCCTTCTCCACCATAAATACAGGCGAGAAGAGGTGCATCGGGAACACCACCGTCTGCAGGCTCCCCTCCAAGTCACATAGCATCCTGGTCTGTAAGTATGCTCCCAGTCCTTCATAGGCACCGAAATTCCCCTCCTAATTGTGGGAGCACCTGCATCAGAAGGATTATAGAGGGTCAAGGTGGAGGCTCACCATCACCTACTCAAGGCCAATAGGAGACAGTCAACAAATGCTGACCTTGCCAGTGAAGCCCAGATCTCTAAAATTAAATAAATAGGAAAATGACATATTTAGTAACTGGTCAATACTTTTTGAAATATTGTTGAAACACTAGACTGGCATCAAACTAACATTTGGCATAGATAGATCTATTGCCTCATAGCTCCAACTATCTAGGTTCAATCCCGATCTCCGGCGCTGTCTGTGTGGAGTTTGCATGTCATCGCTGTGACCGCGTGGGTTTCCTCCCACATCCCAAAGACGTGAGTGTTGGTAGGTTAATTGGCCGCTGTAAGTTGCCTGCATTCTGTAGGTAAGTGGTAGAATCTGGAGGTATTGATGGGAATTAGAGCGGCACAGCAGGCTCATGGTCTGATTACAATGGTTACAGTGTGCACTACAACTCACCAAGTCTTCTTTGATGACACCTGCCAAACTCACAACCTGTGTCACCAGGACAAGGGTAGCAGGCACACGTGAACAAGTTCCTCCAAGTCCCACTTCAATTCACACAGCATTCCGCTTTGGAAACACTGACACTGCTTTTTCATCCATGGGTCAATATTCCACTTGACAACAGTTGGAAACCTGCACCAAAGAGCCCACAAAATGGCAGCTCACCACCACCTCCCATGATCTCCTTCTCAGGGATCAGCATTAAATGATCTCCTTGCCAGGGACATCAATGTCCTCTAAGTAAATATCCCAACAACAAACCTACATCAGTACCATTTAGGCAAGAAATTCTGGATCAGAACAACTCACTGCCTCAGTTACCTTTTGTCCTTTTGCAAATCACCTGCAATATATGTTCTCTTTTTATCAAATCACACACCATTGCAAAAAGCTGGACGTTTTGCTCAATGCACAGTTGATCATGATCCTGAACACTTTATTAAAGCACCTTCTCCACACTAAGAACAAGAGTTTTCAGCCTCTAACATGTTAAAACGCTCAAAGCACTTCTCAGGTGAAACCTCAGTCCTGACCAACACCACAACAAAACTGTAATCTTATTGAGGAGCTTGCACAAAGCTACAAAAGCTACACCCACGCAGTTTCTAAACCACAAAACAAGATTACAATGACTCGGGGCAGCATTGGCTGGAAATGCACGTACACAACTCCTGAAGAAGGAAACATTTCTAGTGCAACTCTTGTGAAAAGCAGACCTCTCTCTCCTTCAGATACTAACTGAAATATTCTTTATTTCCCCGTTCCCAAATAGTGCTTGAATTTCACCCCCCCACCTCCATTTAGTAGTTAATTCTTCAAGGAACTGTTGTTACTTTACATTTCCTTTAGTAGTTGCTAAAGGCAGTCCCTACAGGTGGATCCAAGGGAGCACAGAAAACTTTACCTGGTGAGCCAGATGCCAAACCATCTAGATTTCCGTATGGTTGGATAGTGGATTATCAGTTTTATTGTAATGGTTGTGAGAAGAGACCAGAATTGGAGGAATGAAAGTCCGAGTGTAGTACTGAAGGAGATTAGAGATAAGAGGGAACATGACAGCGGAGGGGTTTTGAAGGCCTGCATGAGAAATTTAATGTCAAGACATTGCCACAGCTCAGTGACCATAGAGACATAAGAAATTCTGCAGATGCTGGAATCTGGAGCAATACAGAAAAAGTGCTGGAGGAACTCAGCAGGTTGGGTAGGCATCTGTGAAGGGAAATAAACAGTCGATGTTTCGGGCTGAGACCCTTCATCGGGACAGGAAAGGAAGAAGGCAGAAGCCAGAATAAGAAGGTGGGGAGGGACACACTATCAAAGTTGTAAAAGACTTGCTAGCAACACCAATACTCCACAAAGGAATTTTAAATATTACAGCATTTAAAGCACAAATATTCTGTCAAAGTTAAGTAATTTTCATGTCAGAGAGAGTTAAAATATACAAATTAAGTGAGCTACTATAATACAACATATTCCAAATTTCTCTCCACCACCTCGTGGAACATGCACCACTCCCCAGATACCACAGCCTATCCATATTTTCAACCGCCCTCCTACCCTTTCATCCAAACATCCCTTCCACCCCTTCATCCCCATACCTATCCCTCCCATTTACATCTCTTTCACAATAACCACCTTCATTCCCTCCAATCTCCCATCACACCCTACATCATTTTCACCCCCACTAACCCAATCCACTACCACACATCCTTACTCAACTTTCACACCCCAAAATCCCCCTGCCCCCTTCCACACATGCCCCCTCCCCACCCCCATTCTATCACCTCCCGCACCTGCTCTCCCTCCACACCCACACTGCTTTCCCTCAAATCCATCCACCCTACCCTCTAAACTCCCCTGCCACTGCCCCATCACACAGCCCTACTCTGACCCGCCCACACACCAACCCCTCCTCACCCTCCCGCCACACACCCTGCCTCTCCGTCCGCCAAGCCCATCCCCCAACTCACCCGAGCCCTGCCCCTCCCTCACCCAGAGCCCTTCCATCCAGCCAGCCCCTTCCACTCTCCAGCCCTGCCCCTCCCTTCCCACTCCCTGAACGTGCCCCTCCCTCTGACGACACCCTCCCTACCCTCCAGCTGGACCCGCCGCTCCCCCTCTTGGATCCGCCCCTCCCCTGTCTCACACTAGTCCCCGGGCCCCGCCCCCACCAACCCGCCCCCTCACCTCCCAGCCCCGCCCCCCTTCCATCTCCCGGTTGGGCCCTCCCCGGCACCGCCCCTCTTCCATCAGCCCCGCCCCTTCACCCACGCCCCGCCCCTCCCCTTCACCCATGCCCCGCCTCCTCATCCTCCGGCCCCGCCCCCAAGGCCCCGCCCCTCACCCACCGGCCCCGCCCCACACCCACTGACACCGCCCCTCATCCACTGGCCCCGGCCCCACCCCTTCACCCACGCTCTGCCCCTCCCCCGGACCCTCCCTACTGGGCCCCGCCCCTCCCCCTCACCCACGCCAACGCCCCTCACCGGACCCTCCCCCTACTGGCCCCCGCCCCTCACCCACCGGACCCGTCCCTCCCGGCCCCGCCCCCTCCTGGCCCCGCCCCACCCCGGCCCCCGCCCCCCTCACCTCTCAGCCAGCGCCTGCGCTCCCCGCTCCTGCTCCCGGCAGCGGCGCTGGAGGCTGCGCAGCGGCTGCTTGCGGGTGCTCGCGGGGCCCAGTGTGGCGAGCGGCGCGCGGAGCAGCTGCACGGGCCGCAGCCACCCGGCGCAGCGCACGCCTCCAGCGAGCGCGGGCTCGTCAGCACGTAGCGGCTGCCGCGCGCCGCCCGCGGGCTCTCGAAGTTGCCGAGGTCGAGGTGAGGCAGCGGCGGCGACTCGGCCTCGGCCACGGCCTGCATCGCGCCCTGAGGTAACCTCCGTCCGTCCAACGGTCGCCGGCGGCCGGGGAGGTGGCGAGGGCGCGGGCGCCGTCGTTAAGCGCCGATTATTTCGTCAACTCGCCGCTATTTTTCCCCCGGCGGGTGACGCTTTCTGGTGACCATTGGTGATGGGGGAGGCTTCGGTTAGCCGACGAGCCGAGAAGCGGCTCAAGTGCGGCGATTACTGGGGGGAAGAGGGTGGGGTGCCGCTTGGCAGCGTCGCCCACCGGTCGGAGGACCGCTGGTGCTGCCATTGGCTGTCCCGCTGGTGGCGGTGCGTCTGCACCCGGGGGAGGGAGGGGGGAGGGGAGAGGGAGGGAGGGGGAGAGGGGGGAGGGGAGAGGGAGGGAGGGGGGGAGAGAGGGAGGGAGGGGGGAGAGAGGGGCAGGGGAGGGGGGGGAGGGGGATGGAGGGGGGGAGGGGAGGGAGGGGGGGGGAGGGGAGGGGGGGAGGGAGGGAGGGGGGGGAGGGGGGAGGGGAGGGAGGGGGGGGGAGGGGGGGAGGGGAGGGAGGGGGGGGAGGGGGGAGGAGGGAGGGGGGGGAGGGCGGGAGGGGAGGGGGAGAGGGAGGGGAGGGAGGGAGGGAGGGGGGAGGGGGGGAGGGGGAGGAGGGAGGAGGGGGGGAGAGGGGGAGGGGAGGGAGGGGGGGGAGGGAGGGGGGAGAGGGAGGGGGGAGGGAGGGAGGGGGGGGAGGGCGGAGGGAGGGGGAGAGGGAGGGGAGGAGGGAGGGAGGGGGAGGGGGGGAGGGGGAGGGAGGGAGGAGGGGGGGAGGGGGAGGGAGGGAGGAGGGGGGGAGAGGGAGGAGGGGGGGAGGGGGGGGAGGACGAGGGAGGGAGGGGGGGGAGGGAGGGAGGGGGGAGGGGGAGGAGGAGGGAGGGGAGGGCGGGGGGGAGGGAGGGGGGGAGGGAGGGATGGGAGGGGGGAGGGGGGAGGAGGAGGAGGGAGGAGGGGGGAGAGGGGAGGAGGGGGGGGGAGGGAGGGAGGGGGGGGAGGGAGGGGGGGGGGAGGGGAGGGAGGGGGGAGGGGGGAGGAGGAGGGGGGGAGGAGGGGGGGAGGGGGGGGAGGGGGGAGGGGGGGGGAGGGGGGGAGAGGGAGGGGGCGGGAGGGGGGGGAGAGGGGGGGGGGAGGGAGGGAGGGGAGGGGGCGGGAGGGGGGGAGAGGGGGAGGGGGGAGGGGGAGGTTGGGGAATGTGGAAGGGGGAAGGGGGGAGGTTGGGGGAATGTGGAGGGGGGAGGGGGAGGTGGGGGGAAGGAGGAGGGGGGAGGGGGAAGGGGGAGGGGGGAGGTGGGGGAAGGAGGAGGGGGGGAGGGGGAGGTGGGGGAAGGAGGAGGGGGGAGGTGGGGGGAAGGAGGGGGGAGGTGGGGGGAAGGAGGTGGGGGAAGGAGGAGGGGGAGGTGGGGGAAGGAGGAGGGGAGGTGGGGGAGGGAGAGGGGAGGTGGGGGGAGGGAGAGGGGGGAGGTGGGGGGAGGGGAGGGGGAGGGGGAGGTGGGGGAGGAGGAGGGGAAGGGGGAGGTGGGGGGAAGGAGGAGGGGAAGGGGGAGGTGGGGGGAAGGAGGAGGGGGAATGGGGGAGGGGGGAAGGATGAGGGGGAAGGGGGGAGGGAGAGGGGGGAGGGGGGAGGTGGGGGGAAGGAGGAGGGGGGAGGGGGGAAGGGGGAGGGGGGAGGGGGGAGGTGGGGGGAAGGAGGAGGGGGAGGTAGGGGGAGGGGGGAAGGAGGAGGGAAGGGGGATAGGGGGGGGGGAGGGGGAGGGGGGGAAGGGGGAGGAGGAGGGGGGGAGGGGGAGGGGGGGAAGGGGGGAGGGGGGGAAGGAGAGGGGAAGGGGGAAGGGGGAGGGGGGGAAGGAGGAGGGGAGGGGGGGAAGGAGGGGGGGGAGGGGGAGGGGGGAAGGAGGAGGGGGAAGGGGGGAGGGGGGGAAGGGGGGGGAGGGGGAGGGGGGGAAGGAGGAGGAGGGAGGGGAGGTGGGGGGAAGGAGGAGGGGAGGTGGGGGGAAGGGGAGGGGGGAGGTGGGGGGAAGGGGGAGGGGGGAGGTGGGTGGAAGGGGGAGGGGGAGGTGGGGGGAAGGAGGGGGGAGGTGGGGGGAGGGGGGAGGTGGGTGGAAGGAGGAGGGGGAAGGGGAGGTGGGGGGAAGGAGGAGGGGGGAGGGGGAAGGGGGAGGAGGGGGGAGGGGGAAGGGGGAGGAGGGGGGAGGGGGAAGGGGGAGGTGGGGGGAAGGGGGAGGTGTGGGGGAAGGAGGAGGGGGAGGGGGAAGGGGGGAGGGAGGGGAAGGGAGGAGGGGGAAGGGGGAGGGGGAAGGGAGGAGGGGGAAGGGGGGAGGGAGGTGGGGGGAGGGGGGGGGGAAGGGGGAGGTTGGGGGAAGGCGGAGGGGAGGGGAAGGGGGGAGGGGGGGGAAGGAGGAGGGGGGGGGGAAGGAGGAGGGGAGGGGGAAGGGGGGAGGGGGGGGAAGGAGGAGGGGGAGGGGGAAGGGGGAGTTGGGGGTGAGGGGGAAGGGGGGAGGTGGGGGGAAGGAGGGAGGTGGGGGGAAGGAGGAGGGGGCAAGGGGGGAGGGGGGAGGTGGGGGGGAGGGGAAGGGGGAGGTGGGGGGAAGGGGGAGGGAGAAGGAGGAGGGGGAGGGGGAAGGGGGGAGGGGAGGAAGGGGAGGTGGGGGGGAGGGGGGAGGTGGAAGGAGGAGGGGGAGGTGGGGGGGAGGGGGAGGTGGGGGGTGGGGGAAGGAGGTGGGGGAGGGGGGAGGAGGTGGGGGAGGGGGGAAGGAGGAGGGGGAGGTGGGGTGGAGGGGGGGAAGGAGGAGGGGGGGGAGGAGGGGGAGGGGGGGGAAGGGGGAGGTGGGGGGAGGGGGAGGGGGAAGGAGGAGGGGGTGAGGGGGAGGGGAGGTGGGGGGGAGGGGGAAGGAGGAGGGGGAGGTGGGGGGGAGGGGAAGGAGGAGGGGGAGGTGGGGAGGAGGGGGAAGGGGGAGGGGAGGAGGGGGAGGTGGGGGGGAGGGGGGAGGTGGAAGGAGGAGGGGGAGGTGGGGGGGAGGGGGAAGGAGGAGGGGGAGGTGGGTGGGAGGGGGAAGGAGGTGGGGGAGGGGGGAGGAGGGGGGAGGGGGGGAAGGAGGAGGCGGAGGTGGGGGGGAGGGGGGAGGGGGGGGAAGGAGGAGGGGGGGAGGGGGGGGAAGGAGGAGGGGGGGGAGGAGGGGGAAGGGGGGGAGGTGGGGGGCGAGGGGAAGGAGGTGACAGAGTCACCTCAGAGCCACTCAGAGTCAGAATCAGGTCTATTATCACTGACATATGATGTGAAATTTGTTGTTTCGTGGCAGCAGTACGGTGCAAAGACATAAAATTACTTTAAATTACAAAATAAATAGTGCAAAATAAAGGAGTAACAAAGTGGTGTTCAAGGACCATTCAGAAATCTGATGGCAGAGGGGAAGAAGCTGTTCCTAAAATGCTGAGTGTGGGTCTTCTCCCTCCTCCCCGATGGTAGTAACGAGAAGAGGGCACGTCCTGGGTGGTGAGGGTCCTTAGTGATGGACGCTGCCTTCTTGAGGCACAAGCTCTTAAGGGACTAGGAAGCTAGTTTGTATATAATAGTGTGGAAAAACTGGTGTGAAGAGTAAGTCCAGAGTGCTTGAAACAAACAGCCTGCCTCAGTGCTCCAGGTTCCATGTAGTATTTAACTTCGGTGAGTGGGATCTTGCTCTGTGCTGCTTTCCCACATCACAACAACAGCTACATGTCAAAAGCATTTTGTTACTTGTGAAGCTCTATAGGGTTTCCTATGTTGTAAGATACAGACTCTTAATTCTAAAACTTTATCCTGATAACCGGGACAGAAACGTAACAGACTCAAGTGTGTCCTAACGAGGTCTACAGACGGACGCTGCCTGGCCTGCTGAGTTCCTCCAGCATCACAGTGTTTTTCATCTAGATTCCAGCATCTGCAGTCCTTTGTTTCTCTAGGTCTACAGACCATGTTGTACATCGGTGCTGGCCTCACAGAGACCTTGGGAGAACTTAACAAGGCAGAGAGGGGAAAATGGCCCCTCAGGGCATCGCGTGTGTTGTGGACGGTGTGAACGAGATCCTTATCTGAAGTAGTGCGTTTTGTTGTCGTTAGTTAGCGTTATCTGCTGTAGTTATGTAGTTAGAATCTGCGTAGTTTTTTCTTTCTTGTGTCAGTTGCTGTAGCTTTGACACTGGATGTCATTTTGTAGTGTTTTTGGTCAATCAACTTTTGTATGTTCATTTTAAAAAAAAGGTGAAGTTGGCAAGGTGGAGACGAGAGCTGTGGCTTCAAAATGTGACGAGTAAGTGAAGTTTAGAAGAAATGAGAAAGGTAAAAGGGTGCAACAGTGCGGAGAGTTCCCATCAGAATTGGAATTGTGGATGACTTTTGATAGTGAGACTGGATGATCCCTGTTGCGGACCCAAACAAAGCAAAGAAAGAGCCTGAGAGTGCAGCAGGCCTGAGAAGAGACTTGTAAAAGAGTGTGAGAACCAGGGTTGTGCCAGCTGCAGGAAAGATGGAGTAGAATGGAGAGGGTACAGAAAAGATTCACAAGGAGTCAAAGGCTTGAGTTATAAGGAGAGACTGGGTTAGCTGGGTCTGTTGCCCTGGAGGAACGGTTGAGACGTGACGTGAGAGAGGTACATAAAATAATGAAAGGCATAGATAGCCAGTTTCCCATGGTAGGTGTGTCTAAAGCTAGCGGGCATAGGTTTAAAGTGAGAGGGAAGGGGTTCTGAGGGGTAAATTTTTCACAGAAAGAGTAGTTGGTATCTGGAATGAGGTGGTGCAGGGAGGAACGGTGACAACATTTGAGGCGACTGGACAGGTACGTGAATGAATAGGGCGTGGGGGGATGTGGAATTAATGCAGGAAGTGAGGTCAGTATAGATGCGCATGGGGGCAGCATAGACGTGGTGGGCTGAAGGGCCTGTTCTATGACTCCAAGTGTGTAACAGCTGCTGCCTCAGAGTTCTGTTGGATGGCATTCAGCACCCCGGCAATGAAATGGTTGCTGGGCAGCACTGTGGGGCAACAGATAGCATTGCTGCCTCATTGCTCCGGGGACCCGGTGTGATCCTGACCCCAGGTGCTGTCTGTGTGGAGCTTCCACGTCCATTTTGTAACTGGGTTGCCCCCCTCCCCCCCGGTGCTCTGGTTTCCGAAAGATGCGCCCGTAGGTTAATCGCTTATTGTGAATTACCTCCAGTGTAGGTAAGGGGCAAAAGGATCAAAAGGGAGAGGGACTGTGAGAGAGAATAAGCTGCAGTGTTGCTGGGTAGGAGGGAAGGCGAAGGGGACTGCTGGCAGCAGGTATAAACCCAATGGGCTGAACGATCTTCTGTGCCCTGGGGGAAGAGTTTGGCTTTGTACTGCAGTAACGGTTTATCCTGTCTCTAACATGACATGACATCTTGGTAAAGAAGCTGAAGCCAGCCCAAAGCTGCCCACCCAGAGATTCATTAAGGATCTAATTGATGATTAAATTGCTGCTGGTGCTCATTAGTCTGGATGGCATTCTGGTGAATAATGATTCATTTAATCAGCTGAATGGCAGTAAGTGAACATTGCTGAGAATTTTGAGCTCTGTTGTATAAGGATTTTTGAAACACTACCAAAATTTTGCTGACTCTCTGGCAACATTTATTCTGGATATTCTCCACAGTCTGCCTAGAAACAGAGTGTTTCGCTGCTCTACCTTATGGAACAACTGATGGGAGTCACCAGGAGAGAGGAAAGGAAAGGCTCACAGGTACACAGAACCTTTCATGACCACAGGGTGTCCCGGTACCCTTCACAGTCAATGAAATAGCTCGGAGTGTCATCACAGTTACCTTCCTCTCTTTAGGCAATGACCAGGCCTTCTGTTTTTTAGCGCATGGTCGAAAGACAAACGTTGGTCGGGGCACTGGGGATAATTCCACGCTCTTCTTCAAAATTGCAATGTAGGATCCAGTAGTATTTCAGACTAAAATTGTGTGTTTAAAGCAGATTTATTAACAGGCATGATATCACCCTTTCACCAAAATAAGGCCGACAAAAGCCAGAACCAGGACCACTGAAGAGGGGATTGGCAAGACTTGACAAGGGCAGCGTCGGTAATGCAAGGAATTTCTGTGATTCACTATTTTGAGAAAAAGCCCACTGTTAATTTGAGTGTACCACACTTACATCAGCATTAATGTGCACTGGCAATAAGAAACACAAAATGCTGGAAACACTCAGAGGGTCAGGCAGTGCCTGCAGAAAAGAGAAACAGAGTTAACGTTTTAGGCTGAGGATCTGTTCCTCCCCTCATAGTTGCTGCCTGACCTGCTGAGTGTTTCCAGCATTTTCTCTTGTTTAAGCTTCACCTCTGTCACTGGCTTTTTGTGGGGGAAATCCTGCATTAAGAGCAATGTTTTCGGTTTAGAAAACAAGCAGTTCTCCACATTACTTCCATTTGTAATGTTATCTGTATTACAAAAGAATAAAAAAAGCAACCAGCAGTAACTACCCTTCTGCGACGCTCCCCATTTAATGAAGGTTTATTTCCCCATTCCTCTCACTGCAGCCTCTTTATCTTCTAGTTACGCCTTTTCTCCCACTTTGTTAGCCTGCCTGCTACCCAGCTCTTTGTGCTGCTGCTTTTCCTCTTCTTTCCTACTCTCTTGTTGCCTTCCTGCCTCCCTCTCGCCAGTCAGCTTCACATGCACCAGCCCAAAAACAATCCAAGTGCCTGGTCTAAAATAAAACCTGCTTCCATCGGGAAGGCAGGATTTAGATCAGCCAGCGTGCCTCTGAATGATCTCTTCCCCTCCCATGCTTTGTTATGTGGAACAGGAGCAGAGCTGGGAACCTTACTATTTCTTTGTCCCTGTATACTCTCAAACATGGAACAAGACCGAATTTTATACATTAATTACTCCAGCACAAAAGTGCAAGGAATTTGACAGAGTAAAGCTAATTTTAGCCACATTGTGGCATGTGTTAACACAATATTAATCAACTCTGGAGTATAAGCAACTGGTTGCCATAGTGATTGTAGATTGCCAGGCTAATTGCAGACATGGATTGTGAAATGCTCTGTAGTTTCAGGCTAATTGGAGCCGTGGCCTGTCAGTTGTAGGATGTGACTGGGTGCCCATTAACAGGGATGGTAATGGAAAGACATTGGAACACCATCATTGAACGTGTTTTCATTTTACCCAATGTTAGGCACTTGGAAGCAGCAATAGGGTCCTGGTAAGTTCTACCATTGACTGGCATGCCTTCATCTGCCAAGGTCTGAAGTCCAAAGTTTCCTCCTTTAATCTTTCCACCTCTCTGGCTCACCTTTAGGAATCCTCCTAAAATAAACATCAGTGTTACATTTTGTTTGGCAATACTGTGAAGCGCCTTGAGAAACTTCGCTATGTTAAAGGTGGTACATTAATCCAAGTTACCGCTGTTAAGGAAAGGTTGATGGGCCGGATGGTGTTTCACCTGGACCACACCTTGCGATCGCCTCCTGAGGGATGACCATGGCTGCACTAACTTTGTGGCTGCAAAGCTCTCAACGTCTCTCCCAAAGCAAGAGCCTGTGAGTAACAACCAGCTCCTGGGCAGCACAAACTGAGGCTCCCACCTTGTAGCTTAATTAAAAAAGTAATATTAATTGAAAAAAAATGGAGATGGAATTAGATACACCGGCTATAGCTGATGTAAAGCAGTAGGGATAGATGCAAATTATATCCAGTCCCTCATTAGGATCAAGAGCCATGGCTGGACTCAGCTCAAAGTCTGGCTGTGAAGTGGTAGGTCAGACACACCACTGTCTGAACTTCAGATGTGGTACAAAGGTGCAAAAATCCAGGACAGGACTGACGCATGGAATCCCTACGGAACCATGGGCTAAAAACCAGCATGATGTCATCCCGGTATAAATGCACACCAGAAGTTTTTATATTCTTTACGTATAAAGGTAACAGCAGAGATTGAGTACAATTTTAAAGGTTACAAGTGCACAGTTTACTTCAATATTTTGGGGATAAACAAGGGGTTCCATGGAATTACATATTTACAAAGGGAGCACATCTTAACTGACAGGACCAACTGAATATTCCCTTGGTTGGGATGAAGTAATTCACATGGATGGTCTAACAGCATTTGAGGACAAAATGCAGCATCCATTAATACTTCTTTTACCACAATACTGTGAAAGCTGACTCTCTGGGTACACAACCCAAATATTGATTGATTGACAGAACCATTTTAACTATGACCATGTTTGATGTGCTAACTGGGAAAATAATCTGGAACATTCCCTGATCTCTGTCACAATGGTGCAAAGATGTCTGATGCCTGGTTTGACATAGGCCAATTAACATAGCCCGTTGTCTGTACGTTTGGCCAGTGCAGACCTGAATATCTCATAGTTGTGTCAGTTTCTAAACCATATCACTTCAGTGGCTTTCTGCTGTGAGCTAGCAGCCTACTCTCTTCACAGACAATGGTGTTTATTCATGTAGCTGTTCATGTTTGAAACTAAATAAAACTTACATTACAAAACAGTTTGTAGGTTTGGTCTTGTTTGTATTAAAAGCTACTAAATCCTACACTTTATACTTTCCAACTATGGTCACTTTTCCCAAACAAGAGCAAACTAGGGAGAGAAGAAAACATTCATTGCCAACATGAAAGAGAACTAGAGCAATAGTGGGGGAAGGAGCATGGTGCATCTTGTCCTGTCTTTGGTCACCTCACCCACCATGTCAACTGTCATTAGCTGGAATGCCCTCAATCCTCTGTTCGTTGACAGCCGCATTATCTGGAGCATGGTGAAGACCGCGCTACATTCCAGACATTCACAGCTTCTGGCAGGAACAAAATGGCAGGGGAAAGGTTTCACTCCCAGGATACTCTGGGATTGTCCAGGAGAGGGCAACTTCTTCACACTGAGGGTGGTGAGTACATGGAATGAGCTGCCAGAGGAAGTGGTTGAGGCAGGCACAGTAACAACACTTAACAGACATTTAGATAAGTACATGGATAGGAGGGACGTAGAGGGATATAGGGCAAATGGGACTAGCTTAGATGAGCATCTTGGTCGGCATAGACAAGTTGGACCAAAGGGCCTGTTTCCGTGCTGTATGACTACATGATTAATAATCAAAGGGGCGACTAACAAGAAACAGCATTTGGATTTCTGAGGGGAGACCTGATAGAAGTTTATAAAATTATGAGAGGCATAGATAGGGTAGACAGTCTTCCCAGAGTCGAAATGCCTAACCCTAGAGGAGATGCTTTTAAGGTGAGGGGGGAAAGTTTAAAGGAGATGTGCAGGGCAAGTTTTTTTTACACAGGGAGCGGTGGGTGCCTGGAACTGGCTGCCTGGGGTGGTGGTGGAGGCAGATATAATAGAGGTGCTTAAGAGGCTTTTAGATAGACCCATGAATATGCAGGGATGGAGGAATACGGATCATGTGCAGGCAAAAGAGACTTACTTTAATTTGGCATTGTGTTTGGCGCAGTCATCATGGGCTGAAGGGTTTGTTCCTGTGCTGTACTGTTCTATGTTCTTCTACCCTGGAATAAAAATGACAGGGCTGGGGGGAAGGTGAGGGATAGAAGCAGAAGCCTTCATCTGCTTGCCCATCTGTCTACCATAGTGTGGAGAAGCAGAAGCCTTCATCTGCTTGCCCATCTGTCTACCATAGTGTGGAGAAGGGCCGATATTTTTTCAGATGGCCAAGCTGTTTAATGGAAGGTAAACAATCCGACCGAGTATTGGCTACAATCAGGCATCATAGTTGGGGGTATTCTTGGCATCTGGTGGGAGTGGTGGTCATCAGACACCGGGAGTGTGGAGGGGAGAGCCTGCAGAAAGCAGGGTGGACATTAACTCTGCTCCTATCCCCACAGCTGCTGCCTGACCCGCTGTGTGTTTCCAACGTCCTCTGTTCTCGCTTCAGTTTTCCAACATTCCAAATCGGGCAGATGGCAGGGAGGATCTGGGAACTGAGGAACTGTCGGTCAAGAGTGAGGTTATCCATGAGACGTGGGAGGAGGCCATTCGGCCCTTGGAGCCTGCTGTGCCATTGAACAGGTTCACAACTGATCTGCTATCTCAGCTCCATCTTCCTGTCTGATTCCCCCATCCCTTCATTCCTCTAATATCCAGAAATCTATTGCAACAAACAGTCTGCTGGAAGAACCCGAAGCGTCGACAATTCCTCTCCTCCCACAGATGCTGCTTGACCTGCTGAGTTCCTTCAGCAGACTGTGTGTTGCTCCACAGTCCAGCACCTGCAGTCTCCTGTGTCTCTGTATCTATTGACCTCTGTTTTGAATGGTCAGTGAATCAGCCTCCACAGTCCCCAGGGTAGAGAATTCCAAGGTTCACCATCCTCCAAGTGAAGAAATGTATCTTCACCTCAGTCGTGGTAACTGACCTACCTCTTTTTCTGTAGTGGTGCCCTCCAGTCCTAGACTTCTCAGCCAGGAGGAACATCCTCAATACACTCAGCCTGTTGAGCCCTGTTACACTTTATATATCTCCATATATAAAGTAACTAGTCTCTAAAGGATAGAAACCTTTCATCTTTAATGGTCAGTCCAAGGGCATAGGCGGAGCCTGTGGGCGAGCTGTCAGTCAAATAGGTATGGGTGGGGCCTGTGGGTGAGCTGTCAGTCAAATAGGTGTAGGTGGGGCCTGTGGGTGAGCTGTCAGTCAAATAGGAATGGGCAGAGTGTGTGTGAGCTGTCAGTCATATGGGTATGGGTGGGACCTGTGGGTGAGCTGTCAGTCAAATAGGTGTGGGCGGGGCCTGTGGTGAGCTGTCAAAGGGTGGGGCCTGTTGGTGAGCTGTCAGTCATGGGTGTGGGCGGGGCCTGTGGTGAGCTGTCAAAGGGTGGGGCCTGTTGGTGAGCTGTCAGTCATGGGTGTGGGCGGGGCCTGTGGTGAGCTGTCAGTCAAAGGGTGGGTGCAGGGTCTGTGAAAAAGCTGTCAGTGGAGGGCGGAGGCGGAGCCCCGACGAGCTGTCAGTCAAACGGCGGGGGCGGTGCCCGTGGAGGAGCCGTGGGTGATGTCCTATGATGACAACGGGCAATGCATGGAGATACCCAGCAGGTCGGGCAGCGTCTGCGGGCAGGGAATCTGAGTCAGTGGGTCAATGACGAGAGCTGCCCGAGCCGGGAGCGCGCCTGGACCAGCGGAACTGTCAATCAAAGCGTGGGCAGCCGGCTTGCACCGCCCACTGCTTTGCCTTGCAGCCCAGGGCCAGGGCAGGTATGAGGAATGCGAGATTACTCCGGCAACCGACGTACAGTGAAGAGACTGCAATCACATTCCCATCTCCCCCCCCCCCAAAAAAAACCTAAATAATAACGGATTTTGCTGCAATGTTTTTGTTTGCAGATGCATGGTAATTATGCACCCGAGAGTCTTACACAAAAATGCCTTTCCCTGTGCAGGGACTTACTAGGAGCAGCACAGGTTTGCAAAGAGCAGACACCAGTGCTATCAGCACTTAAGCTTCCGAATTTTGTTTTGTCCGGGCGAGGTTGTCAACCGCGCTGTTACATATTTAATGATTCCTCTCCAGGTTGTTACAGTCGCTGCTGCCGAGAGATGTATCATGGAGCGACTTCCAGCAGCCGAGTTTCAGTTGGGACCCACCGGCATCTTCCAGTGGCCGCTCTGATGCTCTGCGCTGATGTCTTGCTTTGTGTGTGCACTGCGGATCAGATGTCCGGTAAGTTCCCGAACAGGACTGGACCGAGTCCCGTTGTGTTAGTAATGCCTTAGCGCGAATGTGGTTCAAGCCCGTGTTATTGCAAAATGCATAAATATGAATTGTACAGGTTAAGATCTGTTCCAATCTCCTATAGTATAAGCCAGATGTGCATATATTTAAATGATATAAATATTTATGGATAGTTGATTATTTCAATGTACACCATTGCAGTGAGTCTTGCCCTAAGTTGACTGATACCGCCTTGTGAGGGTTGAAGATGGTAAGATACAGGAGCAGAATTAGGCCATTCGGCCCATCAAGCCTGCTCTGCCATTGGCTGATTTACTTTTCCCTCTCAACCCCATTCTCCTGCCTTCTCCCCGTAACCTTTGACACCCTCACTAATCAAGAACCTGTCAACCTCCGCTTTAAATATACCCAATGACTTGGCCTCCACAGGCAATGAATTCCACAGATTCACCACCCTCTGGTTGAAGAAATTCCTCCTCACCTCAGTTCTAAAGGGACGTCCTTCTATTCTGAGGCTGTGCCCTCTGGTCCTAGACTCTCCCACTACTGGAAGCATCCTCTCCACGTCCACTCTATCTGGGCCTCTGAAGGTGACTTCCACACCGGTGGTGTGGGTTCTGAGATACCACATGAGGCTGGTGCAGACTCTTCCACGGATGGGGCAGGAGGTGTGTAACTGGGAGTGGGCCCTGGGTGGTCTGTGAGGCGGTGTGTTCCTTCCCTCACTGACACAGGGCGTCTGAGAGCTCCCGATGCATGGACTCGAGGTTCCCGACGCCATCCTGAATGCTCCTTCTCCACTCTGAGTGGTCACGGGGCCAGGTATTCCCAGTGACGATGTTGCATTTCTCCAGTAAGGCTTTCAGTGCATCTGCCCAATGATTTCTTCCTGTGACAGAGCTCGGAATAGATTGCGAAAAAACAGAAAATGCTGGAAATACTCAGCTGGTCAGGCCGCATTTGTGGGAAGAGAAACAAGAGTCGGCATTTCAAAGGCAGAGACCCTTCGTCAGGGCTGAAGAGGAGACTAAGGGGGCTGGAAGAGCTGCCGGGAGAGTGGGATATATCCGGGGTGACCACAGGGATATCTGTCAGCAAGGTTGTCTGGTCAGTGAGTCAATGGGAGCAGTCAGAGAGAGAGGACATAGACAAAAGAATGTGGGAGTTGCAAAATACAGAGCTGGAAGACGTGTCCAGCAGGTCAGGCTGGGTGTGTCCTCCACTCAGAGAGAGAGAGAGAAAGGGAAAAAACTGAGCTAATATCACAGATTGACTGATATAGACAGAGATATCAAGTTACCTGAAGTTGTACAGCTCGGTGTTGAGTCCTAGAAGGTTGCAATGTGCCCTGACAGAAGATGAGATGTTATTCTTCAAGCTTGCATTGGGCCTCATTGTAACAGTGCAGGCCACAGTCTGATAGGTGAGAGTGGGAAGTGGGATGGGGAATTAAAGTGACAGGCAACGGGAAGCTCAGGGTCACCCTGTGGACTGAACGTGGGTGTTCCACAAAGCAATCTGGGTTCGGTCTCCCCAGTGTAGCGGAGACCGCACTGTGAGCACCGAATGCAGTTCACTGGACTGGAAGAAGTGCAAGTGAATCGCCACTTCGCCTGGACTGTCTGGGTCCCGGGATGGTGGGAAGGGAAGGGGTGAAAGGACAGGCGTTGTATCGCCTGCAGTTGCATGGGAATGTGCCATAAGAATGGGGTGGTTGGTAGGGATGGACGAGCGGACCCGGGGGTCAGGAAGGGAATGGTCCCGGCAAAATGCTGAGAGGGGAGGAGAAGGGAAGATGTGTCTGGTGGCGGAAACTGCATTGAATGACCTGTTGAATACAGATGCTGGTGGGGTGGGAGGTGAGGACGAGGCAGACCCCATCCTTGTCCTGTCCCAGAGGAGAGCAGGTGGGAGCAGAGGTGCGGGAAATGGATGAGGTGTGGCCAAGGGCTTTGTTAACCATGGCAGAGGGGAAGCCACGGTTCAGGAAGAAAGAAGATGTTTCAGAGGCACCTGCATGGAGAGTCTCATCATCGGAGCAAATACGACGGAGGACCCGGGAGAGCGGAACGGTCCTTACGGGAGGCAGGGTGGGACAGAGCAGTGGGGATAGCTGTGGGAGTCAGTCGGCTTGTCCTGGATGCCAGGAGCTGGCCTGTCTCCTGGGATGGAAACAGAGAAAAGGAAGGGCACCGTCAGGGCAGAAACTGGCAGCAAAAGTAATGAAGCTGCAGAGTTCTGCATGAGTGCAGGAGGCAGCACCAATGCAGTTGTTAACCTGCTGGAAGATGGGTCGGGGGAGTGGGTCCCGGCAGGACTGGAACAAAGATTGTTCCACGTGTCCCACAAAGGGAGCGGCAGAGCTTGGGCCCGTGCGAGTGCCCGTGGTCACACCTGTGATCTGGAGGAAGTGAGTGGACTGGAAGGAGAAGTTGTTCAATGTGAGGACACTCAGCCAGGTGAATGAGTGTGTTGGTGGGGTCGGGGTATTGGTATTGGTTTATTATTGTCACTTGTACCGAGGTACAGTGAAAAACTTGTCTTGCACACCGATCATACAGATCAATTCATTACACAGTGCAGTTATATTGAGTTAGTACAGAGCGCATTGAGGTAGTACAGGTAAAAACAATAACAGTACAGAGTAAAGTGTCACAGCTACAGAGAAAGTGCAGTGCAATAAGGTGCAAGGTCACAACAAGGTAGATCATGAGGTCAGAGTCCACCTCATTGTATAAGGGAACCGTTCAATAGTCTTATCACAGTGGGGGAGAAGTTGTCCTTAAGTCTGGTGGTACGTGCCCTCAGGCTCCTGTATCTTCTACACAATGGAAGAGGAGAGAAGAGAGAATGTCCCGGGTGGGTGGGGTCTTTGATTATGCCGGCTGCTTCACCAAGACAACGAGAGGTAAAGACAGAGTCCATGAGGGGAGGCTGGTGTCCGTGATGCGCTGGGCTGTGTCCACAACTCTCTGCAGCTTCTTGCGATCCTGGGCAGGGCAGTTGCCATACCAAGCTGTGATAGTGGAAGAAGTTGTTCAACGTGAGAACACTCAGCCAGGTAAATGAGTGTGTTGGGGGGATGAGGGAAGAAGCAGCGGCCCTTGGACCCACCTGATGTGGGACAGAGGTGTAAAGAAATTGTGCGTCCACGGTAACGATGAGTCTTTTGGGACCAGGGAATGGGAAACAGCCAAAGTGGCAGAAGCGTTGACGGTGTCACGGATATAAGTGGGAACAGGCTGGACCACGGGAAAGGGTAGAGTTTAAGGTAGGAAGGAGGAAGTTTGGAAGGGCGAGGACAGGCTGAAACAACGGGACTGTCGGGGTTGTCCTGCCTGTAGATTTCGGGCTGGAGATAGGTGTGTGGGTCAGGAACGCTGGAAGCTGTGGAGGAAAGATCTTCTGAGGAAATGAGGTCCATGACTCTCTGAGGCATGAGTTCAAATCCTGGCTCAGCAACTGTGGAATGTAAATTAAGGAATTTAAAAGGGGGGGGTGCAAGATAAACACAAGCTAGTCTCCGTAATGATGAACCCAAAACTACTGTGTTGTTGTAAATACCCTCTGGTTCTCTGTTGCCCCTATGGGGAAGGAAATCCGCCATCCCTACTGGTGACTCCAGACCCATTCCGTGGGCTTGACTGTCGGATGCTCTCTGGAAAAGGCCTCAGCATGGAACCCCAGATCCTAAACCACTGGGGCTAACGAACCAAAAGGTGAGGCTGTGCAACAGCACCTCAGAGAGTGGGACGGACAGAGAGGCGGGCATTTGGTACTCGTGGGCAGTGGTCAGAGAGACGATGGAGGGGAGCAGGAGGATCCCAGTCACAGGTTGAACCAGGACAGACCCAGAGCTTGGAACAGCCCGCCACTGCTCCACAAGAGAGGTTCGAACAGTGAGCTTTGGCAGAAGTCAAGTGGAGGTTATTACCATGTGCACAAGTACGGTGAGGTACAGGTACAGTGAAAAACTTGCTCACAGCAGCATCACAGGCACGTAGGTACAGACAGCACACAGGACATAAAATATACATAAATTGTACAATATAGTGAAGAAAAAGGCTGTCAAAACAATACATTAGTGCAAAACAAAGATACAATCAGGGACAAGTCCATGACGGTGCAAGAGGTGGTCCGTAGTGTTCCGTTGCTGAGGTAGGGTTCGGGTTGTGCAGGTTGGTTCATGAGGCTGGTCATGGAACACATTCACTCCAGCCTCCTGCCGAGCTCGACCCACTGCAGTTTGCCTACCGCCGAAACAGGTCTACAGGTAGCTGTTCCCGAACCTGGTGGTGTGGGACTTCTGGCTCCTGTGCCTCCTGCCCGATGGTAGCAGCGAGCTGTGCTCCTTCTCTCTGCGTACAGACAGAAGCTGAAACATGAGGATCCAGTACAGAGTCACACAGTGCTGGTCTGAGGAAATCGAGGAGCTTCTACGCGACTGCTTTGAGTCAGTGGACTGGACAATATTCGGAGACTCAGCTACCAGCCTAGTTGAGTATGTCACCACCGTCACAGACTTTATCAGCAAGTGTGTTGAGGACTGTGTACCAAAGAGGACAATCCGGGTGTTCCCAAACCGGAAAATATGGATGAACCGGGAGATCCACTCTGGGAGTCAAGGGCTGCGGCGTCCAAATCAGGTGACCTTGACCTATGCAAGAAATCGAGATACGACCTCCATAAAGCTGTCGGAGATACCAAGAGACAATGCCAGTCCAAAACTGAATCCCAGACCAGCCATCAGCTGTGGCAGGATTTATGTGCTATAATGGGCTACAAAACAAAGTCAGGCAGCATCGCTGACAACAGCGCATCCCTTCCCAATCAGCTTAATGCATTCTATGCACATTTTGAACTGAGGGAGATTGGAAAGTCACCACCCACCCCAACAGCCTCCAATGCACCTGAACCCATGGTCACCGTTGGGGATGGAAGATCAGTCTTCCGGAGAGTGAACCCACAGAAAGCATCTGACCCTGATGGTGGCCCTGGCTGTGTCCATAGATCCTGAGCAGATCAGCTGGTGGGGGTACTTGCAGACATATTTAGCCTCTCCCTGCTTCAAACTGAGGTTCCCACCTGCTTTATGACGGCCGCTATCATCCCAGTACCTAATAAAACAAGATAACGTGTCTTAACAACTACCACCCCGTGGCTCTGACATCCACCATCATGAAGTGCTTCGAGAGGCTGGTCACCGCACGCATTAACTCCAGCCTCCCGGAAAACCTCGACCCACTGCAATTCGCCTACCGCCGAAACAGGTCTACAGCGGCCGCCACCTCCCTGGCCCTACACTCAGCTCCAGAGCACCTAGACAGTAAAGTCACCTACGTTAGACTATTGTTTATTGACTACAGCACCACCTTCATTACTATAATTCCAAGCAAACTCATCACAAAACTTTGGCACCTGGGACTCAACACCTCCCTCACCAATTTTTATCGATGCACCATAGAAAGCATCCTATCTGGATGCATCACGGCTCGGTCCAGCAACTGCCCTGCTCATGACCATAAGAAATCACAGAGAGTTGTTGACACAGCTCAGCACATCACAGAAACCAGCCTCCCCTCCATGGGTTCTGTCTATACCTCACGCTGCCTCGGAAAAGCAGCCAGCATAATCAAAGACATTCTCTCTTCTCCCTTCTCCCATCGGGCAGAAGATACAAAAGCCTGAAAGCACGTACCACCAGGCTCAAGGACAGCTTCTATCTCGCTGTTATAAGACTATTCAACACTTCCCCAGTACGATAAGATGGACCCTTGACCTCACAATCTACTTCATTATGACCTTGCACCTTATTGTCTGCCTGCACTGCACTTTCTCTGTAGCTATAACACTTTATTCTGCATTCTGTTATTGTTTTCCCTTGTACTATGTCAATGCACTGTAGTAATGAATTAATCTGTACAAACGGTATGCAAGACAAGTTTTTCACTGTACCTTGGTACTTGCGACAATAATAAACCAATTCCAAGGCCATGACCCAGACGGTGGGGATCCTTGATGATAGATGCCAGCTTCTCAAGGCAGTGCCTCCTGTAGATGCTGTCAGTGGTGGGGAGAGCCATGCCTGGGGTGGTCCAGGCCGTGTCCACTGCTCTCTGCAGCCTCCTGCGTCCCTGTGTGTTGGAATTGCTGTACCAGACCATGATGCAACCAGTCAGGATACTTTCAACAGTGCATCTGTAGAAGTTTGTTAGAGTATTTCGTGATGTGTCAAACCTCTTTATTGCAGAACACAGATATGGTTTATGTAACCTCATTTCCCCAAGAGCATTACTGTATACACATTAACTTAGCTGAAAGTTTTGATGCGATTCCAACCTCCCACTTCCCACATTGATGTATCTATCCACGGCCTCCTGTACTGCCTGCTGAGGCCGGGCGCAGGTTGGAGGAACAACACCTCGTATTCCGTCTTGTAGTCTCCAACCTGACGGCCTCAGCATCGATTTCTCTGACTTCCGTAACCCCTCTCCTCTGTTCTCCCTCCCCCCTTTTGTTTCCCCTCATTCCCAGGGCCCCCTCACCCCTTCTCTTTCCCCTCCCCCACCCTCACAGCCTGCCCACCTCCTTCCTTTATTCCACGGTCCACTGTCCTCTCCTATCGGATTCCTTCTTCAACCCTCGGCCTCTTCTACCTCTCACCTCCCAGCTTCTCACATCATTCCCACTTCCCCCTCTCCCCCACCCACCAACCTTCCCCCTCTCACCTGGAATCACCTGTCACCTGCCAGCCTGTGCTCCTCCCTCTCCCCCACCTTCTTATTCTGGCTTCTGCCCCCTTCCTCTCCAGTCCTGATGAAGGGTCTCGGCCCGAAACGTCAACTGTCCATTTCCCTCCACAGATGCTGCCTGACCTGCTGAGTTCCTCCAGCAGTGTGTTAGTCCCTCCCAGTTATCAGTGATTCTCCGCACAAACCCTTATTTTCGCTGTTAGAGCACTGAACATATTTGGGAAGAAATTGTGGAAAATTTGACACACTTGTTGCCTGGTCGAGTTGTGACCTGCCTGCCCTGAATATCCCTCAGCCTGTCCCTCGGGGAAGTGTCCCTTTTCCCCGATGAACATATTTCTGAAGTTCCCGGTCTGTATCTGACCCCCCCCCCCCCCCCCCCCCCATTAGAGTTAAGCTGGTTCTTGGCACATCTCTGGGCAGCTTGTGCCCAGAAACATTTCTCACTTCAGAATCAAGACCAGATTTATTATCACTGACATATGATGTGAAATGTTGTTTTGCGGCAGCAGTACAGTGCAAAGACATAGACTCCTGACCTCACAATCTACCTTGTCTGACCTTATTGTCTACCTGCACTGCACTTCCCCGTAGCTGTGACACTTTGCTCTGTTCTCTGTTATTGTTTTTACCCTGTACTACCTCAATGCACTGTGTAATGAATTGGTCAGTACGATCGGTATGCAAGACAAGTTTTTCACTGTACAAGTGACTATGATAAACCAATACCAATAGTTACAGAAATAAATAAATAGTGCAAACAGAAAGGAATAACGAGGAGTGTTCTTGGACACTGTCTGCCTCTCATAATTTTCTATAACTCTATCAGACTCTCCCTCGGCCTCCTCCGCTCCAGTGAAAACAACCCCAGCCTGTCCAGTCTCTCCCATCACTGAAGCACTCCCCTGCGCCCTCTCCTGCACTCCAGAGACCCCGGTTCGATCCTGACCTCAGGTGCCGTCTGTGTGTGGAGCTTGCACGTTCTCCCTGTGACTGGGTGGGTTTCCTCCGTGTGCTCCGGTTTCCTCCGTGCTGGTGGGCTACTGAACAACTGTATGCTGCCCCTGATGTTTGTGGGTTGCAGCAGGATCAGGGAGGGGGTTGAACATTGAGAGAGAATAGGGTGCAGAGGAGTAAGTCAGGGAATGGGATTGATGGGATTGCTCTGAGGGCCAGCATAGGCTTGATGGGCCAAATGGCCTATGCCGTAAGGAATTATGAGAAGGTATGAGGTCTGAACCAATAATGTGTATTCCAAAAAGGCAGAGAACCGAGCATTGAGCCCCATTGACCTTCCAATCACAAACACCATCAACCATTACCCGACTCATCACTCCAGCGCAAGAGATAATTCTTTAAGAGTCTAAGTTGAGTTTATTGTCATATGCACAAGTACCTGTGTGCACAGGTGCAGTGAAAAACTTACTTGCAGCAGCATCACAGGCACAGAGCGTTAGAAACACAACATTCACAAAAAAATGTAAATTACACATAAATTATACAAGAAAGAACACAGTTAGAACAAACAAGAACAAAGCCCGTTGTAGTGCAAAGTGGTCATGGTGTTGCTATACTGAGGTAGTGAGTAGGTTTGTGCAGGTTGTTTAAGAACCGAATGGTTGAAGGGAAGTAGCTGTTCCTGAACCTGGTGGTGTGGGACTTCAGGCTTCTGTACCTCCTGCCCAATGGTAGCTGTGAGAAGGTGGCACAGCCCGGATGGTGGGGATCTTTGATGATAGATGTTGCCTTCTTGAAGTATTATGTAGATACTTCCGATGGTGGGGAGGGACGTGCCCGTGATGTATTGGGCTGAGTTTACTCTCTGCTTTGTCCACCTGCTTGTAACATCCTCAAGGATCTTGAATATACTTAGAAATGAGGCAGTTAGCTGCAACTCATTACTTAGTCATTAATGTTACTAGGTTAAAGAGTCAGAGGCCTACAACACAGAAACAGGCCCTTCGGCCCACTGAGTCCGTGCTGACCATTTACACCAATCCTACACTAATCCCATTTTATTCTCCCCACATTCCCATCGACTCCCCCCAGATCCCACCCCTCACCCACACACTGGGCGCAATTTACAGCGGCCAGTTATCCTGTTCTTAGAGGCACGAGGGAACGTCGACTGTCCACTTCCCTCCACAGATGCTGCCTGACCTGCTGAGTTCCCCCAGCATCTTGTGTGTTTAACCTATTGTTGGGATGTTTGGAACTTCAGCTGAATGGAAGTGGGACTGTTTGGTGGGACTGTTTGGGCAATGTTTGAGGCTCGTCCTTCCCACTGAGTGTCCGGTGGGATGTGTGGGGGGGAGTGTGACCGTGGTAACGTGTGGACTCTTGCCTTCGCAGCTCCTACCTGCACGGTGCTGAGTGTGATGAATGCGGAGGTGGAGAACCGGACCTACCAGGTGGGAGAGGTGCTGGGCTTCCAGTGCCTGGCCGGATACCACCTCGACTTCCACTCCTCCCACCTCCAGCCCCGGTGCCGGGGAGATGGAGAATGGAGCTCAGTCCCCAAATGCATCAGCAACTTTGTGATGGGCCGCTCGTCAGGTGAGGGAGGGCGAGGCTGGAGGGGGAATGGGGGCGAGGGAGAAGGGATGTGAGTGGAAGGAGTGGGGGAGAGAGGGAGGGGGAGTTGGGGAGAGAGGGAGGGGAGAGGGCGGAGGAGGGGGGAGGGAGGGGGGAGGGGAGGGGAGGAGGAGGAGGATGGGGGAGAGGGAAGGGAGGGGAGGACGGGGGAGAGGGAGGGGAGGATGGGGGAGAGGGAGGATGGGGGAGAGGGAGGGGGGAAGGGGTAGAGGGGAGGAAGGGAGAGAGAGAAGGGATGGAGGAAGGGAGGATGTGGAGAAGGGATAGGGAGGGGAGAAGAGTGGGGAGGAGGGAGAAGGGATAGGGAGGGGAGGAGAGGAGAGGGGGAGGATGAGGGACGGGGAGAGGAGGGAGGATGGGGGAGAGGGGGAGGATGAGGGAGGGGAGGGAAGATGGGAGAGAGGGTGAGGTTGGGAGGGTTACATTTTGGCTGGAAGAATGAGAGGAATGTAAACCAGAGCCCACGTCCTGACAGCGGATTGGTCACACACCCCCAGGCCCACGTCCTGACAGCGGATTGGTCACTCACACCCCCGGGCCCACGTCCTGACAGCGGATTGGTCACTCACACCCCAGGCCCATCTCCTGACAGTGGATTGGTCACTCACACCCCCAGGCCCACCTCCTGACAGCGGATTGGTCACTCACACCCCACAAGTCCACCGGGCAGTGATCAGCGTGGGACGTCCTGCAGATACTGCGGGACGGGGCACTATGGAACCTGTGGGGTGGTTCCCGGAGCAAACAGTCCAAACCATCTGGCAGAACGCCTCATCGCCAGGCTTGACCAACAAGCCCCAAGACCTTGCTTGGGTGACGGTGAGAGAGGCCCTCCCTGTCAGAGCTTTCCTCTGCAGACCACACATCACCCCCAATGCACGCTGCCCTCGGGATGGCTGCGGTGGGGAGCAGACGGTCACCCACCTCTTTGCAGACTGTGGATTTGCTCAGAGGGTGCGGAGACGGATGCGAGGGTCCGTGTCCCGGTTCATCGCCAGCAGCTGCATGACAGAGGACACTCTGATCTCCGGGCTGTTCCCGGGGGGACACACCGAGACAGACATCAAGTGTTGCTGGAGGGTCATCAACTCGGTGAAGGACACCCTTTGGTCTGCCCGAAACTGGTTGGTCTCCCAACACAGTGAGATGTCCGTAAGGGAATGCTGCTGACTGGCACAGTCCTGGCTGCAGGAGTCCGTGCTGAGGGACACACTGAAGCTGGGTGCAGCCAATGCAAAGGCTCTGTGGAGAAGATCCACAGTCTCGGCTCCTTCTTATACTGCACGTGGAGGGACGGGGTTGGGTGGCGAAGCCCCTCGAACAATGAAAGGGGTCTCACCTCGGGGCCACGTGAGTGGCAACAGTGCGATGTTTGGTTTTTTCATAAGTTTACACTACTGAATGTAACGACCATGAATGTAAAAGTTTTATGCACTGTTTTTTCCTTTGTATTTATTCTTTTATTATGAATAAAGTCTGTTTTTGAAATAAAAATAATTACGCTTGTTGTTGCAGAGGTCGGTGCTGTGGAGACCTGCCCTGAACCCAGCCCTCCAGACCATGGGGGGAGGCTCCCTTCCTCCCCCAGCCTCTTCCACGAGGGTGCTCTGATCCGCTTCCACTGCCAGCACGGGTACAAACTGAGGGGCCCACCGAAGGCGGAGTGTGAGCGCCAGGAGGACGGAACCCTGGCATGGGAGCCCAGCTCTGCACCACAATGTCTCCCCGAATGTAAGTCCCAGAGCAGTGAACCCTGAGTCAGCACCGAGGGAGAAGTCACGGTGATGCTGGAGGAACTCAGCAAAGCAGGAGGTCAACTTTTCAGGTTAGAGGGCTTCCTGTTACGTCGGTAGTAGGATAGTTTGGAAAAATTAACCAAAGAAGGGTCCTGACCCGAAACGTTGACCTCCTGCTTTTCCCCACGGATGCTGCCTGGCCTGCTGAGTTCCTCCAGCATCATCGTGGTTCTCATCTAGATTCCAGCATCTGCAGTCCTTTGTTTCTCTCAGAGGGAGAAATCAGCTCAGTCACTCACACAGCAATGTGTGAGCGTGTAATTGTTTCTGTAAGTGTGTGTTCATGTGAATATATGTACACATGTCTCTGTACATATCCATGCATGTGCCTGTGGATCTATGATACGTCTGTGCATGCTTCTATATCTGTGTTTTCTGCAAGAGTGTTCATCAACAAGCTCTGGGCAAGGGACGGGTAATTGATTTGCAACAACTTTACAGCAGGCAAGTCAAGTCAAGTCTGGAGAAGGTGGTCCCGTATCTCGGGAGCTGCCTCTCAGTGAAGGAGGCATCAGTAATGAGTGGGACAGGCTGCAGTACCTTTCCCTCAAGAGGGCCAAGGGTGACAGGGTAGAGGTGCTTCACAAAATAATGGGGTTCGATACAGGGGGGGGTGCAGAGAACATGGCCACGTGGGGGAGACAATGCTGGATAATCAGAAGAGGTGGTTTTGTTAAACAGAGTTTGGTTAATTTCTCCAAGCTATCCTACTACAGATGTAAGAGGAAGCCAAATTCCACGTTATTGATGCGGATGGTGAGCAGAATCCTGGGGAACAACATAGTTCACTCTCGTCTCACTCTCTGAACCCTCCAGCCCTCTGTCAGTCCGTTTTGCAGGCTTGCCCCTAATTCTGTGCCCCTCAGCTATCTTCAGTAGGGTTAACCTCTCTCACAGTGCATCTACTACCTTGTTAAAAAAATGTTTCTTCGTAGTCTGGCTGCATCCTGCAAAAGGACTGGGTGGTGAGGAAGGTATTGGGAGAAATCCCAAGCCAGGCTGACCAGGAAGGAGAGCAAATGGGCCAAACACAGGTAAATGGGACTAGCTTAGACGGGCATCTTGGTCGGCATGGATGGGTTGGGCTGAAGGGCCTGTTTCCGTGCTGGTATAACTCGGGTCAAGTCGAGTTTATTGTCCTGTGCACAAGTACGGTGAGGTACAGGTAGAGTGAGAAACTTGCTCGCAGCAGCATCACAGGCACGTAGGTACAGACGACACACAGAACACTAAAGGCAGCCTTGCAGAGGTCATACCTGTCTGATAGAGTGTGTTTGCCAGTGCCTATGTGTGCGCCTGTGTGTGTGTGTGTCTATGTGCATCTGTGTGTCTGTGTATGTTTCATTCAATTACAACGTGATAGTAGGCCATTCTGCCCTTTTGATCCATGCTATCATGCTATACTGGCCTCTTTCATGTAATCTGGTCAGCATATCCTTCCAGTCTTTAGCCAGCTCCTTAAACTGATGAGGCTGGTCCCTTTAACTGCCCCCTCTGTGAGTGCGTCTGCCGTCCCGCCCTCCCCTACATCAAACACCTCTTCTGATTATCCAGCGTTGTCTCCCCCACGTGGCCATGTTCTCTGCACCCCTCCTGTATCGAACCCGTTATTTGATGAAACCCCTGTACCCTGTCACCCTTGGCCCTCTCAAGGGAAAGGTACTGCAGCCTGTCCCACTCATCACTGATGCCTCCTTCACCAAGAGGCAGCTCCCGAGATTCGGGACCACCTTCTCCAGCTGCCTCACCTCTCCAGAGACCCGGGTTCGATCCTGACCTTGGGTGCTGCCTGTGTGGAGTTTGCAGGTTCTCCCTGTGACCGCGTGGGTTTCCCCCCGGGTGCTCCGGTTTCCTCCTGTAGACATGCAGGTCGGTGGGTTAATTGGCCACTGCGAATGGCCCCCAGTGAGGGTGGGTGCAGGAGAATGGTGGGCTGAGGGAGGGGCTGACAGGGGTGCAGGGAGTGCCAGCATACACAGCAGGCTGAATGGCCTCCTCCAAAGTTATATAAGAAAATAAAAATAAGTGAATTGTATGGGATTCAGCCGGTTAGTGAACATTTACTTAACGAATCTTCACCGCTGGAAAGTTTCAGCCTGTAAGTTTTGTCTTGGCAAGACCAGCAGGGAATGGCTTTTGATGTACTGCATCCTGAATGGAGGAGCTGACGAGCCTCTGGGCTGCCACCACCCACCACAACTAGTCTTCCCTGTGCAAGGGTTTACAGGACCTCCCACCGTACAACTCGCCGCACGGTGAAGGGAGCCGGTCCCACCTGTTGACCGGGGGGTAGACCCATGCACGATCATTCTCGCACCTTGAGCTCCGATATCGTGCCGGGGTGCCCTGCGTTAGATGGTGGTGTGGATGCTAGTCTGGGGAACACAATGATCACCTCTGGTGATGGGCGAGCTTGTGCCAAGTAGCACCCAGTGGAATAATTAAAACCAGTGCTCAAACAAGAGTGGAGAGGCAACCTGTTATATTTCATATCATTCATTATTCCTTACAATATAGAAGGCCGTTCAGCCCATTTAGCCTGACCTACTATCGGAGGAGTCCCATCAATCCCATTCCATTTCCCTGTAACCCGTTCTCCCCACGTTCTCATCAACTCCCCCCAGACTCTACCCCTTGCCCACACACCGGGGACAACTTAACCCACTGACCCACACGTCTTTGGGATGTGGGGGGAAACTGGAGCACCCAGGGGAAACCCATGGGGAAACGTGCAAACTCCACACAGACAGCAAAGCCCACGGGGTCACAGGGAGAACGTGCAAACTCCACACAGACAGCAAAGCCCACGGGGTCACAGGGAGAACGTGCAAACTCCACACAGGCAGCAAAGCCCACGGGGTCACAGGGAGAACGTGCAAACTCCACACAGGCAGCACTGGACATCAGGATCACTGTGTCTCTAAGGCAGCTGTATTATGTACTGTGCCACCCCCCTCCCGACTCTTGCGGCTGCCAGCGACTCCATATCTCTGATGTCCCTCCCCGGCCACTCCCACACGACTCCCAGTTCCAGCCCGGTGGGAGTGACAGCCCTCAGGAGAGGAGGGAGGGCAGGAGACGGGCTGGGTAAGGCTGGTCACCCGATGGCTGCCCGCTCCTCACCTGCTGCCTCTTCACTCCAAGGGACCGAGTGCCCCCTGCCATCCATTGAGGATGCTGACGTGTACAACATCACCTACCGTCCCGGGGACCGTCTGATCATCAGCTGTCACCAGGGCTTCCAGATCCGTTACCCCGACATGGACATCATGGCAGCAGTGTGTCCAGAGGATGGGACATGGGACAATCTGCCCAGCTGCCAAGGTCTGTATGCCTTCAGGTAATGAGACACAGTTTCTGCATCAATGCCTCCCACCACATGTCGTGCACAGACTATAAGAGCTGGGACGTCACGCTGCAACCTTATAGAGCACTAGTCAGCCCACAGCTGGGTTATTGTTCACCCCATTGTAGGAAGGAGGTGGTTGCACTAGGGAGGGGATTCACCTCTGCAGTGCACTCAGTCTTTTTCCCCAGGGTTGGGGAATCAAGAATTAGAGGGCACAGGGTTGAGGGGAGAGATTTAATAGGAACCTGAGGGGCAACTTTTTCACCCAGAGGGAGGTCCGTATATGGAACGAGCTGCCAGAGGAAGTGGTTGAGACAGGTACGTTAACAACACTTGGACAGGTACATGGATAGGAACGGTTTAGAGGGGTATGAGCCAAAGGCGGGCAAATGGGACTCACTTGGACGGGCACCTTGGTCGGCATGGACCAGTTGGGCCGAAGGGCCTGTTTCCGTGCTGTATGGCTCTATGACCAGGATGGAGTGTTTCAGATATGTGCCTGAGTTTGTTTTCTTTGGAGGGGAAGAGGCTGAGGGGGAACCTGAAAGAGTTAAACAAAATGATGAGGGGTTGAGAGTAAGGATCCTTTTCCCATGGCGGGGGGGGTGTAAGACGAGAGGAAGCAGGGCGATAGGTGGTACGGAGGGGATCTGAGAGGGGGTTGTTTCATGCAGAGGGTGCTAGGGCTTGGAACTCGCTGCCTGAGGGATTGGTGGAGACAGAGACTCCCACAACATTTAACATGTATCTGGACCTGCTTCAGTGCTATATGACAAACCAAGCCTGCGTGGGGTTTGACCTCAGCATCTTGGGATGGTGGTTGGGTGGAGGGTGGAGGGAGCAGAGTGAAGACCAGGGATGGAGGGAGCGAGTACAGGGAGTGAAAGGGAGGGATACAGGGCAAAGAGATGGCAGAGAGGTGGAGGCAGATAAGGAGAGGATGGAGGGGGAGGGTGGAATGGGAGGGGAGGGGAGGGAGGGACCATATTGTTTTCAACAAGCTGCCTAATGTGACTGCTGTTTAGCAAGGCAGAGTGATGATTGGTTAATCCCCTTGTCAATCAAGCTTGGTCACTGCTCTGCAGTAAGAGTCTGCGATTTTATGCATAGAATTTACATTCCTACTCTTTGTACTCTGTTAACCAACTGCATATTACCCCAATTTCAAGTGCTCTAACCTTATACCAATCTCCCCTCTGGGACTGTACTGAAACCTTTGAAAATCCAAATATACCACATCTGCTGGTTCTCCCGCATCTACTTTCCTACCTACCAGCCTCCCCTCCGTGGACTCTGTCTATACCTCTCGCTGCCTTGCTGAAGCAACCAGCATAATCAAAGACCCCACCCACCCGGGTCATTCTTTCTCCTCTCCCATCAGGTAGAAGATACAGGAGCCTGAGGGCACGTACCACCAGGCTCAAGGACAGCTTCTATACCGCTGTGATAAGACTATTGAACAGTTCCCTTATACAATGAGGTGGACTCTTGACCTCACGATCTACCTTGTTATGACCTTGCACCTTATTGCACTGCACTTTCTCTGTAGCTGTGGCACTTTACTCTGCATTCTGTTATTGTTTTTACCCTGTACTACCTCAACGCACTGTGTAATGAATTGATCTGTACGATCGGTGTGCAAGACAAGTTTTTCACTGTACCTCAGTACAAGTGACAATAATAAACCAATCCCAATACCACATACCAACACCTACTATTGACTGACACAGTGTTATTCGTAAATATTCTACATTTTTATTTATTCATTGGAGTTCTTTTTTAAACATGCACCTTGCCCACAAAATTTGCAGATATACAATACAGGATATATAACACTTTGGTTAGGCTGGGATTGGAGCATTGTGTGCAGTTCTGGTCACCCCCTTACAGGAAGGATGTGGAGGTTTTGGAGAGGGTGCAGAAGAGGTTCACCAGGACGCTGCCTGGATTAGAGGGCAGGTGCTATAAGGAGAGGTTGGACAAACTTGGGCTGTTTTCTCTGGAGCGGTGGAGGCTGAGGGGAGACCTGATAGAAGTTGTTTACACAGAGAGCGGTGGGTGCCTGGAACAGGTGCCAGGGGTGGTGGTGGGGGCAGATACGATAGTGGCATTAAAGAGGCTTTTAGACAGACACATGAATATGCCGGGAATAGAGGGATGTGGACCATGTGCAGGCAGATGGGATTAGTTTAATTCGGCATCATGGTCAGCACAGACATGGTGGGCCAAAGGGCCTGTTCCTGTGCTGTACTGTTCTCTGTTCTATTCCTCCATAACCATTCTTAGTGCAAGCCATATCATTCCATTTACCAACCCTACATCAATATGAAGTCAGTTTTCCCTTCACACACTTTCCTTGAACAAACAGTCCGAGGAGGGTTTTCACACAGGTTCCAGCCCCTCAGTGTGCACCAGTGGGCCAGCCTGAAGCTCTTGCCTTTCACTGCAGAGCCTTCCTGGAAGCTTCACTGAGCTCCAGCGTGGAACCACTTCCCCACACCGAGGCAGCAGACGTTCGAAGCCCCGGAGCTGGAGCGTCGCTGCTGAGTCGGCTGTTTGTTTCAGGCCTGTGAAATCGTTAAACAAGGTGTTTCGAAATGTGTGACATCAGCTGCTTTCTCACTGAGAGGGGCTGCAGCTCGATGGCCTGTTCTTGTGCACCAGAAGGATAGGAACTGCATTGACCTGACCACTGCTTGCTCCTGTGGTCTGGATTTAAAGGGGAGGGGTGGAGAGATGGGAGGGGTGGAGAGGGGAGAGATGCGGGGGGGGGGAAGAGATGGGGGAGAGGGGGAGGGGGGGAGGTGGAGAGATGGGAGGGGGGAGCCTCGGTGGTTCCAGTGCTCGTCGGGATGTCCGGACAGTCTCTGCCTTCATCAGCCCCTCAGGCGCGTTTCCTGTGGCCTTGGTTTCCCAGGATTTGGGGGTTGGATTTTCCTGGGGTGTCAGTATTCTCGGTGTTTGTAGGGGGTGGGGGGGGGCGTGGGATGGTTGGGGTTTGGATTTACAGGGAAGGGACTTGTATTTCCTGGAGTCTCTGCTTCCTGGGGAAATGGGTTTACCCCAGGGTTCGGGTTTCCCAGGAAGGTTGGATCTGCTTGGGTCTCAGTTTTTCCGAGGAGATTGGATTCTTGTGGGAGCTTGGATATCCGGGAGGGGTGGAACTGGATCTTCCTGCTTCCCAGTGTTCTGTGGAAATTGGTCTCTATGGATGGACATGGATTTTTGGGGGACTTGGATTAAGGAGGGTGGTGTGGGGCGCTCCTGGCTAATTGATCTTGGTTCTGTCCTCACTTCCCCACCCCACTCCCTGCTCTCTCTCTCCTCCCCCCTCTGCCTCCACCCCTCTCTCCCCCGTCTCCATCTGCCCCCCTCTCTCCCCCTCTCCCCTCCCCTATCTCCCCCTCTCCCCTCCCCTATCTCCCTCCCCTCATATCTCCCCCCTCATCTCTCCCCTCCCCTTCCCCTCCCTCCCATCTCTCCCCCTACCCTTCCCATCTCTCCCCCTCTCCTCCCCTCCCCTCATCTCTCCTCTCTCCTCTCCCCTCCCCCTCTCTCCCCATCTCCCCCTCCCCTCATCTCTCCCCCACCCCTCCCATCTCTGCCCCTCCCATCTCTGCCCCTCCCATCCCTCCCCCCTCCCATCTCTCCCCCCCCATCTCTCCCCTTCCCATCTCTCCCCCTCCCATCTCTGCCCCCTCCTACCTCTCCCCCCTCCCACCTCTCTCTGTCTCACCCCCTCTCCGCCCCATCCCTCCCCACCCCCACAGGGTGCCTGCGCCCCCGAGTGTTCCCCCACAGTTACGTTAACGTGTCGGATTCCCTGACCACGTTCCCAGTGGGCTCCGTGCTGCGGTACCAGTGTTTCCCGGGATACAAGCTGTCAGGTCCGGAGCTCCTGGAGTGTACCTACAACCTGCTGTGGTCAGCCGGACCCCCCGGCTGCCTGGACGTTGAAGGTAGGGTGGTCCGTGGGTCTGGTCCCGTGGGTCTGGTCCTGTGGGATGGTCCATGGGATGGTCCCATGGGGCTGGTCATAGGGTGGTCCGTGAGGTGGTCATGGGGTGGTCCGTGGGTCTGGTCCCGGTGGGTCTGATCCCGTGGGGTGGTCTGTAGGTTTGGTTGTTGGGTGGTCCGTGGGTTTGCCTGCGCATGCACCTGTTCTGACCACTCCAGCCCCCCAGAAATGGGTGGAATTGTGGGGGAGGGGTAGTGGGTCAGTGGGTGTGTCGGATGGGGGGAGTTGGGTGGGGTTCTGGGTGGGGGCTGGGTGGGACTGGGGGAGTTGGCTGGAGGGAGGTGGTCCGTGGGTTTGCCTGCGCATGCACCTGTTCTGACCACTCCAGCCCCCCAGAAATGGGTGGAATTGTGGGGGAGGGGTAGTCGGTCGGTGCGTGTGTCGGGTGGGGGGAGTTGGCTGGGGCTGTGAGGGTGGCAGATGGGTGGGGTTGTGGGAGTGGGGGGTGGGTAGGGCTGTAGCTGGAGGAGGTGGGTCCCTGGGTGGTGGAGACCACCGGGATGGTGTGACTGACCTACGACGGGTGGTCTGGGACATTGTGTTTACTCTTGTGTCCCGTTTCCCCCCGCCCCCCTCCGTGTACCCCTGTCCCACCCCGCTTCTCTCCCCCCCCCCCCCCCCCGAGGGGGCTGGTCTCACTCGCCCTGTGTGTTTGTGTGCAGCCTGCCCACTGCCCCCAATCCCGTCGCATGGAGACTACCTGTGCCACCCCTACCCCTGCGACCGGTACATCCACGGCACCGTGCTGGAGTTCTACTGCGACCCCGGCTACTCGCTCGCCACTGACTACAAGTACGTCACCTGCCAGCACGGAGACTGGTTCCCCGCCAGCCAGGTCTTCTGCCAGACAATCGGTGAGGGTGTGAGCCAGGGTCCTGGGCTCCCTCTGCTCCCGGGCAGGAGGGGACAGAGTGGGTGACAAGAACAATCTGCACTGGGGGAGCTGAGGGGGAAGGGTTTGGGCACAGGGCAGCACAGGGAGGGAGCCGTTTGTGCCCTCAGCTCTGGGTAGTTGGTTTATTATTGGCACATGTACCAAGGTGAACAACTTTGTTTTGTGTGTCACCCACACAGATCATTTCATTACACAGTGCACTGAGGTAGTACGAGGGAAAACAATAACAGAATGCAGAGTAAAGTGTCACAGTTACAGAGAAAGTGCAGTGCAGGCAGACAATAAGGTGCAAGGGCCACGACGAGATAGATTGTGAGGCCAAGAGTTCATCCTTTAGCCTATAAGAGGTCCATTCAAGGGTCTTTTAACAGCGGGACAGAAGCTGTCCTTGAGCCTAGTGGTACGTGCTTTCAGGCTTTTGTATCTTCTGCCCGATGGGAGAGGGGAGAAGAGGGACTGTCCGGGGTGGGTGGGGTCTTTGATTATGCCGGCTGCTTTACCAAGGCAGCGGGAAGTGCAGACAGAGTCCATGGAGGGGAGGCTGGTTTGTGTAACAGACTGAGCTGTGTCCACAGCACTCTGCAGTTTCCTGCAGTGATGACGAGGTAGATTGAGAGATCAGGAGTTCTTTATCACACAAGAGGTCTGTTCAGGAGTCCGATAGAAGCTGTCCTTGAGCCTGGTGGTATGTGGTTTCAGGCTTTTGTATCTTCCGCCCAATGGGAGAGGGGAGAAGAGGGAATGCCTGGGGTGGGAGGGGTCTTGCTGGCAGGGCTGATGCCCCCAGAGATGGTGGCCCAGGGGTCCACCTGGACAATGCCACAGCTCAGGGCCTTGTTGTGAGCATGCTCACCTTTAGCCTCCCCTGAGTTGAGAGGATCGAGGGAGTGTCGGGGTGCAGGGGTGGGAGTTCCCTCTGTAATTGGAGAGTCATCCAGCACCGAAACAGGCCCTTCAGCCCACCACATCCCTGCCAGCCACCTAAACCAATCCCATTTACCATCCCATTTGTCTGTAGCCTTCCATACCTTGGTGATTCAGGTGCTCTCCTAGATCCCTCCTACATTACTCAAACCATTAATGTAGATGAGTAAGGGTCCCAGCACCATCCCTGTGGTACACCCTTGGCCACCCGCCTCCAATCACAACAACTCCCCACCCTCACACTCTGCCTTCTGTTTACAAGCCAGCTCTGGATCCACCTTGCCTTAGATCCAATGATCTCTAACCTTTGGTGTTGGTTTTGCCTGTGGACTGCACCTGCCCATCGTTGCCACCTCTTTGAAAAATTCAATTAAATTTTTTTTAAGATATCTCTATTAGTCACATGTACATCGAAACACACAGTGAAATGCATCTTTTGCGTGGAGTGTTCTAGGGGCAGCCCGCAAGTGTCGCCACACTTCCGGCGCCAACATAGCACGCCCACAACTTCCTAACCCGTATGCCTTTGGAATGTGGGAGGAAACTGGACCACCCGGAGGAAACCCACGCAGACACGGGGAGAATGTACAAACTCCTTACAGACAGCGGGGGGAATTGAACCCAGGTCGCTGGCGCTGTAAGAGCGTTACGTTAACTGCTACACTACCGTGCATTTAGGGTGTCCCAACAAATCCCTGCTGAATATCCCTGATCAACCCCTGCCTCTCCAAGTGCACATTAATCCTACCCCTCAGAAGTTTTCCAAGAATTCCCTACCACTGGTGTTAGACTCCCCGGCCTGCGATTACCTGGCCTCTCTCTGCTGCCCTTCTCAAATAGAGGTGCACACTTCCAGCCTTGCCTTCCATAGCAGCTTGGGATACACCTCATCAGGCCCTGGGGATTTATCCACCTTAAAGCCTGCTCATATCTCCTCAATTTTAATAATAATATTTTCTAGAGTTTCACCACCCCGCCTGATCTCTCCAACTACAATGTCCTTCACAGTGACCACAGGTGAGAAGTATTCAATGAAGACCTCATCTCCATCCTTTGGATCCACCTACAGATTGCCCCTTTGATCCCTAAGGCGCCCTACTCTCTCCCTGGTTACCCTCTTGCCCTTAATATACTTACAAAATGCCTCGGCATTTTCCTTAATCTTGTCCGCCAGTGATATCCCGTGCCTTCTCTGTACCCTGCTCTGTTTTATGTATCTCCCCACGCATTCTGTATCCTGAGTGGCCTCTCCTGTTTCCAACTCCCTCTGTGCCGGCTTTCTTTCTTTCTCCAGCGCTTGTTCTCCCAGGGATCCCTGGACTGCTGTCCATACCTTTCACCCTCATGGGAACCTGCTGGCCCTGAACTCTCGCCTTCTCACTTTCGAACGTCTCCCACCTACCTACCTGCAAGTAGTGCTCCCAGTGTACCTTGGTCTTAACACATTGACATCAGCAATGCCAATTCAGTACTTTACTGTTTAGACCATGCTTATCTCTTTCTGTCCTTGAGTTATGGTCACCGTCTCCAAGGTGCTCTCCCGCTGATATTCCAACCACTTACCTGACAACATTCCCTAAAATTAGGTCCAGTACCACCCCTTCTCTAGAGTCATAGAGTAACACAGCATGGAAACAGGTCCTTCGGCCCAACTGGTCCATGCTGACCAAGATGCCCATTTGCCCATGTTTGGCCCATATCCCTCTAAACCTTCCCTATCCATGTACCTGTCCAAGTACCTTTTAAATGTTGTTAATGTACCTGCCTCAACCACTTCCTCTGGCAGCTCGTTCCATATACACACCACCCTCTGGGTGAAGAAGTTGCCCCCTCAGATCCCTTTAAAATCTTTCCCCTCTCACCTTAACCCTGTGCCCTCTAGTTCTTGATTCCCCAACCCTGGGAAAAAGACTGAGTGCATTCACCCTGTCTATGCCCCTCATGATTTTATACATAGCATAGCAGACTGAAGGGTGACCTTATAATGCTGCAGGGAATAAAGTCCCAGCCTGCCCAACCTCTCCCTATGACTCAGGCCCTCGCCCTGACAAAATTCTCATAAATCTTCTCTGCACTCTTTCCAGCTTAATGATGTCTTTCCTATAACAGGGAGACCAAAACTGTACCCAGTACTCCAGGTGCGGCCTCGCCAACACCTTGTACAACTGCAACATAACATCCCAACTCCTGTACTCAGTGCCCTGACTGATGAAGGTCAGTGTGCCAAACACTGCCTTCACCACCCTGCCTACCTGTGACTCCACTTTCAGGGAAGCACGTACTTGTACTCCTAGGTCCCTCTGTTCCACAACACTCCCCAGGGCCCTGTCGTTCACTGTGAAAGTCCCACCCTGGTTTGACTTCCCAAAATGCAGCACCTCGCACTTACCTGGAGTGAATGCCGTTTGCCAATCCTTGGCACACTTACCTCGCTGGTCAAGATCCCCCTGTAATTTTTGATAACTTACTTCACTGTCTACGATACCAGCTATTTTAGTGCCCAGTAGGACGAGCTATGTACTGGCTGAAAAAACTCCTGGATGGACCACAAAAATTCCAACCCCACCCCCCCTTCACCTTTCACACTAGGGTGATCCCAGTTAATACTGGGGGAGTTGTAGTTCCCTACTAATGGAACCTTATTACCCTTGCATCTCCTTGTGGATGAGGGATTCCAGACAGGAGAGTGTTGCAGTCTGAGAGTCAGGACATTCAGGGAAGCACGACTGGAATTCTCTCCCACAAAAACCTGGAGATTGCCGGACAGGTGGAGTTTCCAACACTTGTCACCTGTCAGTGAGAGGTGGGGAGGGGAGAGGGTGATGAAGGGGGGGGAGGGGTGGTGAGAGGTGGGCGCTGTCGAGTGAGGGGGTGGAGTGCTGGAGGTTGGGGACAGTGAGGGGTGAGGAATGTGGACTGAGGGGGCAGAGGAGCAGGGTTTGAGGAGAGTGATCCCTTGGAAAGGCTGGGACCGATTAACAGGAGACAACGTAGTTTTGTGTAGCGGATGTCCTGTCTCACAAATCTGATTGGGTTTTTGAGGAGGTAACTCAGAACGGTGTTACGGCAGAGCGGTGCACGTGATGTAACGTGGCCTTCAGACACGCCTCAGAATGGCCAACTGCAGGATAAGGGAATTAATTTAGGTAGGCATCATGGTTGGCATGGACAGGTTGGGCTGAAGGGCCTGTGCTGTATTACTCTGTAACTCTGTGAGATTTGGAATGATGGGGTTGGGGAGTGAGGGGCAGGGTGATGGGTTTAGGGAGTGAGCGGCGGGGGGACAGAGTTCGGGGAGTGAACGGCAGGGTGACGGAGTTCGGGGAGTGAGGGAAGGGGTGACGGGGTGATGGGGTCGGGGACTGAGGGTTGGATCCAGTCTCGGTGGGTACCAGGGCTCCCGTCGGGTGAATTACCAGCTGCCTTCCTGCCATCGTGGGTGAGATGTGCAGCTCTCCCTGCGACGTTGCATTAGCGGGTAGTGACAGTGGGGGGGGGTGGGAGGGTCCTGGTCCCCCCGAGGCCTGGTGCACCTCTCCCCGGACCCCCCACCAGTTACCGCTGCTGTCTCTCACCCTGGAGCAGGTCAGTCCTGGGCAGACAGTGAAGACTCCATCCTGTCCACCTGGAAGGTGGTGGCCTTCACTGCCATCAGCGTCCTCCTGGCCCTCCTCCTCCTCGTCTTCCTCAAGGCCTTCCAGATCCGGCTGAAGTCTCCTTGCCAGTCTGGGTAAGGAGGGGGAGCGGGGGGGTCGGTGTGGGGTGTCCGTGACCGTGGGGGTTGGTGTGGGGTGTCAGTTACCGTGGGGGGGCTGACGTGTACGCTGGGCTCCGCGCCGGAGGTTGTACGCTGGGCTCCGCGCCGGTGGTTGTACGCTGGGCGCCAGAGGTTGTACGCTGAGCGCCGCGCCGGTGGTTGTACGCTGGGCGCCGGAGGTTGTACGCTGGGCGCCGCGCCGGAGGTTGTACGCTGGGCTCCGCGCCGGAGGTAGTACGCTGGGCGCCAGAGGTTGTACGCTGAGCGCCGCGCCGGTGGTTGTACGCTGGGCACCGGAGGTTGTACACTGGGCGCTGCGCCGGAGGTTGTACGCTGGGTGCCGCGCCAGAGGTTGTACGCTGAGCTCTGCGCCGGAGGTTGTACGCTGGGCTCCGCGCCGGAGGTTGTACACTGGGCACCGGTGGTTGTACGCTGGGCGCCGCGCCGGAGGTTGTACGCTGGACTCCGTGCCAGAGGTTGTACGCTGGGCGCCGCGCCGGAGGTTGTACGCTGAGCACTGTCCCACCGTCGCAGCTCAGTCTGGGCATTCACCAAGGGCAAGGGAGAGGTTCAGTGGGTGTCAAAGTGAAGGATGTCACATCATCAGTGGCCTCTGAGAAAATGAACACGGCACTGTTTCAGTTCAACCAGCTCCAACTGGCAAAAGAAAATCAGCAACAAGTCACATACTGTATGCACAGAGTCACACAGCACGGAAACAGGCCCTTCGGCCCAACCGGTCCGTGCTGACCAAGATTCCCATCTAAGCTAGTCCCATTTGCCTGCGTTTGGCCCATATCCCTCGAAACCTTCCCTATCCATGTACCTGTCCAAGTACTTTTTAAATGTTGTTAATGTACCTGCCTCACCCACTTCCTCTGGCAGCTCGTTCCATATACGCACCACCCTCTGGGTGAAAAAGTTGCCCCTCAAGTTCCTATTAAATCTCTCCCCTCTCCCCTTAAACCTGTGCCCTCCAGTTCTTGATTCCCCAACCCTGGGAAACAGACTGTGCGCGTTCACCCTCTCTATGCCCCTCATGATTTTATACACCTCTATAAGATCACCCCTCATTCTCCTATGCTCCAGGGAATGAAGTCCCAACTTCTCTCCATAACTCAGTCCCTTGGGTCCCGGCAACATCCTCGTGAATCTCCTCTGCACTCTTTCCAGCTTAATGGCATCTTTCCTACAGCAGGGCGACCAGAACTGTACATAGTGCTCCCAAGTGCGGCCTCACCAACGTCCTGTACAACTGCAACATGACATCCCGACTTCTGTACTCAGTGCCCTGACTGCTGAGTGGTTGATATCTTGAACACTCTGCCTCAGGATGTGGTAGAATCGTGCAGTGACTACATCCAAGAGGCATTTAGTCTGGCTTTTGAATAGGCAAGGTACAGAGGATACGGTCCCAATGCAGGCAAATGGGATTAGTGTAGGTGGACAAAAAAGGCCAGCATGGACGTGATAGGCTGAAGGGCCTGTTTCCGTGCCATTGACTACCAATTCTACCAATTGTTAATTGGTTTATTATTGTCACATGTACCAAGGTGCAGTGAATATCTTATCCATACAGATCAATTCAAAACATTGAGATAGTACAAGGGAAAACAATAACAGAATGCAGAATAAAGTGTCACAGTTACAGAGAAGGTGCAGTGCAGGCAGACAATAAGGTGCAAGGTCATAACGAGGTAGATTGTGAGGTCAAGAGTCCATCTTATCGTGCCAGGGAACTGTTCAATAGTCTTATAGCAGCAGGACAGAAGCTGTCCTTGAGCCTGGTGGTACGTGCTTTCAGGCTTTTGTATCTTCTGTCCGATGCGAGGGGGGAGAAGAGAGAATGTCCGGGGTGGGTGGGGTCTTTGATTATGTTGGCTGCTTTACCGAGGCAGTGAGAAGTGTAGACAGGGTCCATGGAGGGGAGGCTGGTGTCCGTGATGTGCTGGGCTGTGTCCACAACTCTGCAGTTCCCTGTGGTCCCGGGCAGAGCAGTTGCCATACCAAGCTGTGATGCATCCGGATAGGATGCTTTCTATGGTGCATCAATAAAAATTGGTGAGGGTCAAAGGGGATGTGCTGAATTTCTTTAGCCTCCAGAGGAAGTAGAGGTGCTGGTGAGCTTTCTTGGCCGTGGCATCTACGTGGTTGGACCAGGACAGGCTATTGGTGATGTTCACTCCTTGGAGCTTGAAGCTCTCAACCCTCTCGACCTCAGCACCACTCACACTGGGGGTTTCGGGAGGAAACCGGAGCACCCAGGAGAAACGTGTAAACTCCACACAGGCAGCGCCCGAGGTCAGGATCAAACCCGTGTCTCTGGGGCTGCAAGGCGGCGTCTCTCCCCACTGCCCCAGTCGAGTGCAGCGGGGGTAGGGGGTGTAACGGTGCTGGTCCTAAGGTGCCTGGTTTGTGTTGCAGCGGTGAGGCGGAGGGGACAGGGAGCCAGACCTTCGTGGTGGTGGAGGGAGTGCCTGTCACGTTGCCCACCTATGAAGAGGCCGTGTGCAGCTGCTCGGCGGACCAGCCGGACCCCCAGCTGGAGGCCCCTGCAGCCCAGGGGGAGCAGGTGCTCCAGACATCCGACCAGAACCCCCCCGCCTACCCCGGCCGCATCACCGACCCGCTCCTGGCCGCCAACCCGGTGGCCCCCGTCCGGCCCGGCCAGCTGGAGTGCGCGGGAGCAGAAGAACGGGAGGGGTCCTCGCCGTCCATGTCCTTCGGCACGGCCGCCACCCACCCCATGACGGAGGAGACGGGGGACAGCCCAGCAACGGGGGACACGGTCTCCACCTCCCCCAGCCTCAGTGTCCCGGACGGTGAGTGCTCAAGCCGGGCGGTTACCGGGGGCAACGCCGCGGCCCGCGAGGGAGACGGGCCTGCTGGGTGTAGGGGCACCTGGGGGTGGGTATTGGTGTCCCTGGGGATGGATATTGGGGTCCCTGGGGGTGGGTGTTGGTGTCCCTGGGGACAGAGCACACAGTAGGGGTCCGGTGGGTAATTGTAGTTCGTGGGGCAGGCAGTTGAGCTGTGGGAAGTAGTTGGTGTCCACAGGGTCAGATGGGCCATGGCCCGGAGGCTGTTGCTGGGAGTGCGCAGAGCTCGACTGCGGACGGAGGGGTGGGGGGTGGGGGGAGAGGTTCCCCACCGTACAAGCAGGGGTCCACAAGAGCAGCAGAGGACAGAAATCAGACGCAATACCGTAAAATGCTGGGGACTCTCAGCGGGTCAGGCAGTGTCTGTGGAGAGAGGAACAGTCACCCTCTCAGGTGGAAGGTCTCCCATCATTGACCTGAAACTTTACCCGTCCCTTCTCTCTCCACAGGTGCTGCCTGACCCGCTGACTGTTCCCATCACTTGTACCTCGGACAAGGTGGTGAAGGAAACAACAGGGATCCCTCTACTTGGCACTCCCAGCCACTGAAGGCCAGAGCAGGGAAGTTACACTGGAACCGTGAGCAACGTTGATTAGGCCCCAACTGTGCAGTGGTGGACACCGTGACACGGGACCAGAAAGGGTGCGGGCACGTCCCAGAGGCTGCCCACAGGGCTGGGACCTTGTGGCTGTGGATGGGCCTGTGTTCCTTGTTACAATGGAGACTTTGGGGGGGTGCGGGGGGGGGGGGGTGGGGTGGGGTTATAATTGAGGTTTACAAAAGTACGGTGTCTCTGGACACAGTGAAGGGAAGGGACTCGTTTTGCTGGCAGGGGGTGGGTAACGTGGGGGAGGGGGTGGTGGTGGAGGGATGTAGGTTTAAGGTCACTGGGAAGAGGGCCAGAGGGGAGCTGAGGCTTCCACCCCCCTGTGGGAGGGGGTGGTGGAGGCAGAACCCTCCCCACGGTTACAAACGTCAAGGAATTGGGACGAGAGAGCACTTGAAGTGGCTCATGGTGCGCAGGGACACGATGGGCCGACTGGTCTCCTTCCGAACCACTGATTTGTGTTGTTTAAATCCACTTCATTCAGTAAATCTACAATATAACTAACTCGTACCAATAACAGGCACAATTATACTCGTGCACACTGTAGACTCATCACGACTTGATTTGTGAAACCACCGGGCAGTTGTAAAGCCGGCTGTCCCTCGTGGAGGAGACCCTGCTGCCCTCCCTGATCTCCCTGCAATTATTGATAACCTTCACTGCCTATGACTCCACCTATTTTAGTGATATCCACAAACCTGCTAACCTTGCCTTGTACATTCACATCCAAATTGTTTAATGTAACTAACGAACAACAAAGGTCCCACACCGGCCCCTGTGGAACACCACTGCTCACAGGCCTCCAGTCCGAGGAAAAAGCCCTTCAACTGTCACCATGTTCTTCCCACCATCGAGCGAATTCCCGGACGAGTCCAGTGGTTCAGAGGTGCACACGTTGGCAGGAGAACCCTGGGAGACCTTGACGTTGACTCCCCAACGTGTCAGATCAGGAAAACCCTCCTGATTCCCACCTCCCGTCCTCCCTCAGCTGATGGATCGGTGCTCCTCATTGTCAGCCAACGTATGGAAGGAGCAGCAAGGGGGCAGGGCAGAGCGAGCTGGGGGCGGGGACTTCAGTGTCCATCACCAAGTGTGGGCTGGCAGCTCGCAGCCCGGGCTCTGAGGGACAGAACCAACCGACTGGGTTAACGAGTGAACCAATGGCTGTGTAAAACATGGGTGAGGCCGCATTTGAGGTACCGTCTGCAGTTCTGGTCGCCCCGTTAGAGGAAGGATGCGGAGGCTTCAGAGAGGGCGGACAAGAGGTTCACCAGGACGCTGCCTGCATTAGAGGGCATGAGCTATAAGGAGAGGTTGGACAAACTTGGGTTGTTTTCTCTGGAGTGTCAGAGGCTGAGGGGAGACCTGATAGAGGTTTATAAGATTGTGAGAGGCAGAGATAGGGTAGACAGAGTCTTTTTTCCCAGGGTAGAAATGTCGAATTCCAGAGTGCATGCATTTAAGGTGAGAGGGGGAAAGTTCAAAAGGGATGTGCAGGGAAAATTTTTCACACAGAGAGCGGTGGGTGCCTGGAATGGGCTGCCAGGGGAGGGGTGGAGGCAGATATGATAGTGGTCTTTAAGAGGCTTTCAGATCGTCACATGAATATGCCAAATTAAACTAATCCCTTCTGCCTGCACGTGATCCATATCCCTCCACTCCCAGCATCTGCACAGACATGGTGGGCCGAAGGGCCTGTTCCTGTGCTGTTCTGTGTATGTAACTCGGGGGATAAACCAACCAGACCTGGTCCTGTGGCAGAGCCAACTGTCCGTGACACATTGGTAGAGGTGACCACTGCACGCACATTGTTGGACTCCCACCTTCAAACCCTCCACAGTGGTGGTGTGGCACCACGATCGCATTCAGTGGGATAAACTCAGATCTGGCAGCTCAAAATCGGGCGTTCATCAGCTGCTGCAGACCGTCGGCAAAGATCTACAGCGGCGTCATCTGTGACTGTGTGGTCCAGAATGTCCCTCACTCATTCCTACCAAGCCAGGGGACCGGGCCTGGCTCAGTGCCGAGGGCAATTCTCTGCATGGCACCAGGCAGACCCAGGAACAAAGTGCCACCCTGATGACGTTGGCACGGGGCTACACCTGAGAACATCGGGTAATGGACAGAACAAGTCAAAGCTCTGCAGCCTGGCCACATCGTCGTAGGACCCTGAGACCATTCACGGGGGGAGCGGGCTCCAAGGACATCCCCTGTCTCCAGAGGGCGAGGTGAAGGAGAAGGCTGAAGAGATGCACCACATTCAGACCGGCGCTCACACCCAGACCAGTGCTCACACCCAGAACTGCTCACAGCCAGCCCTGCTCACACCCAGCCCGGTGCTCACACCTGGACCTGCTCACACCCAGACCGGTGCTCACACCCAGCCCTCGTCACACCCAGCCCGGTCACACCCAGACCTCCTCCGGAGCTCCTCATTCCCACCAGCATCCACCTTCTGACAATTCGGGGCAGTCCTCGGATGTCAGGAGTGTGGGATACTGGAAGGATGATGGTGGGAACAGACAGGGTCCCACCGGAGCACTGAAGACCCGGGATCCAGGACGGTGCTAATTGCACGGTGGTGAATTATTGGATGGGTGGGGTGGGGGGTGGGGGGAGTAGGCTAAATCTCCCCTGGGATTTATTGTAATGGGATGAATCACCCTGGAGAGACCCCCACCCTAGGGAGACCCCCACCCCAGCGAGACTGCCCCCCAGGAAGACCCACCCCGGGGGGACACCCACCCAGGGACCACTCACCCTGGGGACCCCCCACCCTGCCGAGACAGTGACTTGCACCAACCCTCACGTGGTCACCCCCACATGGGGCAGAGCACTGCCAGGGTGAGGAGCAGCCCCTCCCTCCCTCACCAACACCCCCTCCCTCCCTCCCTCACCAACCACACCCCCCCCCGCCCCCATCACCCAGACCCATCCACCCCCACACGGGGAGAAAACACTGGCTGCAACCCCGACCCCAACCACTGACCCCTGACCACAGACACCCCGAACCCGACCCCCTCTAACCAGACCTACCTCTGACCACACCCCCCAGGACCTCAACACCCCTGGGGGGTGGGGCGAGGGGTTAGTGTCTGGGCTCCCCCCCTGTCTTGCCCGTGAACGTTGGGAGAAGATGTGTTCACTCACCTGTGGGTGGGGGGATGGGTCCCATGGTGTCCCACACAGTCCCAATGCCCGCATCAGTACAGAAGGTCTGACCTCGGTGTGGGTGCGGCCCCTTTATCCCCAGCGACCTGCCCTGCTGACTTGGGTCAGCACCCTGTGGTGTAGGGGGCAGCGTGGGGCGGGGCAGTGTGCTGGCTTGTGTTCACACCATCTGCCTGCACCGCCTGTCTGTAGACACACACACACAGCTGCCCCCCCCCCCCCCCCCCCCCCCCAGTTCAGTGCACCCTGTGCTGTGTGGGTCTGATCTGGGAAAACAGGCTCGTCAGCCCTGCCTCTGCTCTGGAAATTCCAGGCTCCGTGGGAAAGACTCCCTTGGCTGCGGGGCTGGGAGTGTGTGTGTGAGACTCAGTGTGCATGTGTCAATCAATGTGTGTGTGTGTGTGTGTGTGTGAGTGAGAGAGTGTGTGGACCCCCAATCACACTCACCCGTAATGGGGTGAGTGGTGGAGAGGACACTCCCTACCCCAGGCCCCTGCTGTTGGGGGCAGGGACCCGTTTCCTGACATACCTCACCCCGTGTCTGGACTGTGGAGCCCAGCCAACAGTCCAAGGGGTAGCCCCTCTCCAGCAGTAACCTGTTCCCCTCCCGCAGTAACCCCTCTCCCGCAGTAACCCGTTCCCCTCCCGCAGTAACCCCCCTGCCGCAGTAACCCATTCCCCTCCCGCAGTAACCCCCCTCCCGCAGTAACCCGTTCCCCTCCCGCAGTAACCCCCCTCCCGCAGTAACCCGTTCCCCTCCCGCAGTAACCCCTCTCCCGCAGTAACCCCTCTCCCGCAGTAACCCGTTCCCCTCCCGCAGTAACCCCCCTGCCGCAGTAACCCGTTCCCCTCCCGCAGTAACCCCCCTGCCGCAGTAACCCATTCCCCTCCCGCAGTAACCCCCCTCCCGCAGTAACCCCCCTCCCGCAGTAACCCGTTCCCCTCCTGCAGTAACCCCTCTTCCACAGTAACCCCCTCCCGCAGTAACCTGTTCCCCTCCCGCAGTAACCCCCCTCCCGCAGTAACCCGTTCCCCTCCCGCAGTAACCCCCCTCCCGCAGTAACCCCCCTCCCGCAGTAACCCGTTCCCCTCCGGCGGTAACCCCCCTCCCGCAGTAACCCCCCTCCCGCAGTAACCCCCCTCCCGCAGCAACCCCCCTCCCGCAGTAACCCGTTCCCCTCCCGCAGTAACCCCCCTCCCGCAGCAACCCCCCTCCCGCAGTAACCCCCTCCCGCAGCAACCCCCCTCCCGCAGCAACCCCCCTCCCGCAGTAACCCCCTCCCGCAGCAACCCCCCTCCCGCAGTAACCCCCTCCCGCAGCAACCCCCCTCCCGCAGTAACCCCCCTCCCGCAGTAACCCCCCTCCCGCAGCAACCCCCCTCCCGCAGTAACCCCCTCCCGCAGCAACCCCCCTCCCGCAGTAACCCCCCTCCCGCAGTAACCCCCCTCCCGCAGCAACCCCCCTCCCGCAGTAACCCCCCTCCCGCAGTAACCCCCCTCCCGCAGTAACCCCCCTCCCGCAGTAACCCCCCTCCCGCAGCAACCCCCCTCCCGCAGTAACCCCCTCCCGCAGTAACCCCCCTCCCGCAGTAACCCCCTCCCCTTCCTCGCAGGGTGGCGCCAGCAGTTACAGAACAGACACCACCCAGAAGCAGGCCCTTCACCCACCTCAACCATTCTTCCGTACTATCCCCGTCTCCCAGCACGTTGGCGATTCAGGTGTTGGTACGCGGTTTGCTGTTGTTTCAGCTGCTGAGATCTTCGTGTGTGCGCCATCCCGACGGGTCGTGCCTTACACAAGTACACCAAGGCAGTAAAAAGGAAAACAGAATAAAGTGTCACAGCTACAGAGAGAGTGCGGCGCAGGCAGACAGTAAGGTGCAAGGTCATGACGAGGTGGATTGAGAGATCCGTTCAAGAGTCTGACAGCAGTGGGTGGAAGTTGTTTGTCCAGGTCCCTGCCTCAGCCACCCTCTCACACGGTGTGTCCCAGACTCCAGCCACCCTGTGGGTGAGACGATTGCTCAGACAGGGTCCAGGTCAGCAGCCACTCAGTGGGCTGTAAGGTCTGGAGGGGCTGAAGGGCCTGTTCCGCTCTCCCTCACCCGGTGACCCGGATCCAGCAGGGCTCCCCACTATCCCCCGCCGGGAGCTGACGTGTCAGGCTTGGAGATGAGGCCGCTCCGAGTTGAATAGCCAGCTGACCGCCCCCCAGCCCCAGATGTTGGCCCTGTTGTCCCTGGGGGGTGGGAGGGGGCAGACAGGGATGGTCCCCCTGCCTCAGCCCACAGAATTTGAGCCTTGGCCGCTGACAGGTGATGGGCTGTGGCAGGCATCACACAGGTGAGTACACTGCCCGCCCTGGTGTTGGCCTGCAGCTGCCTGTGGGGACCCTCAGCTCCCCCCGCACCACTGCCTGGGTCCCAGAGATGTACAGTTGGGGGGGGGGGGGGGAGGAGAACAGGCCCTTCGGCCCACACTCCGCGCTGACCCGTTCCCCATTAGTCCCATCGCCCAGCACAGGGCCTACGGCTCTCTGGGTGATCCCAGTTCCCGTCTTAGATGCTGCTGGTGACCCTGCCTCCACCTCTCCCTCCGCCAGGGTGTCCCGGGGGGTCCCACCCCTGGGTGCAGGAGGTCTCCCCTCAGATCCCTGCCAAATCTCTCTCAACCCTCACCCAAGATCTGCACCCGCACCCCCGACACAGGACAGGTCACGGGCTTTGGGACCAGCTTCGGGGACAGGTCATTGTACCCCTACTGGGACCCCCACCTCCACCCCAACCCCCTCCGCCACTCCCACTGGGACCTCCACCCTGACCCCCACTGGGATCCCGACACACATCTCCACCCCAACCCCCACCCCCAGTCCTGCTGGGACCTCCACCCCCACTGGGAGCCCCATCTCGACCCCCACTGGGATCCCCACCCTGACCCCCAGTCTTACTGGGTTCCACATCTCCACCCCCACTGGGACTCCCACCTCCACCCCACCCAATCCCCATCCAGCCCCCATCCCGTGACATTCCAACCCCCCCCCCCCCCACCCCTACCGTGCGACGACCCAACCCCCGGCCACATCCCTCCCCATCATCGGCAGCATCTACAGGAGGCGCTGCCTCAAGGCGGCAACGTCCATCGTCAAAGATCCCCACCATCCGGGCCGTGCCATCTTCTCGCAGCTACCATCGGGCAGGAGGTACAGAAGCCTGAAGTCCCCACACCACCAGGTTCAGGAACAGCTCCTTCCCTTCAACCATTCGGTTCCTGAACCAACCTGCACAACCGTAACCCTCCCTCAGCAGCGGAACATACAGACATCCTCTTGCACTGCCCTGGACTTGTCTCTGTGTTTTGGCACTAATGTCTTGTTCTGCACAGTTCTTCACATATAATTTATGTAGAATGTATATCCTGTGTGCATCACCTCCGTGCCCGGGGTGCTGCTGCGAGCACCTGTGCACAGGACAATAAACTGGATTGGGGTCTGTGTGCATTCCTCCTCCCCGTCTCCAGATCCTTCGCCAGGAAGCTCTGCTCCTCCCCTGACCGACATTCCTTTGGTTTTAACAGCCAGGCGGACTGACTCCCCTAGATTACACGCCTAATTAATGCAGGAATGTTGACCGAGGGGTGGAAGCCAGAAGCTGGTTTCGTAAGGAACAGACGGTTTGTGACTCCGCCGAGGGTGACCGGCTCCTGCCCTGTCTCCGTGCGCCCTGAAGTGCCCTGGTGTGGACTCTGCCACAGGTGAGCCGGCAAGTTGCTGACAGGTAGTTGGAGATGGCAGCTGCTGAAGTCTGGAGCAGAAACAAACTGCTCGGGGAGCTCTGTGGGGTGTGGGGGGTGGACGGATGGTTGACATTTCCCATCCGGACTCTTCGTCAGGACTGAGGGTGGAGACGGGGAGATGGCCGGTATAAAGAGAGGAAGGGGTGAGACAGGGGCTGGAACGTGATAGGTGGAAACAGACGAGGAGGGCAGATGATTGGCAGATGGAGGGGGGAGGGGTGGAGGAGGAGAGGGACACCAGTGAGATGCAGTTTGAAGTATGGCCCATTCTCTCTGCTGTTTACTCCCAGCCTCTGTGTTCTCCCGTCCCAGACACTCACGCTGTGAGACACAGACAAGATTACGCTAACCGCTACACTACCATGCCTGGACACTGCTGCTTTGTGTTGAGCAGCCCCACGCCAGGGATTGCCATTGAGGACGTGATGCTCTCTTCAGTGAGGCTTTGAGACCATTTGCTCTGTGCTCCTGGAACCTCTCCTCGAGGAAACTGGCAGTGGGACTTGCCTCAGCACCCTCGTGTCTGCCTCGTCAGTGAGGAGACCCAGCAGAGATGGAGGCTGACATCAGCTCCCCCCGTCCCAGTTTCAAGTCCCCAGGTCTAAACATCACCAACAGCCTGTCCTGGTCCAACCAAGTAGATGCCACGGCCAAGAAAGCTCACCAGTGCCTCTACTTCCTCAGGAGGCTACGGAAATTGGGCATGTCCCCAATGATTCTTACCAACTTACACAGATGCACCATAGGAAGCATCCCATCCGGATGTATCACAGCTTGGTACAGCAACTGCTCTGCCTGGGACCGCAAAAAACTGCAGAGAGTTGTGGACACAGTCCAGCACATCACGGAAACCAGCCTCCCCTCCGTGGTCTCCGCCTACACTTCTTGCTGCCTCAGTAAAGCAGCCGGCATAATCAAAGACCCCACCCACCCCGGACATTCTCTCTTCTCCCCCCTCCTGTCAGGCAGAAGACACAAAAGCCTGAAAGCACGTACCACCAGGCTCAAGGACAGCTTCTGTCCTGCTGCTGTTCAAATCTGAATGGACCTCAAACACAAAAGATGGACACTTGACCTCACAATCTACCTCATCATGGCCCTTGCACCTTATTGTCTGCCTGCACTGCACTTTCTCTGTAACTGTAACACGATAGTCTGCATTCTGTTTTCCTTTTAATACCTTGATGTACTTACGTACGGAGTGATCTGCCCAGATAGCACACACATGAAAGCTTTCACTGTGTCTCGGTACTTGTGACAATTGTAAACCAATCCAATCCAATCCAATCGTTCCAGTGGGTTTGGAGGATCTGACAGAGGCAGTGTTGGTGATGCTCCCTCAGCGCTTCGAGGCCCCCAGTGTAGGTTCCCCAAGACTCACAAGAGGGCCAGGATCACTGCTGCTCTGTGGACCAGTAACTCAGTGTTGGGTCTGAGACCCTGCCCTTCAGACAGCAGAACATTGCCCTGGTGACAGCGGGTGACATCTGCCTTCAGTAAGGGGAGGCTTCTGGGTCAGAGGAAGTTGCCCACGTTGTCCTGACGCAGGTACTCGACCCCGAAACGTCAACCGTCTCTCTCTGCCTCCACAGATGCTGCTCAACCTGCTGAGTTCCTACAGCCTCTTGTGTATTGCTCCAGGTTGCAGCGTCTGCATTCTCTCCTTGTGCCTCTGTTGGGGGGCTGTGTTGTGCGGAGGGGGGAGGGTCGGTTGTGAAGGAACTTTGCCTTCCAGATGTTCAGTGAAGACTTGGCTAAAGGAATGAACGGCAGCGTGGAGCTCCCCCGTGTGCCGAACTCACTGGGCAGCTTCGGCCTGCAGTGGAGTTGGTGAAGGTTGAACAGTAACTCAGGATGAACCTGGGGCTCTGCCACTGGGAGGCAGTGGCTCTAAATTGGTTAATTGGTAAATTGGTTTACCAAGGTGCAGTGAAAAACTTTGTTTTGCCTGCCATCCATACAGGTCATTTCATCACACCAGTGCAGGGTGGTGGTAGATGGAGCGTATTCTGCCTGGAGGTCAGTGACTAGTGGTGTTCAGCAGGGATCTGTTCTGGGACCCCTGCTCTTTGTGATTTTTATATATGACTTGGATGAGGATGTGGAAGGGTGGGTTAGTAAGTTTGCTGATGATGCAAAGATTGGTGGTGTTGTGGATAGTGTAGAAGGTTGCTGTAGGTTACAACAGGATATTGATAGAATGCAGAGCTGGGCTGAGAAGTGGCAGATGGAGTTCAACCTGGATAAGTGTGAAGTGATACACTTTGGGAGATCGAATTTGAAGGCAGAATACAAGGTTAATGGCAGGACTCTTAGCAGTGTGGAGCAACAGAGGGATCTTGGGGTCCACGTCCATAGATCCCTCAAGGTTGCTGCACAGGTCGATAGGGTTGTTAAGAAGGCGTATTGTGTGTTGGCCTTCATTAGTCAGGGTATTGAGTTCAAGAGCTGCGAGGTGATGTTGCAGCTCTATAGAACTTTGGTTAGACCACACTTGGAGTATTGTGTTCAGTTCTGGTGTGCATGTCTCTCTCTGTGCGCGTGTGTGTGTGTGTGTGTGTGTGTGTGTGTGTGTGTGTGTGTGTGTGTGTGTGTGTGGCAGCAGCACAGTACGTTACAAACATGTAACTTAAACTAACATAAATCATACATAACTTATGCAGGCAGAAAATAAACATAAACAGGACCAGTACAAGCCTGAGAGAGGAAAAGAAGTCCAGTCCGGGGCAGTGTTGGAGATTTTCAGGTCAGTTTGAGAACCTGACGGCAGTGGGGAAGAAGCTGTTGTTGAACCTTGAGGTGTGGGTCTTCAGGCTCCTGTACCTCCTGCCTGATGGCAGCATCGAGAAGGTGGCACGGTCTGGATGGTGGGAGTCCCTGATGATGGATGTCACCTCCCTGAGACATCGCCTCTTGTAGATGTCCTCGACGGTGGGGAGAGCTGTACCCGTGATGGAACTGACTGAGTCCCACTGCTCTCTGCAGCCTCTCACGTTCCCACACCAGGCCGTGATGCAACCAGTCTGAATGCTCTCCACCCATTTACACCAACCAATGGGATCAGCATAGAAGGGTACAATGGTCAGCTTGGACATGGTGGGCCAAAGGGCCTGTGCTGTGCTGTGTGACTCCATGTAGGGCAGCGGGGGGGGGGGGGGGGGGGGGGGAGGGAGGAGGAGAGGAGGGGAACATGATCAGCCGATAGCCCAGCTCCTGGGGCTGTGAGCATCATGTCAGGACAGATGGAGGGTCCTGTCACAGACCCACTGCCCCTGGGTGTCCCGTCTCCCTGTCACACACCCACTGCCCCTGGGTGTCCCGTCTCCCTGTCACACACCCACTGCCCCTGGGTGCCCCGTCTCCCTGTCACACACCCACTGCCCCTGGGTGTCCCGTCTCCCTGTCACACACCCACTGCCCCTGGGTGTCCCGTCTCCCTGTCCAGGGCTCGCTCCGTGTATCAGTGACAGAAAGAGGAATTGTGACAATCTGTGCCTGCGGAAGGGGGCTGTTGCCCAACACCGGCAGTGAAAACAGTCTGCTCTTCCGAATTGCATAAAACCCATCCGTCGAAGTTCCTCTTACTGGCCGGGCTGACTGATCACAGTGTGTGGTCGCCGAGAGAGAGGGAGAGAGAGAGATACACGCCCGGCTGCACCCACCACAGGTTTGTGCCGGCGGGAGGGGTCTGGGGGGTCTTTGTTGGCGCCCTTCACCCCTGCCGGCAGTGGGACAGGAGGGACACAGGGGCACCGGCAGGTGTTTGCCCCCCACCCCTTCATCCCCGAGGGGAGGGGGCTCGGTCCTCTACAGCTGCCCTCTCGTACCCTGCTCCCACGCAACAGGGCGCTGGAAATTCGGCCGGGAAATGGCTGTAAGGAGGGGTGGGAGACGGAGAGGTGCTGGTGGGTGGGAGATAGAGAGGTGCTGGTGGGTGGGAGACGGAGAGGTGCTGGTGGGTGGGAGACGGAGAGGTGCTGGTGGGTGGGAGACGGAGAGGTGCTGGTGGGTGGGAGACGGAGAGGTGCTGGTGTAGAGAGGGAGCTGGGTGTTCTTGAACACGGAGGATCAGGTCCAGTAATGAGGCATGTTGGTCTCCGTTGCAAGAGGATTCCGGTATAGCAGGAAAGACCGTGCGCTCCAGATACATTCTTCTTCCAAGGCAGTGCCTCAGGATGGGGGATTGTACAGTGTCCTGGTGAGGCTGCACCTGGGATATCGTCACAGGTCTCCCTCCCGTAGGATGGGTAGGCTTGACCTCTCGGTATGCAGCGAGCTGTGGTATCTGTATTAGAATTGGTTTACCACGTTCCAAAGACGTGCGGGTTAGGAAGCTGTGGGCGTGCTATCTTGGGGCCAGAAGCGTGGCGACACTTGCGGGCTGCCCCCAGAACACTCTACGCAAAAAGATGTATTTCACTGTGTGTTTCGATGTACATGTGACTAATAAAAAAATCTTACTGTTGTCACATGTACCGAGATACAGTGGAAAGCTTTTGTTTGCCTGTGATCCAGACAGATCATTCTGTACATAGGTCATCAAAAGAAAACAGAATGCAGAATAAAGTGTTCCAGTTACGGAGGAAGCACAGAGCAGGCAGACAATAAGGTGCAAGGGCCACGTAAGGGAGATTGGGAGATCGAGATTTCATCTTTTTGCGTACTAGGGGTCCATTCAATAGTCTTATAACAGCGGGATAGAAGTTGTCCTTGAGCCTGGTGGTACGTGCTTTCAGGCTTTTGTATCTTCTGCCCGATGGGAGGGGGGAGAAGAGAGAATATCTGGGGTGGGAGGGGTCTTTGATTATGTTGGCTGCTTTACCGAGGCAGCGAGAAGTGTAGACAGAGTCCATGGAGGGGAGGCTGGTTTCTGTGATGTGCTGGGCTGTGCCCACATCTCTCTGCAGTTTCTTGAGGTCCTGGGCAGAGCAGTTGCCGCACTAAGCTGTGATGCATCTGGATAGGATGCTTTCTGTGGTGCATCGATAAACATCGATAAAAAATATGTTGTGATGATCACACCCCAAGGTACATGGACCAAATGCTGGTATGTGGGATTAGTGCCACCAGGTACTGGCTGGCACAGACCCAGTGGGCCGAAGGGCCTGTTTCCCTGGTGTATGACTCCTTGACTCCACAATTAACTAACTTGAACAAGGAGTCATCAGTGGAAAGGTCCAACCTTCCTGCAGGTTCATCCACTGTCCCAAGTGCTACCCTTGTCCCTACACCTCCTCCCTCACCACCCTTCAGGGTCCCAGACAGTCCTTCCAGGTGAGGCAGCTCTTCACCTGTGAGTCCGAGGGGGCGGTTTATTGCATCCGGTGTTCCCGGTGCAGCCTCCTCTACATTGGTGAGACCCTTCGCTCCATCCACCGCAACAGCCAGGACCTCCCGGTGGCCACCCACTTCAATCCCACATCCCACTCCCACACCAAAATCGTCGGCTGTCTGTTTCCCTCTATGGATGCTACCTGACCCGCTGAGTTCCTCCACTGGTTGTAGGTCCAGGTTTCCAACACTCTGCCGTCTCTCTCTTGTCACCCACTGTCCTGCTTCTCAGCTTCCCGAGTGTGTGATTGGAATCGGGTTATTGTACCAAGATACAATGAAGTGCTTTTGTCTGCCTGCCATCCAGACAGATCGTTCTATACATCAGTACATCGAGGCAGTACAAAGGGAAAGCACAGAATAAAGTGTCACAGCTACAGAGAAAGTGCAGTGCAGACAGACAATAAGGTGCAGGGTCACAACGAGGTAGATTGTGAGGTCAGGAGCCCATCTTATCATACCAGAGAACCATTCAATAGTCTTATAACAGTCGGATAGAAGCTGTCCTTGAGCCTGGTGGTACGTGCTTTCAGGCTTTTGTATCTACTGCCCGATGGGAGGGGGGAGAAGAGAGAATGTCTGGGGTGGGAGGGGTCTTTGATTATGTTGGCTGCTTTACTGAGGCAGCGAGAAATGTAGGCAGAGTCCATGGAGGGGAGGCTGGTTTTGGTGATGCACTGGGCTGTGTCCACAACTCTACAGTTTCCTGTGGTCCCGGACAGAGTGGTCACCATCCCAAGCCATGATATATCTGGATCAGATGACACATTCACTTTTCCAATTTTAAAGCTCACATAATGTCCACCAGAAGGATCCAAAATTGGATCAAACCTAAAGGAAGAAAACAACTATTTCCCGAAACACCAATTGAAATATTGGCTAAATGCCAGTTTAAAGTCTGGACGTCCTGTCTGTCTCCACAATCAGTGCTTCTCACACAAATCACAACGTTAACCGGATGTGGAATCCTGGTAGCGGTCCCCGTCACTGCCAGCATTAGTTCAGGTAACGATTTTCACTGACGAACACACATCAGCTTTCAACCATGGAAACAAAACAGCAAAAACCTGCCAGGCCCCTGCATTCCAGAGAACAAAAGGCTCTCTGAGGTAGGTACAATAACAACATTTATAACACACTTGGACAGGAACATAGATAGGAAAGGTTTAGAGGCCAAATGTAGGGTCCGGAGGATTTCCCCTGCAGCTCACACCCTGTTAGAAAAGTCCAGCGCTGACACTGGATTACTGCACAGTCCCTTCAGATAGGAACTTGCACACAGTTTTAGACTTCACCATGCGTTATGTATTCTTGCTTAAGGCTTCTGACTTCAGTCCCGTACAGCACGGAAACAGGCCGTTCGGCCCAACTGGTCCATGCCAACCAAGATTCCCATCTAAGCTGGTCCCACTTGCCCGCGTTTGGCCCATATACCTCTGAACCTTTCCTATCCATATACCTGCCCAAGTGTCTTTTCAATGTTGTTGATGTACCTGCCTCAACCACTTCCTCTGGCAGCTCGTTCCACATACTGACCACCCTCTGGGTGAAAAAGTTGCCCCTCAGGTTCCTATTAAATCCCTCCCCTCTCACCTTAAACCTGTGCCCTCTAGTTCCTGATTCCCCAACCCTGGGAAAAAGACTGAGTGCATTCACCCTGTCTCTGCCCCTCATGGTTTTATACACCTCTGTAAGGTCACCACTCATTCTCTGACGCTCCAATGAAACAAGTCCCAACCTGCTCAACCTCTCTCCATGATTGGTTGTCCCCTGGGATTTGGGTGGGTCCTTACTGCTTGATTGACAGCTGGCAGTCTGGGGCTCTTGGTCAGTGTGTCCACTGTTTAACATGTTCACAGTCACAGTGACAGCAACGTGGTGGTTGGGAACCATTTGGGAACCTTGGCTTTCTTTTTGTGTGAAGACACAGAGCAGGGAGACAGAGCTGTCTGCCTTTAGGAAGGATCTGCCGGTCTCTCTCCTCTCTTCTACCTTCTGGGAGAGGATAAAGGAGCTTGAAAGCCCGGACCACCAGACTCAAGACCAGCTTCTTCCCCACTGCCGTGAGACCCCTGAACCAATCCCCTTCCCGGTGGGGCTCAAACCCTTAACTTCACCTCTTCTGTTACTGTCACTTCAGCATTTCTTTCTGCACCACCTCCGTTTGCATGACTGTACCCCGCACCACTCCGGTGTTTCTGTGCTCGTTGCTGTCTTTGTATTTATTATTACTGTGTATGCTGTTTACTCAAATCAAGGCGAGTTTATTGTGGTGTGCACAAGTACAGTGAGGGACAGGTGCAGTGAGAAACGTGCCCACAGCAGCACACAGAACATAACTTATACAGGACAGTGAAGAGAGAGGGAAAAGGCTGTGCAGAAACAAGACGTCAGTCCAAAAACAGAATCAGAGGCAGGTCTAGGGCAGTGCGAGAGGTGGTGCGTAGTGTCCCGCTGCTGAGGTAGGGTTAGGGTTGTACAGGTCGGTTTAAGAACCTGACGGTTGTAGGGAAGTAGCTGTTCCTGAACCTGGTGGTGTGGGGACTTCAGGCTTCTGTACCTCCTGCCCGATGGTAGCTGTGAGAAGATGGCACGGCCCGGATGGTGGGGACCCTCGATGATAAATGCCCCCTTCTTGAGGTGGTGCCTCCTGTAGATGCTTTCAGTGGTGGGGAGGGCTGTGTCCGTGGTGGTCCGGGCCGTGTCCACTGCTCTCTGCAGCCTGTTGTCTTACTATGTGTTGGAATTTCTGTACCAGGGCATGTTGCAACCAGCCAGGATACTTTCTGCACTGCATCTGCAGAAGTTTCTTAGGGTATTTGGTGACGTGCTGACCCTCCTTAAGCTTCTAAACTCTGTGGCTTCATGCAAGGAAGGAATTTCATTGCACCCTGGTGTGTCTGACAATAAAGAGATGGTATATTGCAGTTGTACAAGACGTCGGTGAGGCCGCACTTGCAGTATTGTGTTCAGATTTGGTCGCGCTGCTATTGGAAAGATGCCAATAAACTGAGACGAGTGCAGAGGGGATTTACGAGGATGTTGCTGGGACTCGAGGGACTGAGTATGGAGAGGGGTTGAGACTGTTTTCATTGGAGTGTAGCAGACTGAAGGGTGACCTTATAGAGGTGTATAAAACCATGAGGGGCAGCGATAGGGTGAATGCACTCAGTCTTTTACCCAGGGTTGGAGAATCAGGAACTAGAGGGCATGGGTTTAAGGTGAGGGCAGAGAGATTTAATAGGAACCTGAGGGGCAACTTTTTCACCCAGAGGGTGGTCAGTATGTGGAATGAGCTGCCAGAGGAAGTGGGTGAGGCAGGTACATTAACAACATTTAAAAGGTACTTGGACAGGAACATGGATAGGGAAGGTTTAGAGGGGCAAGGGGCAGGGGGTCCATTCCTGGGGCAGGGGGTCCGGTGCTGGGCCAAGGGTAAGGGGGTCGAGTCCTGGGCCAAGGGGCAGGGGGTCCGGTCCTGGGGCAGGGGGTCCGGTGCTGGGCCAAGGGTAAGGGGGTCGAGTCCTGGGCCAAGGGGCAGGGGGTCCGGTCCTGGGGCAGGGGGCGCGGGGTGCCCCTGAGGCGCCCCTGTCTCCCCCCCCCCCACCCGATCCCCCACGTCCGCGGACGGACAAGGAGGGGTGGGCGGACGCCGGCTGACTCCCGGCCGGGGGGTGGAGGGGATGACACCGGACTAACCCCCTTCCTCCACCCCTCCAGGTTGGGACCATGTTTCTCTGCACCCTCTGCTTGCTGGCAGCCGCCTCCGGCTCGGCCGCCTCCCCGTCCCTCTGCTCCCGCCACGGGACTTACCTGTCCTGCGTGAAGCGGAGCCTGCGGCGGCCGCCGGCCCTGCCCGCGGGCGTGGAGCACCTCAACCTCAACTGGAATAACATCAGCCGGCTGGACAAGACCTCCTTCTCCTGGACGGGCGAGCTCCGGGTGCTGACGGTAGGACTACAGGACAGTCAATGGATCTCGGTGGGAGCCAATGCCTTCGGGAACCTGCCCAACTTGACCTTCCTGGACCTGGGGGGCAACTCCCACCTGGAGTTGGACCTGGAGGCGTTCGCCGGCTTGGGGCGGCTCCAGAGCCTGTGGCTGGACTACAACGGCCTGGGGGACTCGGTGCTCCAGCGGGGGTACTTCAGAGACCTGCGCTCACTGCACACCCTGGTCCTCCAGGGCAACCAGCTGCAGTACCTCAGGCCGGACCCCACCTTCTCCGGGCTTCGGCCGCTTCAGTACCTTGACTTCAGCTTTAACCAGCTGCGGGAGATTTGCCGGGGAGACCTCGCCCACATCCAGCACCGGGTTTTCCGCACGTTTAACGTCTCCCGCAACCGTCTGCTGTACGCCGACCAATCCTTCGACTGGGCGAGGTGCGGGAACCCCTTCCACGACATCTTGCTGTACACTCTGGACATCTCCGGGACCTCGCTGGGCGTCCGGCAGCTGCAGAAGATGTTCCTCGCCCTGACGGGGACCCTGATCGTCGAGCTGAGAATGGGACACCTGCCTATCGGCGCGTCCTTCGGCTACGACAACCTGCCCGACCCCGACAACCAGACGTTTGCCGGCCTGGCCGACAGCTCGGTCACCATCCTGCAACTCACCAACACCTTCCTCTTCTCCCTGCAGCCCCGCGTCTTCGCGCACCTCCCCGCCCTCAAGATCCTCACCCTCTCTTCCAACCGCATCAACCTCATCCACAGAGGCGCCTTCTCCGGCCTGGGAGCCCTGGTGCAGCTGAACCTGTCCCACAACCTGCTGGGCGAGATCTACTCGTGGACCTTCAGGGGTCTGGAGAACGTGTCCCACATCGATCTCCAGCACAACCACATCGGGATCATCCAGATGGACTCCTTCCGCGGCCTAACGCAGCTGGTGACCTTGAACCTGCGGGAGAACTCACTCCCCAAACTCCCCGGCTCCCGGCCGCTGCCCGGCCTGCGGTACCTCCTCCTGGGACACAACCGGCTGGGCTCGGTCTACGGGCTGCAGGCGGCGCCCGGCAGCGTCTTCCTCGATTTCTCCAACAACGTCCTGGTGGACCTGCAGGTCTTCTACGAGATCATGAAGCTGCCCGCCGTGACCTACCTTCTGCTGAGGGACAACCGCGTGTCCAGGTGCCAAGTGCCCCCGGGCGCCACCGTCCCCACAGGCAACCGGCTTCTGCACCTCGACCTCTCCGGCAACTTCCTCCAAGTGATGTGGGCGGCGGGTCAGTGCCAGGACTTGTTCCACAACCTCTCCAACCTGACCGAGCTCCTCCTCCAGGGCAACTACTTGACCCAGCTGCCCCGGGGAGTGTTCGGGGGCCTGGTCTCCCTGAAGAGGCTCAACCTGTCCCTGAACTCGCTGAGCCAGCTCAGCCGCGACCTCTTCCCCGGCAGCCTGGAGATCCTGGACCTGTCCAACAACCGGCTGGTCTCGCCCGACCCGGACACCTTCAGCTCCGTCCGGCGCCTGGACCTGAGGTTCAACCAGTATATCTGCGACTGCGGCCTCAACCGCTTCCTCCGCTGGTTCAACCGCACCCAGGCGGACTTGGTGGGACCCCGGACCCAGCTGAGGTGCGCCTTCCCGGAGGGGCTCAGGGGCGTTGCCCTCGTCTCCCTGTCGCCGGGCTGCGGGCTGGAGGACACGCAGTTCGCCCTGTCTGTGGCCCTGACCACGCTCCTGCTGACCCTCCTCGCCTCCGTCCTCCTCTACGTTCGCTGCCGCACCTTGCTTCTCCTGCACTGCCGGGCGCTGGCCAGGACCGTCCTGAGCGGGGCCGAGGCGGAGCCGACCCGGGCGGGCTACAGGTTCGATGCCTACCTCTGCTTCAGCGGCCGGGACCTGCAGTGGGTGATGGACACCCTGCTCTCCAACCTGGAGAAGAAGCGGCTGCAACTGTGCGTGGGGGAGCGCGACTTCACCCCCGGCGAGGACCATCTCACCAACATACGGGACGCCATCTGGGGCAGTCGGAAGACGGTGTGCGTGGTCAGCAGGCGCTTTCTGGAGGACGGCTGGTGCCTGGAGGCCTTCAACATCGCCCAGAGCCGGCTCTACCATGAGCTAAAGGACGTGGTGGTGGTGCTGGTGGTCGGCTCCCTGCGGGACTACCAGCTCCGGAGGTACCGGCCCCTGAGGTCCTACCTACAGAGCAGGGAGTACTTGCGCTGGCCGGCCGAGCCCCGGGACCAGCGCTGGCTCCTGGAGAGGTTGGCCGACAAGATCCGGCAGGACCCGGAGCGGAGAGCGGTCGGGCCCCGGAGGAAGGGCTTCCTGGGTCTCCTCTCCCGGAGGAAGCCGGCGGGAGATCTCAGGTTACAGCGGGTGGCCACCGTCTCCAGCTGAACCCAGGGCAGTAGACACCAGGGTACCCTATCAAACACCGTGGTATCCCATCAGATACCACAGTATCCCAGTAGATACCACAATATTCCATCAGATACCACAGTATCCCAGTAGATACCACAATATCCCATCAAATACCGCAATATCTCGGCTGAACACTTCCTCTCCCCTGGCTGGGATCCTGCCGTGCCTGGATCCCAGCGCAGGGCTGCCTGCCCCCCCCCCCCCCCCCCCAACCGGGACCATCGTCGGAGAACGTTCCTGGACCCAGCACATTTCCCCAACTAGACAGCAGGCTGTTCGGCCCAAACAGCCCGTGCTAGAAGTTCTGCCCCATCGCACCTTCCTCCGACCTCTCCCTCCAACGACAGAAACACTCAGCGGGTCAGGCAGCGTCTGTAGAGGGAGAGTCTCCCGTTCCCTCTCCTGCCCAGTTTCCCCCGAAACGCCCCCGTTCCACGCCCCCGGGTGCAGAGGTTCGCTCCGAATTCCCCGCTGGGTTTCTGGGCTCCAGTCTTGTATGGATGACTCTTTCCAGCCCATACAGACCTCCTCTCCGCTCTACCCCCCCCCCTCCGCCACCCCCCGTCTGTTTAAAGCCCCTATCCCCTCCCCCCCCCCCGTCAGCTGTTCTCAGGAGAGAGCCCCCGTCAGAGAGCGGGAGGTCCCTCGGCTCTGAGAAGCTGCTCCCCGTGGACTTCTCACCTCAGCGCCATCTCCCTGCCCTCTCCCCACACTGCTGGAGTCCCACAGTGTGGAATGGAGTCAAGGACAGAACCTGCACAGCCTCCCCCCACTCCCCCCACTCCCCCTCTCCCCCTCCCCACTCCCCGTGAAGAGATGTCTCCCTCGCGTCAGTCCTACATGGTGTCTCCCTGCATGGACCCTGTAGGGCAGAGAGAGACAGGGACAGAGTGTGAGAGAGGGAGGGAGAGGTGGGAAGGCAGGAGAGAGAAAGGCAATGGGGGGGGGGGGACAGAAACAGAGACACAGGCCCTTCGTCACTACCGACCATCATCTACCTCTTCACTCTAATCCTCACACTAATCCAGTTTTTAACTCTCCCCACCATTCAGCCACAGGCTGGGGCCAATTAACCCACCGACCCCGCACGTCTCTGGGATGCGGGAGGAAACCGGGGGTGGGGCGGGTGGGGAGACCGTGCAAACTCCACACAGCGCCGGAGGTCGGGATCGAACCCGGGTCTCTGGGGCTGTGAGGGGGCGGCTCTGCCCACTGGGTCGTCCTAAGGAGTTGTCCTAATGAGACAACTCATTTTTCTAAACTCCGGAGAACACAGTCCCTGTCCACTCGATCTCCCCTCAGGGGGCAAACCCACCATCCCGAGAACCAGTCGGGGGATTCCCTGCTCCACTCCCTCCGTGGCAAGTACTCCCTTTTCCTGAGATGAGTAAACCACAACCGGGTGCTGTTTCACCAAGATCCTGTCTGATTGCAGCAAGGCTTCCCTACTTCTGGAGTCATATCCACTTGTAAAAAAAAGCCAAAAGACCATTTGTTTTCCTAATTGCTTGCTGCCCCTGAAAGAGAGAGGTGAATGGGCAAAGGCAGTGTGGGGGGAAGGAGAGAGAGAGAGAGAGAGAGAGTGAGAACAAGTGAAAGGGAGGCGGAGACAGAACACTGGGGAGATGACAGAGAGAGACATGGGGACAGAGGATAAAATCGGGGTCAGAGAGAGTAAGCAAAAGGGGGTACAGAGAGAGAGAGGGAGAGCTGGGAGACAGGTGGACGTGGGGAGAGAGACCTCTGCCTCATCCACTCACAGTCACAACGACCCACAGAAATGGCACCACTCGTCCCTCAGCTAAATCATTGACACAGTTAGTGAGCCGCTGGGCCCAAACACTGATCTCTGGGGTATCCCAGCAGGCAACACGGTATCCCAGTAGACACCAGGGTACCCTATCAAACACCGTGGTATCCCATCAGATGTCACAATATCCCAGTAGGTACCTCAATTTCCCATCAGATGTCACAATATCCTAGTAGATACCTCAATAGCCCATCAGATACCACAATATCTCAGCAGACACTACAATATTCCAGCAGATACCGCAATATTCCAGTAGATACCGCGATATCCCAGCAGACACTACAATATCCCAGCAGACACCACAACATCCCGGCAGACACCACCTACCACCCATTCATTCCCATTCCCTGTTTACTTTCTGTGAACCAGCTCCCAGTAAATACCAGTCCATCCCACCGAATTCCCTGTTCACCAGCCTCCTGTGTGGGACCTGTCCAACATCCCCAAAACACCACCTGGCCTTAACCAGTCACATCCTCACACCCCCAACAGACCAGCCGCACCTGGTTCCCCTTCAGGAGTCCGCACTGACTTTGCCCGGTCACACCATCGCTTTCTAAGCGTCTTAACATCACATTTATCACCGATTCCAGCGTTTTCCCAACCACCGGTGTCAGGCGAACAGATGCGAATTCCCTGTTTTCACCTTCCCTCCTGGAACAGCCGGGGTCACGTTTCTATCCTGCAATCTGCAGGGACCTTCTCCAGAAGGTGCAGAACTCTGGGAGGCCCATCCTCAACGCCATAGCCACCCGATGTAGAACATCAGGTCCTTGGGACCTATCAGCTAACGGGCTTTGTTTCTACATCATTTCCTCACCTACACTTTGTTCTGTGTTATGTCTGGGATTTTTGTTCTCTGTGTCCACCTCTGTGAAGGAAGACACAAAGGAATCGTTTAACCAAGACACAAGAGACCGCGGATGCTGGAATCTGGAGCAAATAAACGAACTGCATTATGAGGATAGGTTGAGTGAGCTCGGGCTTTTCTCTTTGGAGAGGAGGAGGATGAGAGGTGACTTGATAGAGGTGTACAAGGTGATAAGAGGCATTGATCGAGTGGACAGTCAGAGACTTTTTCCCCAGGGCAACAATGGCTAACGTGAAGGGACATAATTTTAAGGTGACTGGAGGAAGGTATAAGGGGGATGTCAGGGGTAAGTTTTTTACACAGAGAGTGGTGGGTGCGAGGAACGCACTGCCGGCAGAAGTTGTGGGGACAGATACATTAGGGACATTTAAGAGACTTTTAGATAGCCACATGAATGATAGAGAAATGGGGGGTTATGTGGGAGGGAAGGGTTAGATAGATCTTAGAGCCGGATAAAATGTCGGCACAACATTGTGGGCCGAAGGGTCTGTACTGTGATGTTCTAGTTCTATGCTGGAGGAACTCAGCGGGTCGGGCAGCATCTATGGAGGGTAGAGGAACTGTCGACAGGTCTCCCCCTCCACCCCCTCCCCCCCCCCCCCCCCCCCCCCCCCCGCCACAGCTCAACCCCTCGACCCTCTGAGTTCTTCCAGGAGATCGTTAACTGGTTGAAAGGTTTTGCTCTGCTTGGGGGAGGAACGGGTTCATGTTATTCCGGCCGTGTCCGGTTCTGTCCAAGGGGCCGAGAGACAGGAGGGACCAGGTCAGAGCAGGGTAAAAGCAGAGGGGGGGTGTGTGAGAGAGAGAGAGACGTCTGGCAGAAACCCAGCGGTGGGAACATCAGAGGGGCAGCCGGCACTTCACAGGGGAAACAATGGAAAAGTTTACACCTGCTGGATAAAGGTAAAATAAGATGTGAAGTCTGATGGAAAGTATGGAGCTGGCAGAGGGCGGGCGGGAGACAGATGCAGAGACGGGAACCGATGATTTATCAGAGATTATCGGAAGGGGGTCACACCATCTCATCGTCCCCCTGTGGCTCTTTGCCGCGCTTCATGTCCGTCGCTTTGTTGCTTGGTTTCAATAAACTTTTAAAAGAAGAACCGAGTTGTGTTCACAGACTCACGGAGTTGTACAGCGTAAAAACAGGCCCTTCGGCCCACCGCGTCTGTGCCGACCCCCATCCCTATCTATACCGATCCCACTGGCCCGCATTAATTCCACACCCCCCCCGCGCCCCGTTCATTCACGTTCCTGTCCAGATGTCCCTTAAATGTTGTCACTACCCCCCCCCCCCCCCCGCCACCTCCTCTGGCAGCTCATTCTAGATACTGACTACTCTTTCTGTGAAAGATTTACCCATTTAAACTGCCCCCCCCCACCTTAAACCTGCGTCCTCCAGTTTTAGACACCCCCTACCTTGGGAAACTGCCTCTTAAACACCTCCGTCACGTCACTTCTCCGCCTCTTTCACTGCAGGGAGAACAGCTCCAGCTCTCTCCAGCCCCCGCAACGTTCTTGTGAATCTTTCCTGCAGCCTCTGTAAGTAACTTGGTGACCAGAACTGCGCACGTACTCCCAGTGTCACCCAACCAACGCCGTGATAGCGGTAGCTTTACTCCTCCAGAACAGACACAGGTGACAGGTCCACAGCTCCCACTCTCCAGAGGTAAACCTGACCGCTCAGCTTGTCTCCTGGTCTGTAACACAAGTTCTGGCCGCTGATGTACTTCTCTTTCGGGACCCCTTTGTTTCTCCCCACATACAAAGGGGGGACCCCAATATCAAAATGTACACCCCGACATTTACCTTTGTTGAACTTCATTTGCCAATTCTGCAAGCTGATTTTCTTTTAGTTATTTATGTTTGGGGTCCGGGTCCCACCGGCAAGTCCAGCATCTACTGCCCGTCCCTCACTGCCCTTGGGAAGGTGGGGCGTGAACACCTTTGAACCACTGCAGTCCTTCTGGTGAAGGGGCTCCCGCTGGTGCTGTAGGGGAGGGAGTCCCAGGACTTAGACCCAGCGACGGTGAAGGAACGGCGATAGATTTCCAACTTGGGATGGTGTGGGACTGGTTGGGGGGGGGGGGGGGGGGGGGGGGGAGGGAACCTGTGGGTGGTGGTGTCCCCTGCACCCGCTGCCCCTTGTCCTTTGTGGGGTGGAGGTGGAGGGAGAGGTGGCGGATTTGGAAGGTGCTGTCGGAGTATCCTGGGCGAGTGACCGCGGTGCGTTTTGTAGATGCTTCCCACTGTGGGCCGGTGGTGGGGGAGGGAGTGAGTGGGGTTGGGGGGTGGGTGGGTGGGGAGGTCAGTTAAAATCACCAGCAGTGTCCCGTGTCCTTGAGGATGCCCTGAACTCCCTCCTCATCCACTGATCCAGCTCCCACTGTGCCCAGGATTTTCATTGGCTGGCTTCCGCTCTCTGTCCGAAGCGAAAAGCAGAACCGAGGACACAGCCTCAGGGTAAAGGGACATCCCTTTAGAACTGAGAGGAGGAGGAATTTCTTCAGCCAGAGGGTGGTGGATCTGTGGGATTCGTTGCCACAGGGGGCTGTGGAGGCCAAGTCATTGGGTGTATTTAAGGCAGAGATTGACAGGTTCTTGTTTGGTAAAGGGGGGGGGGGGGGTTAAGGGTTACGGGGAGAACAGGGTTGAAAGAAATCAGCCCTGATTGAATGGCGGTGCAGACTCGATGGGCTGAATGGGCAGACTCGATGAGACTCTGTCTCCGTTCCAAACTTAGGTCAATGTTTCATTAGGTGAGGGATTGTGAATCCCCTCTGAAACTTGGGGCGGTCCCCAACTCCACCCCCACCCACTTGGAATCCTAGACACTGTGAGTGCTTACAGGGTCATACCATGCAGGAACAGGCCCTTTGGCCCAACGAGTCCCTGCCAACCATTAACCACCCATGTACACCAATTCACCACCATTTTATTCTCCCTACAACTCCCCCCAGATTCTACCCCTCACCCACACACTGGGGGCAACTTACAGGGGCCAATCCCACCGACCCTGCATGTCTTTGGGACGTTGGGGGAAACCGAAGCACCCGGGGGAAACCCACCCAGTCATAGGGAGAATGTGCAGACTCCACACACAGACAGCGCCTGAGGTCAGGATCGAACCCGGGTCTCTGGAGCTGCGAGGCAGTGGCTCTGCCCAGTCCACCGTGAACAATTCCTTTCCGCCTCCACTCCAGACAGCGGTTCGTGGATGAGAGAAGTTCCTGCTATCTTCCCTCTCACTCCCAGTGGCAGGGGTGGCGGATTCTCCCCTCCCTCCCACCACCAGCACAAGCCCTGCGCGGAGGTGGGAGTGTACAGAGGGCGTTTCTGCCCGGTATCACGGCTCATTTCCCTGCTGCTGGTTAAAGCCCCAGCCGTTGCATGTGATGCCTCTGTGGTGGAGCTGTTGGCGGACTGAGACTCTCAGGGTGAGGCCATGCTGGGTGCGCCGAGCCTGGGAATGTGGAGTGACCCCCTCCCTGCACCTCTGAGACCGGGACTCCCAACCACACCCACTGTTGGCTTGCTGCCGTGTTCCTGGTGAACCTTCTCCTCACCCTCCCCAGTGTGACCACATCCTTCCTATGGTGTGGTGACCAGAAGTGTGGCCTGGCCAAAGTCATCCCACATAACTCACGAGGATATTGCCGGGACTCGAGGGCCCGAGTTAGAGGGAGAGGTCGGACAGGCTGGGACTTTATTCCTTGGAGTGTAAGAGACTGAGGTGTGATCTTATAGAGGTGTATAAAATCATGAGGGGCATGGATAGGGTGAACACACACAGTCTTTTTCCCGGGGTTGGGGAATCGAGAACTGGAGGACATGGGTTTTGGGTGAGAGGGGAGGGATTTAAAAGGGACCTGAGGGGCAACTTCTTCACACAGAGGGTGGTGGGTGTGTGGAACGAGCTGCCAGAGGAAGTGGTTCAGGCGGGAACAATTACAACGTTCAGTAGGCCCTTGGACAGGTGCATGGATAGGAAAGGTTTGGAAGGATTATGGGCCAAATGGGAGTAGCTTAGATGGGAGTCTTGGTCGGCATGGACCCATTAGGTAGCAGGGCCTGTTTCCGTGCTGTGTGACTCCATAACTTCCCTGCCCCAGCTAATGACGGGAAGCATCCTGCACGCCTTCTTCACCTCTGCTCCCACCTTCAGGGTCTTCGGGCTTGTACACCCAGGTCCCTCTTCTTCAACGCTCCCTAAGGCCCTACATAGACCACCTTAATTTGACCGCTAACACACGTCACCTCACGCTTCTCATCTGTAGGATGGTTGAACTAACGAGCCTGGAACGGGCCTACATTGAACAGGCAGCGGCTTCCGTTTGCAAAGCTGAGCCCACCCAGTCCCCTTTCCCAGGCCCAGCATCACATCGTGCAGCAAATGGAAATTTCCTCCATTTACTGGGAACACTGGCGATATTGTCAGCAAGTCCAGCTCCCTCCGAGCAGAGCTGGTGGGGGGAACCAGACTACTGGGACCTCCGGGTCTCCTCTCCCCCGGGAGATGTCCTTCTGATCTTCTCACTCCAGATCCGCCAGTTGCCGATGGTCCCTCACCCCCGGCTTCCCTGCCTCGGGATTCCCTGATTCCGATCCACGGCTTCCCAATCTCAGCTCTCGCTCCACATGTCCCGGGACAGTCAGATTCGTTGCCCGGCTCTACTCGCGCCCCCCGCACCCTCCCCTCACTCGCAGGTCTCTGCGGTTTCCCTGGCCCCGGAATCCATCGCAGCCCAACGATCTGCACCGTGCCCAGCTCCAGGTCCCTGCTCCTCCATCGACGCCCGGATTTCAGAGGTCCCGGAGGGGCCACGGGCCAGGTGCAACTTCTAATGAAGCGATTGCAACTCCCATTGGGCAGAAGGTACAAAAGCTTGAGAACACATACCACCAGGCTCAAGAATAGCTTCTACCCCGCTGTTATGGATCTCTTCAATGGACCTCTTGTTTGATAAGGTGGACTCTTGACCTCCCAATCTACCTGATCATGGCCCTTGCACTTTGTCTGCCTGCACTGCACTTTCTCTGTAACCGTAACACTACATTCTGCATTTTGCTTCCTTTTTACTACCCCAATGTAGTTCTGTACAGAATGACCAGGATGGCACGCCAACAAAAGCTTTTCACTGTATCTCAGTACACATGACAATAATAAACCAATCGCCAAGATTGTTGAAGGTGAGACATCGAAGACAAGCCTCCCCTGACCCACTGGTGGAATACTGCTGTGCCAAAACATGAGTCTGGCAGTGAGGCAGAGACACCACGGGCCAGATACCAACCCTGCTCCAGTCTAACTCCTCACGTCAGCCCCTCTCTCCCGAAGCTCTTGCCCTTTGAGATGTTCCCTCAGCTCCTGCCACATCCCTGTATCCCAGCACGGCTGGAGGGAAGCGTAAATTCCATGAAGTAAATGCTTGGGAGTGAAACGTTGGCTGCCAGACTTCAGCATGTGGTAAAAATCCATCTTGTTCTCCAAAGTCCAGGAGAGAAAATCCACACTGCGACCCACAGCAGACTCCAGACTGTGGTCGATGGTTAACTGCTCGCTGACGAGGCAGGCAGGGGGCAATTAGGGACAGGTAATAAATGCACTCAGATCCTCATCTCCTTTGCTCAGTCCTTCTCACATCCAGATCCCACACCATCCCTGCTCCAGTTCCCCTCCTGGATAATTATAGCTCACCTCCTGATTCCCAGATATTCCCACAATATCTGGGATATGCTCCAGTCCCCTGCACTTCCTCAACACTTGGGTAAGATGCTGGCAGTTCCCCTGTGTGATCACCCGATGTAAACACTGCACAGCGCACTCACACAGCACTGATAAATCCTACCCCCAACACTCTGTCAGTGGGACCTGCACAAGTTTTAAGGTCCAGTGCGCCACATCTCAGGTGGAGCTGCACCTTCGCACAATGACCAGCAGATGGAGACCGTGACCTGCATCACACCAACTCCTTCAGCACCAACCAGTCAGTCATAGAGCAATACAACACGGATACAGGCCCTTTGGCCCAACGAATCCATGCTGACCGTGGTGCCCACCTAGGTAGCCCCAATTTCCTGCGTTCGGCCCATATCCCTCTAAGCCCGCCCCTGCATGTACTTATCCAAGAGCTCAGAGGCTCAGGTGGAGTTATCCAACAAGTCCATGGTCGTCTCCTCATGGCCTTTGGCTTTTCCTTCCAAGTATTTATCGAAGGGGCATAGATGGGGAAGGTAGTAGGAAACTTTACCCCATGGCAGAGGTGACCAGAACTAAAGGGCATAGGTTTCAGGGAAGGGGTAAGAGGCTTAGAGGGGATTTGAGGAATAACTTCTTCACCCAAAGGGTGGTTGGAATCTGGAACTGATGAGGGGTTGGAGGCAGGTACACGCACAACATTTAAGATGTATCTAGGCAAACACTTCAATCACCAAGGAACAGAAAGCTATGGACCAATACTAAATAAAATCAATATAAGTGGGTAGTTAGTGGTCGGCATGGACACAATGGGCTGAAGGGCCTGTTTCTGTGCTGTATGAACAATATGCAACTCGCTTGTCAAATATAGAGTCTTGCTTGTGCTTCACATCACAGTTCTGTGTGACAACTAGAACCACACACTTGGGGCACTGTGTGCGGTTCCGGTCACCACACTAAAGGACGAGGTTGCCCTGGGGAAGGTGCAGAGGAGATTCCCCAGGACGTTGCCCGGATTGGAGGACTTCTATTGTAGGGAGGGATTGGATCGGCTGGGCTTGTTTCCCCTGGAGCGAAGGAGACCGAGGGGTGACCTGATGGAGGTGTATAAATTTATAAGGGCTGTAGATAGTGAGAATCTTTCTCCTCTAGCAGGGGTATCAAAAACAAGAGGGCATAGGTTTAAGGGGAAAGGAAGGTGTTTGTAAAGCGATTTGAGGGGAAGGTCTTGTTTTAGACAGAGAGTGGTTATTCATAGATTTAGACAGCACGGAAACAGGCCCTTTGGCCCGACTCGTCCATGCCAACCAAAATGCTCGTCCAAGCTAGTCCCAGTTGCCTGTGTTTGGCCTATATCCCTCTAAACCTTTCCTATCCATGTAACCTGTCCAAATGTTTTTTAAACATTGTAATCGTACCCACCTCTACCACTTCCTCTGGCAGCTCGTTCCACGTACCCACCACCCTCTGTGTGGAAAAACTTGCCCCTCAGGTCCCCTTTAAATGTTTGCCCTCATGCCACTGTGTTTTAGACACCCCCACCGTGGGAAGAGGAATCACCCTGGTGCCTTCACCTCAGTAACACAGACTGTAAACAGTTGAGGTGCCAGCACGGATCACGGTGGCACCCACCTGATAATTATCCACATCCCGACTCTCTTTCCTGGTTAGTCAATCCTCCATTCATACCAATAAACTGCCCCAAGCTCAGGGCTTTCCCCTTGTACAGTAACTTTTTAAATGACACCCTAATGAATGCCGTTTGGGAATCCTAATGCATTCCATCTGCCAGTTCCCTTTTCAACCATCCTGCACATCACAATAAAATTCTAATCAACTTCCCTCCACGGACTCTGTCTACATTCCCGCTGCCTCGGTAAAGCTGCCAACATAATCAAAGACCCCTCCCACCCAGGATATCCTCTCTTCTCCCCCCTCCCATCGGGCAGAAGACACAAAAGCCTGAAAGCACGTACCACCAGGCTCAAGGACAACTTCTATCCCGCTGTTATAAGACTATTGAACAATCCCCCAGTACAACAAGGTGGACTCTTGACCTCACAATCTACCTTGTTATGGCCTTGCACCTTATTGTCTGCCTGCACTGCACTCTCTCTGTAACTGTGACACTTTATTCTGCATTCTGTTACTGTTTTCCCTTGTACTACCTCAGTGCACTGATGTGATGAAATGATCTGTATGGATGGCATGCAGAACAAAGTTTCTCACTGTACCTCGGTACATGTAACAATAATAAATCAATTTAATAAACTGCCCAACACACAATTTTCCTTTCATAAAACCACATTGACTCTGATTCGTTGTAATATGATTTTCTAAACATCTTGTTATTACTTTCTTAATAATGCATTTCCCCTGTGACGTGTCCGGCTAAATGGTCCAGTTGCCTGCTTTCTGTCTCCCTCCTCGTGGAGGGGTGTTATGTTGGTGGACTTCCAATCTGCTGGGACCTCTCCAGAACCTGGGCAGGTTTGGAAGATCACAACCAATGCAGCTGCCTTCTTTGAAGACACAAGGATGGGGGTCTGTTCATTTTCCTCGTGGTAATAGCTCTACGATCCTCTCTCTGCCTTGCATCCTGATTTTCTATCTTTACCTGTGCCTCGACCATCTGGAAGGAACTTGTTCAGCCTCTCCCACTTTGCATCTTTAGTAAGCCAACTCTTGCCCTCTGTGGGATCAACAGTTCCTCTAGCTGGGAAGCTCACTGCCGGTTTTCTCACATTATCCATTTTCTTCATTATCTTTTTAGTTACCCTTAGCCCGTTTTATAACATTTTCACAATCTCCCCGCTCTTGCAACACTGCATGCCACTAACTCAGCCGGAGATGGATGACCCTTCCACACTGGTAGAGTGAAGAGTGAACCCTGTCACAGGGGAACCCACCACCAGCGAGAGCTGCTCTGACAGCTGGGTGCCTCCGGACCAGCTCAGCTCCGGGCAGCCCTGCTGCTGGTTTGAGGGTAACCTCCAGTGGAGCAGTGGGTTAAGCTGGTGGCTTGCAGCTCCAGAGGCATTGGGTTCGATTCCTGCCCCGGGCGCTGGTCAACTTGACGAGCTTTTGTGGGCGGTACGGTAGTGTAGCGGTTAGCGTAACACTATTACAGTACTAGCGACCCAGGTTCAATTCCCGCCGCTGCCTGTAAGGAGTTTGTACGTTCTCCCCGTGTGTCTGCGTGGGTTTCCTCCGGGTGCTCCGATTTCCTCCCACATTCCAAAGACGTACAGGTTAGGAGTTGTGGGCGTGCTATGTTGGCACCGGAAGCGTGGCGACACTTGTGTGTTGCCCCCAGCACATTCTTAGCAACGCAAAAAGACGTTTTTCACTGTGTGTTTCGATGTATATGTGACTAATAAATAAATATCAAATAATATGTTTTGAGTCTTGCTGCTTGTCTCAGGTGACGTCCAACGCGGAGAAGGGGTTCATCCGTTGAGGGAAGGCTGGGGGAGGGGGGAGCTGATGACGAGAGCAGGAGGAGGCTATTCGGCCCCTCACCCTGCCTTTCACTGTGACGGTGGCTGACCTGCCCCAGGCCTCAACCCCTCTTCTGCGCCGGTCCCTCTTCAAACACCCTCAGTGATGTGGCCTTCATACCCCTCTGAGACAGGGAATTCCAGAGATTGAACAGCCCCCTGCCCCCCCCAGCAAGGAGTTGCCCCCACACATGACCACCTCTTTATCTCATAACTACCTCTCCTTGTTCAGGACTCTCCCACTGGTGGGAACATCTCAACATCTACCTTGTCATGCCCCAGTTTCAACGAGGTCACCCCTCATTCCGGAGAGCAGCCCCACCCTCGTTAGCGGTTCAGCAGATTACCTTGCCTGTTGTTGATGTGACAACCAGCTGAGGACTCCCAGGACTGCTCCCTCCCGGCAGATGCGGTCACACGAGGTCCTGACCGCCTCCACGGGGCTCTGGACGTTGGAGCTGCCCCAGGTGTCAGTGGAGGTGGACAGTGGACAGGCCGTGCCTGCGTTGTCAGTCTGCGGCTGTCCGCTCATCTGGTGTTGCTCTTGCGTCACCTCTCTTCACTGCCTGCGGCTTGTTCACCACAGTCAACAGTGATCAGAACAGAGGACACGTCCAACTGCGAAACCCCCTGCTTGGTGCACGTATACAGACATCAGCTGCAGGTGTGTCTGGATGTGATAAAGGCGCCGTATGCAAGGTCATTACATCGGGTAGGGGCTGATGCCATTGGTAATATACGGTAGTGTGCAGTGGTGTGACCCAGATGGAAGCAATGATTGGCAGATAGAACATAGTGCAGCACAGAACAGGCCCTTCGGCCCACAATGTTGTGCTGACATAGCTAATCCCTCCTACCTACAGAATGCCCATATCCTCCATTTTCCTCATCTTACCAGTGATCTTGTGGTCGTGTGGACAATGCAAACAACCTGCGGGTCTTCGAAGGGTTGAGGACCGATTACCTGAGAGGGCAAGGTGGCTGACGGGGAAATGTGAAGTTACTTATTTCAGCAGGAACAAATAAAACCACGGCATACGCGGGAAGAAACGTCTTAGACACGTGTGGCATGAGAGATACTGGAAACCTGAACACACAGCGCTGGAGGAACTCAGCGGGTCGGGCAGCACCCGTGGAGGGAAATGGACAGTCAACGTTTTGGGTCGAGACCCTTCATCAGGACTGGCAAGAGGGGAGATGGCCGGTGTAAGGAGGTGGGGGGAAAGGGCTGGTGGGTGATAGGCAGGTGAGGGAGGGGGGAGTGGGAATGAGTGAAAGGAGCTGGGAGCTGGAGGTGAGAGGTGGAAGAGGATGGAGTCTGATGGGAGAAGACAGTGGACCATGGAATAAAGGGAGGGAGGTGAGGAGGGGATATGTGTATCTCGTTACTAAAACACAAAGTCGATGTGCTGGTACAGCAAACAATTAGGAAGGTAAGCGGACTGTGGTCTGCCACAACCACGGAGGGGTTTGTGGTCTCTGTCCTGACGAAGGGCGGTACTGGTCCTGGGAGTAGAGTGGGGCTGATGCTGACTGGAATTTGGAAAAACCGATTGGCGTGAATGCAGGGTTCAGATAGGGGACGAGTTGTGAACTTGTGGATGACAGAAGTGGGTAGAGGGGCTTTGAGAGTGGCAGTGTACAGTCGAACAACGCAACAGCTCAGAAACACTTTCCAGTTGTTCCATAGCAAACCGGTCATCTTCTTCAATTCCTTAGCAAGACATAGCTTAGCGTATCATGGAAACCAGCCTCCCCTCCATGGACTCTGTCGACAGTTCCCGCTGCCTCGGTAAAGCAGCCAACGTAATCAAAGACCCCACCCCGGACATTCTCTCTTCTCCCCCCTCCCATTGGGCAGAAGATACAAAAGCCTGAAAGCACGTAACACCAGGCTCAAGAACAGCTTCTATCCCACTGTTATAAGACTATTGAACGGTTCCCTTATACGATAAGATGGACTCTTGACCTCACAATCTACCTCGTTGTGACCTTGCACCTTATTGTTTGTCTGCACTGCACTTTCTCTGTAGCTGTGACACTTTATTCTGTGCTTTCCCTTTGTACTGCCTCGATGTACTGATGTACAGAACAATCTGTCTGGATGGCAGGCAGACAAAAGCACTTCATTGTATCTTGGTACAATAACCCGATTCCAATCACACACTCGGGAAGCTGAGAAGCAGGACAGTGGGTGACAAGAGAGAGACGGCAGAGTGTTGGAAACCTGGACCTGCACCCAGTGGAAGAACTCAGCGGGTCAGGTAGAATCTGCATTCTGTTATTGTTTTCCCTTGTACTATCTCGATGTACTGTTGTAATGAATTGATCTGTATGGACAGTATGCAAGACAAGTTTTTCACTGCACCTCAGTACAAGTGACAATAATAAACCAATTTACCAAGTGCAAAATCCCAGTAGAATGCATTTGAATAAATTCATTGCTCTCTGTCCAACACATACTTGTCAAATAGGAATATTTTGTTTAATAGCTGTCATAACTTTTTTTTTTAAATAGCATAAAGCATACGTTAAGAATGCAAGTATTAAATTATTCTCCCAATACTCAACTCGGGTCAAGAAGAACAAAATGAAGAGGGGAACGGGACGGGCTCACTGGTTCAAAGGTTTGATCGTCAGGAGTCCATCCCAGTTTGTGTACAAAAACCTGTGTGTAAAAATGTGACATGGTCACAGTTACTTCTGATGCAAGTGACGGGTGATGGCGGAGAGTGGGGAGAACAGTTGTGACAATGGTTGGTAGACTTGATCTGTTTTTATATGGCTGGGGATAGAGAGATTGGTGCCATGATCAAAGACGAAGTTGGGTGATAATCAGCTGGTCAAATCAATGAACTGGACTGAGTATCAAATACATTAAGTGGCCAGAAGTTGGACAGGACGGATCGGTACTCTGGGACACATCAGTTACTGTCACGGGCAGCTGCGGAGATCCCCGAACCCTCCACTGCTGGACAGAAGGCACCCCGAGCCCCAGCCGATCCCCAGAGCAACCCCTGGGGGTACGGTGGAACGCCAGGGATCACAGAATGACAACGTGTCCCTCTCTGGGGCATCACTCGGCCTCCAAACCCCACCAAAGGCACGCGGTCACACACGGGTGGGGGGGGGGCTTCCCAAAACCCAGGGGGTCACGGCGTGGTGCTTGCACAGTGATGGCAGAGGTGTCAGGGCAGTGGAGGTAGGGACAGTGGGGTGGGGGGGGGGGTTGGGGGATGGAGTGAGAGAGGTGACGGGCTGGGGGTGTCACAGCAATCCCCACTTCAGCACGGCGAGAAGCTGTGGGAGGCGGGATGGGCACGGGGACCTTGGCGTGCCCTGTGCACGCCCACCCTGCAGACGATGCCTCCCCAAACGTGGGGGTGGGGGGGGGGTGAGACTACCCTCCCGGCACCAGGCTGCGTCCGGTCCCAGTGGTCTGGGGAGGGACAGCGAGGAGGGGGATCGATTACCCTCCGGGTAATGGTAGGTCACCTCTGGTCCACGGTCTGGTGGTGGAAATAAGGCAAAGGATGGGGAAGACTGACGGAGGGGGCCCCAGTCCCGCCTCCCATCCACTCCCTCCCACCCTCTTGCCTCAGGCCGGAGGGGGAGGGGGAGGCAGACACGCTGAGTGGACAAAGACAGTGGGCACGACACTGAACTGTGGGGACCAGGACCACCCCCCCTCCCCCCCCCCCCGGGTGCTGGGCAGAAGCAGGGTGAGAAGCTCAGCCAGAATTCCTGCTATCAACGTCTCCAGGGGTGGGGGGCGTGAGGGGAGGAGATAATCCAGGGATTGAGATGGGGAACCAGCTGCTGACTGGTGGAGCAGCACCAGGGACACGCCTTGTCCCCCCCCTCCCCGGTGACGGCGGGAGTTGGTGTGGGGTCAATGGTGCCACGTCCCAGTCTCCCCACCGGCACAGACGCAGCGGGAGCAGTCCGGGGTGTGGAACGCCGCTGGTCTGTGCTGGGACACCGAGAAGGATGGCTGGGTGGGTGGGGGAGGAAGTTGGAGAGAATAACTTGGGAAGGATGTGACGAGATTCCTTTATCATGGCACCATCTCCGGCCCGCCTGCCCTTCGATGGCTTGCCTCGGCCCCTGGCACAGTCCCGCCCCCGCCGGACGTGCTCCTGCCTCGAATTCAAGCCCCTGGCAGTGACCTCCCTGTGCGCAGAGGACTCAGGTGTTAGCTGGGAACGTCTAACCCAGACAGCGGGCACTGGCGGGAGGGGAGGGGTTCAGTCGGCCTTTGAAAAAGTGGTGTGGACACAATTGCACTTTTAGATGGGGGGGCGGGAGGGGATGGGGTGAGGGGAGTCGGTCTCCGGGCCCCCTCCCCGAGGACCGCCTGCCATTCGGTAGCAGCTCGCTGCAGCTGGGAGAGTGGCTCCGTGGGGACCAGTGTGTCCGCCAGGTCCCCGCCGGACGCTGCAGGGAGAGCCGGCTGGGTTTTGGTTCGTGCTGCCCTGAGGAGTTGCCTTTACTGGGGCCGGTGGGGGGTGGGGTGTGGGATGGGGGGGGGCCAGGGGGAGGTCTGGGTCCCCACCCTGCACACCCTCTCCATGGCCCAGGGAGCCTGGCTGTCCCGCTCTCTGTCTGCAGGAGGGTCCGCTGGCTCCAGCTGTTCCTGGGTCAAGGAGGGTCAACTGGCTCCTCAGACCCCACTGGTTGGGGGGAGGGTCCACTGGCTCCTGAGACCCCACTAGATGGATGGAGGGTCCACTGGCTCCTGAGACCCCACTAGATGGATGGAGGGTCCACTGGCTCCCAAGGCCCCACTGGATGGGGGGGGGGGTCCACTGGTTCCCAAGACCCCACTGGATGGGGGGGGGAGGGTCTACTGGCTCCCAAGACCCCACTGGATGGGGGGAGGATCCACTGGCTCCTGAGACCCCACTGGATGGGGTGACGGTCCACTGACTCCATTTGTCCCTGGGTTGGGTCCACTGGCCCCCGAGACCCCACAGGTCGGATTGTGGGTTGCCCCCCAACACCCTCCCTCCATCCCCCCCACTGCGGGCCTCTAATGGGGGTTGGCATGAACCCGTGCAGCGACGCTCTCTGCCGCCCGCTCCCGTCCGCCTGGTGCCCGGCTGGGCTGCTCCACCCCAGGGTGGTGGTGGGGGTGGGGGCAGGGGTGGGGCGGGGTGGCGGGCTGGTAGGCGGGCGCCCGACTCCCGTTGAAGAGCCGGGGGTCGGAGCCCTTGGGGGCGCCGGCCAGCGGCTCCAGCTCATAGCCCTCAGGCCGCCCGCCAGCGCCGGCTTCCCAGTGGCGGCGCCCCCCGGCAGCCGGAGGGGCGGGGGACGGGGCGCGCCGGCGGGGCAGGGGGATCTGCCCGCAGGAGCCCTGCGGGCCCAGGCAGCGGCACAGGCACTGGAAGAAGAAGGTGGCGAAGCCCCAGCTGACGCACATGATGAGCATCATGAAGGTGCCCAGCTGGGTGTAGGCCAGCACGGTGGAGGGCATCATCATCGCCCCCGCCACGAAGCTGGTCAGGGCTGCCATGGCGATGGCCGAGCCCATCCGGCTGAGGGAGAAGACCACCTTGCCCTCGCGGTCGGCCTCGGGCGCCAGCCGGTAGGCCACGCCGTAGTGGACGGCAAAGTCGACGGCCAGCCCCACCGCCACCGAGATGGTGACCGACTCCAGCACATTGAGCTCCCAGCCCAGCAGCACCAGCGAGCCGACGGTGACGAAGATGGTACCGGCGATGGAGGCGATAGCGTAGAGGCTGATCACCAGGTTGCGGGTGGTCAGCAGCATGACGCCGAAGGCCACGGCCACCGACAGGCCCATGGCCACCAGCGTGCCGCCCGACAGGCTGTCCTGCAGGTCAAAGAACTCCAGGCCACTGACGAACCAGCCCCGGCTGAGGCCGGCCGGGGCGGCCTTCAGCTCCTCCGAGACCCAGGCGTCCACCTCGGCGTAGAAGCGGCTCATCTTCTCGTAGGCCAGGGTGAAGAGGTAGGTGCTCTGGAACTCCAGCACCACGGCCCGGATGGTGTCGTTGATGTCGAAGCGGGGCCCGGGGGTCTTGCTGTCCAGGTGGTAGCCTGTGCTGCGCTCCAGTTCCATGATGGCCCGCTTGATGCACAGCTCGAAGACCTCCTGCCTGTAGGGGAAGGTGGACTGGCTGCAGCAGGGGTAGAGGCTGGGCTCCTCGCAGTCCTGGTTCTCCATCCACTGCCGGAAGGTCTCCACGAAGCAGCTGGTGAAGTCCTGCTCCTCGCTCTGCCGGTAGAAGGTCTGGTTCCTCAGCCGCTGGCAGAAGTGCAGCAGCCAGAGCTGGGAGGCGGGGCTGGCCACGTCGAAGGCAGCGTCCAGCACCAGCTGCCCCTTGTCATGGGGGTTGAGGGGGTCGCCGGCATCCACGGGCGAGACCCCCCACACTAGGGTGATGGGCATGTGCAGCTCTTCGCCGTGGTGTGCCCGCTCGAAGACGAAGAGCCGGCGGAACTCAGCGTCGTAGCGCTCGAAGGGGTGGGACGAGCGGAAGACCTGGAACTCGGAGAGCTCCAGTGAGGGCAGCTTCATCTTGGGGTCGACGCAGACGATGTAGGCACCGCCCACGGTCAGCGCCAGGAACCAGCACAGCCAGATGTAGCGGAACTTGATGACGAGGCAGGGCAGCACCTTCTCGAAGAAGACGCGGGAGGCGTCAGAGGCCGTCAGCAGGAGGCGCTTCAGCCGGCGGCCCAGCCGGGCGGGCCAGCCGTCGCGGTAGACCCTCCGCCCGGGCTTGTCGGTGCACTGGAACAAATGCAGCAGGTAGCGTTCGTGCAGCACCACCACCGCCGGCAGCCAGGTCACCATGAGCACGTAGTTGACCAGGATGGCTGTCCCAGCATAGACGCCGAAGCACCGGATGGCGGTGATGTTGCTGACGTAGTTGGCGTAGAAGGCAGCGGCGGTGGTGAAGCTGGTGACGAACATGGAGAGGGCGGCGTGGTTGAGGGTGATGCCCATGGTCTCCACCAGCTCGGCCTGGGGCTTGTCAAACTTGGTGTGGTTCCACACGTCGCACAGGACGAAGGCGTCGTCCGCCCCGATCCCCACCAGGATGATCAGGGCGGTGAGGTTCATGAAGGGGAAGAACTTGAAGCCGAAGACTATCCGGTAGAGGAAGTAGGAGACGATCAGGGAGCTGATGATGGCAAACATGGTCATCAGGGTGATGAACATGGACCTGGTGTAGATGCACATGATCAGGAGGACGATCACAATGGCAATGGCAGGATACGCAGTATCCATCAGAAGGTAGTCCTGGAACAAGTTGTGCTTGATCCCAAACTCGATGCCTGCGATGGTGGTGACACCATCCGAGCAGTTCCAGTTCTCAAAGTTGTCCAAGTAGATGTCCATCATGCTCTTCCCCTTCTCGGTGGGGATGAACAGCATGCTGTACTTCAGTGCTGGGATCACGTAGTCCAGCGTCTGGGGGCTGAGGAAGTCCTTGTCCACCAGGTAGTGGAGGATCTGGTAAACGGCGTTGTACTTGGTGCACTTGCGGGGCACGGACGTGCACTTGAGCTGGTCCTTGCGCCGGGTGGTCACGTCCCAGCAGTCGGGCCCCAGCGTCCCGTTGTGGTAATACTTAACGCAGGAGCGGAGGAGCTTCAGGGTGTGGGCCACGTCCCGCTCGGTGATCTTCTGGCACGAGGAGCGGTTGTTGAGGATGGCGATGTAGTTGCCCAGGGTCCAGCTGGGACAGCAGGAGGCAGCGGACGTCCTCTGACAGAGGTCCCCGAATTGGAAGTGCGACCGGATCTGCAACGGTACAAACACACGGTCAGGGCCAGGGCCAACGCTGCTCGTAAACTGGGGGCTTAACACATCGCACGGGTTCATTCACAAATCCCCCAGAGCAGCACCTCCTCTTACTCACAAGGCTGAGGAAATTTGGCACGTCCCCTTTTCACCCTCACCAACTTTTATCGATGCACCACAGAAAGCATCCTAACCGGATGCATCAGGGCTCGGTACGGCAGCTGCTCTGCCCGGGACCGCAAGAAACTGCAGAGAGTTGTGGACACAGCTCAGCACATTACGGAAACCAGCCTCCCCTCCACAGACTCTGTCTATACCTCTCGCTGCCTTGGTAAAGCAGCCAGCATAATCAAAGACCCCACCCACCAGGGACATTCTCTCTCCTCCCCTCTCCCATCAGGGAGAAAACCTTCTGTTCTTCCTACAGCCAGGGGTCCATTACTCCGATTTTGACATCTCGTCTGCCGTACTCCAAGGGCTTCACCATGTCCTTATCTACTCAAGGTGCTGCTTTTCACAACTCATGGACCCAAATCCCATCCACCTCCTTCACCTTCAAGGGACCATGATCAGAGAGTGGAACTGTAAGAAGGCAGGGCTCAAACACACTCCACACTTCTGATCTTCCAAATGGGTTCCAGTTGTGTTTTGGAGAGTCACAGAGTCATACAGCACGGAAACAGGCCCTTCAGCCCAACTGGTCCATGCCGACCAAGATTGCCATTTAACCTAGTCCCATTTGCCCACGTTTGGCCCATATCCCTCTGAACCTTTCCTATCCATGTACCCGTCCACGTACATTAACAATATATAAAAGTACCTTTTATATGTTGTTAAAAGTACCTTTTAAATGTTGTTAATGTACCTGCCTCAACCACTTCCTCTGGCAGCTCGTTCCACGTACTGACCACCCTCTGGGTGAAAAAAGTTGCCCCTCAGGTTCCTATTAAATGTTTCCCCTCTCACCTTAAACCTATGCCCTCTAGTTCTTGATGCCCCAACCCTGGGAAAAAGACTGTGTGCATTCACCCTATCAATGCCCCTCATGATTTTATACACCCCTCATTCTCCTACACTCCAGTGAATGAAGTCCCAACCTGCTCCGCCTCTCTCCCCAACTCAGTCCCTCAACTCACGGCAACATCCTCGTAAGTCCACTCTGCACTCTTTCCAGTTTAACGGCATCTTTCCCACAGCTGGGTGACCGAAACTGAACACGATATTCCAAATACGGCTTCACCGCCCTTTACAACTGGAAGGGGAGCAGCCAGGTAAGGTAGGTGACAAGGTTCACATCAATCAGACAAGGCAGCAGGTTGTCTGTTCTCAAGAGAAGTGTCCACCTCTGTGCCTTTCTATACCAGGCAAGATGCAAGGAGTTGAAAGAAGGAAAGTCAGCGCTTGTGGCGACAGGGCTGGCCTGTCCTTACCCTGGTGTTGTCAAGATTGCACATGGATTTAATCGACTGCATTCGCCACATGTTCTCCCCATCGGCTGAGGCAAACACCACCCGGGAATACCGGTCACCTTCAGGAGAGAGCGAAGGGATAACGAGTTAGTCACCAGCTGCCAGCAGGAATGGTTTCGTGCTTGGAGGTGGGCTCAGGACCCACAGCTCGTGACTAAGAACCAGAGCCCAACACAGAAGTCTGATTAAAGTTTTTAAACTTAGCTCCAAACCAGAATGTGGACAGAAGTAATCTTCTAGTTTCTTTCAAAGTGACCAGGGAGTTGCTACTTTGCTGTAAAATTTCAACAGTGCTTCAGGAAAGAAAACCTTACAACCAGCTTGGGTAGAACTCCACCCTGGTATGGCTATATTGTGGTAATATTCCTGGACTAATCACCCAGTGACACAAGCTGATATTCCAGTTCCCATGCACAACCAAGCCCCACTCACCTATCACCCCTCTCCCCTCCACAGTGCTTCTCAGTTAAACCAATGCCTTGATTTTAATAATTTTCACTCTTTTTTCGAAGTCACTCCATGGTTTTGGTGCTCCCTATCACAGTAATCTCCTGCCCTGTCACACTCCAGAAATCTGCAGTCCTTCACTCCTGGCCTCTTAAACTTCCCCGGAGCTTTGGAATTCCCTCCATGAATCACCCCGACTTCATCTCACTTTCCTGTGACCTGGTTTCCTTTGCTCATCCAACCAGCTTTCTGTTGGACTACCTGACCAGTTTAGTCAACCACCTGACCAGTTTAGTTAAAAAACACTCTGATGCTGGAGGAACTCAGCAAGCCAGGCAGCAGCTGTGGAGAAAAGCAGGCGGTCAACATTTCTGGTCAGGACTGAAGATAGGAAAAGGGGAGGCCCAATATATAGGGGGGAGAAACAGAGCAGTGATAGGTGGACAAAAGAGGGGAGGCGGGGTGGGCACAGGGTGGTGATAGGTAGATGCAGGTAAGAGGTAGTGATAGGCACATGTGGGGAAGAAGGGGAGAGCAGATCCACCGGGGGATGGGTCAAAGGTAAGGAGAGAGGGAAAAAAGGGCTAGGAAGGGGAAGAAGAAGCATGGTGGGGGGGGGGTGTGGGGAAGGGGGGGGTGGGGATTACTTAAAGTGGGAGAACTGAATGTTCATGCTGTTAGGTTGCAAGGTTCCAAGATGGAAAATGAGGTGCTGTTCCTCCAGTTTGTGCTTGGACCCATTTAGTTGACCACCTGACGCACTTAGTTGGAACAAGTGACCTGTTCAGTTGACCAGCTGACCCATTCAGTCGATCACCTGACTTGTTTAGTTGGAACATGTGACTCAGTATTTTCTTGTGTACCTCAAAGTCAAATTTCGTTTGGTAACTCTCCTGAGACACCCTGGGATGTTTTGCAACGTTAAAACCGTTATAAAGGAAGAACCTACTGTTGTGGCTACTACAGAAGGTCAGAGGCTAAAGGTCATGGACCAAATGACTAATCTCCTGACACCAAGAGGCCTTTTAACTATTTAAAAGGCACAAATCAAGTGCCTGAAGGAATGTTCTTCTTTTTGCTTGCACGAATGCAACCCTAATAAACTTAAAACGTCATCCAGGACAAAGCTGCTCACTTGATTGGCACCTCATCCTCAACCTTAAACACAAGGTAAATGTTGCAGATGTTAAAAATATAAAGTACAGAAAGTACTCAGCAGATCAGGAGACGTCTGTGGAGAGAGAAACAAGACACAAAGTTTTCATTTGTTGGCTCATTTCAGGTTGATGATCTTTCATTGGAACAGGTTGATCTGAAACATCATCTCTGTGTCTCTCTCTGCCAAGGCTGCCTGACCTGATGAGTATTTGCAGCACCGCCTGATTTTTTTCTTTAACTTAAATACTAAATCTTCCCACTACAGCAAACCACAGCCTATACAAGGTGCCCACACAGATGCTGCTCGACCCGCTGAGTTCCCCCGGCAGATTGTGTGTTGCTCCAGGTCCCAGCGTCTGCAGTCTCTTGTGTCTCCCTCATGCAAGAAGCTCTGCAGCAACTTGTCAGGTTTGTTCAACACAACCTCCCAAATCCATGCCTCCTACCATGCAGAAGGAAGCAAACTCACGGGAAATCCACCCCTTCTCGTCCCAGCCCATCCTGCCATGGAAGTACCTCAGTATTCTCCCAGCATCACCAGGTCTAAGTGCTGGAGCTTGTTCAGCAGAAGTACTCAGCCCCTGGTGAGGTCTCGCCACCACCTTCTCACAGGCGGTTGGGTTGGGCAGTAAACAGGGGACTTGGCAGAGACATTCACTACCCATGAATGAACAAAAAGCAATCCCCAAGCTACTTTAACTGTCCTCTGGTAGTTTTAGAGACAGTTGAACTGACTGCCTGGTCATCCGGGCTTCATACAGAGAATGATTTTTCAACAGTGTAATTTGCTTAGAAGCAGAACCTTGGAGCAAGGGGTAAGGGGGGAAGAGATTTAGAGGGGATCTGAGCGAGACCTTCTTCACCTGGAGAGAGTGGTGGAAACAGAGTCACTGACAGCATTTAAGAAGTCTCGACATGAGTGCTTGAATCACTCAGGTGTAGAAGGCCATGGGCCAAATGCTGGATGATGGGATTAATATGGATAGGTTTCACAGGGCAGTGTGCATGTGGTGGGCCAGATTTCCGTGCTGTGTGACTCTAGCAGTGGGAAGGTCTCTGTTGAACATAATTAGAATGAACGCTCATGTGACAAGGAATGTGTCATTATGTCCTAGCTCCTGGTGAAAGGGCCACGTGTGTAGATGCTACTTGCAGCCAGTGTGAAACCCCATAGCAAAGTAACCCAGCGATACCACTCAGCTCGTTGATGGGTAATGCCCTGGTGTGCTGCTTGCCTTCACGTTAAGGGACCGTCACATTCCATGACATGCTTCTACACTGATGGTGACTGAGCTTCATCACCTGACGGAAGGGAGTTTATAAATGCACATCCATCCTGTCTCGCTTTAACATGTGGCTGGTTCAATGGAGTAAAACTGTAAGGATGGAGAAACACTTCCAGTTTTACTGTCTACACTTCTTGCTGCCTCGGTAAAGCAGCCGGCATAATCAAAGACCTGTCCCACCCAGGACATTCTCTCTTCTCCCCTCTCCCATCAGGTAGAAGATACAAAAGCCTGAAAGCACGTACCACCAGGCTCAAGGACAGCTTCTATCCCGCTGTTGTAAAACTACTGAGCGGTCCCCTAGTACGATAAGATGGACTCTTGACCTCACAATCTACCCCGTTAGGGCTTTGCACCTTATTGTCTGCCTGCACTGCACTTTCTCTGTAACTGGAACACTTTATTCTGCATTCTGTTATTGCTTTTCCCTTGTACTACCTCAAAGTACTTATGCTTTTGAACTGATCTGTATGGATGGCATGCAAAACTATGTTTTTCACTGCACCTCGGTACATGTGACAGTAATAAACTAATACCAATATTGCAACATTTGCTTTCCCGTACCCACATAAATTCACCAGACGCACTTTCTACTGTGTGTGTGCTTTCATCTCTGCTGTTCACACCTACACTTCTCTATTCCCTGTGGACTTTCCTGATTTTGATAGACTAGCCTGAGTGAACAAGAACTGACATTGTTCCTATACCTACCACCTAGAAACCACTGCAATATTTGGCCTCTCTCCGACTTCAGGACAAGGGGGTTCATAGACTTCCCTCACAGACGGCCTGAAAAGAGGCTTTGAAAGGAAACTGGCCAGGTTTAGAACAGTACAGCACAATACAGGCCCTTCTGCCCACAACGTTGTGCCGACTTTTAAAACTTGCCTAAGACTATCTAACCCCTTCCTCCCAGATATTCCTCTATTTTAAACTCCTCCATATGCTTATCTAGTAATCTCTTGAATTTGACCAATGTACCTGCCTCCAGCACCGCCCCAGGCAGTGCATTCCATGCCCCAACCACTCTCTGTGTAAAAAACCTTCCTCTGATATCTCCCTTGAACTTCCCACCCATTACTTTAAAGCCATGTCCTCTTGTATTGAGCATTGGTGCCCTGGGAAAGAGGCGCTGGCTGTCCACTCGATCTATTCCTCTTAATATTTTATAGTTTGTCAAAGCTGCCGGATTAGGTGCTCAGTGACAGTCTGGACCCGGAAGCAGCCATGAGCAACACCACTGGATATTAATTAGCTGCTCAGACAAAGGCAGGGTGAGCCCATGAAGGTAGCACTTACTTGGAACATCGCAGAAGAAACTGTCCTTGTGGAAATTCCACTCTGCCTGCCGCTTGTCTCTCTCGTATGGGTCATCTGACCATCTGTCCTCCCGGTGACTTGCGTGGAAGCAGAGAACAGATGTGAAGCAGCTGTGTTACAGGTGAACGAGAGGCTGGGGCACCTCTTGCGCTCCTTCACTTTAAAACCGTACAAGATCCATCAAAGCCAGACAGTAAACCACAAACATTACAATGTGGGAAGTGGAAGCACCAGATTGTTTTGTTTTAGGTTTAAAAATTGCCTGCTAGAAATGTGACTGGAAGGATGCTCAACGTCCTCAAACTACAACTGCCCACGGCTTCAGATGGAAGTAGCTCAATGCCCTTTAAGGGGAATTTGCTGAGACTTCTAATAGTAATTTCTAGTTTAACATTACATCTGAACAAAATATTAAATACCATGTATAAAGGTGATTACTTAACCGTGAAAGGATGGAAAGATTTCAGGACCACACAATTTATCTCTAACATAGTTCTACCTTAAGGACTGTCTATGCTGATTACTCCTTTCCAAAGATGCTCATCCCGAACCCTTCTGGAGACGTGAGGTCTTGCTGCTGTTACACTGCTTATGGAGTGTTGGCGGGTGGAATTTAATCCTGACGAGTGCACTTGGGAAGTCAAAATGTAGTAGGACATATGGAGTAAATGGTAGGGTGTTAAGGACTGATTATGGACAGTGAGACCTTGGGGTTCAAGACCATAGTTCCCTGAAAGTGGCAACACAGGTAGATAGGGTGAAGAAGGTATGCTTACCTTCATAGGGTAGGGCATGGAATATAAAAGTTGGGATGTTATGTTGCAACTTTACGTAACGCTGGTTAAACTGCACTTGGAGCACTGTGTGCAGTTCTAGTCAGCACATTGTAGGAAGGCTGTGGTTGCACTGGAGGGAATGCAGAGGAGACTCATCAGGATGTTGCCTGCATCGGATGGCTTTAGTTATAGGGAGAGGTTGGATCGGCTGGGCTTGTTTTCCCTGGAACAAAGGAAGCTGGGGGGGCAGGGGGGTACCTGATAGAGGTATATAATATTATGAGGGATAGTTAGGGTACATGGTCAGAATCTTTTTCCCATGTTAGTGGTATCATAAACAAAAGGGCATGGGTTTAAGGTGAGAGGAAGGAGCTTTAAAGGGATTTCAGGGGAAAGTTTTTTTTAAGCAGAGAGTGGTTGATGTCTGGAACGTGGTGCCAGGGATGTGGTGGGATCAGATACAGTCACTTTGTTTCAGAGACATTTAGCCCGGCACTCGAATCGGCAAGGCACAGAAAGATACGGACCTAACGCAGGAAAATGGGATGAGTGTCGATAGGCAAAAAGGTCGGCATGGACGTGGCGGGCCGAAGGGCCTGTTCCTGTGCTGTACCTCTCTGTGCCTCTGTGCTTTGGTAAGAAGCTCCCGATGTTGCCCATCCCTCTCGGAAACCATCGACAAGGCACAAGGTACCCATATGGAACAAAAACTATGTGAGTACTATGTATTATGTTAGTACATGTGGCTTTACACACAGTACACAGGGCTTTACACACAGTATGCACGGCTTTACACACAGTATGCATGGCTTTACACACAGTACATAGGGCTTTACACACAGTACACACAGCTTTACACACAGTACACAGGGCTTTACACACAGTACACACAGCTTTACACACAGTACATAGGGCTTTACACACAGTACACAGGGCTTTACACACAGTATGCACGGCTTTACACACAGTATGCATGGCTTTACACACAGTACACAGGGCTTTACACACAGTATGCACGGCTTTACACACAGTATGCATGGCTTTACACACAGTACACAGGGCTTTACACACAGTATGCACGGCTTTACACACAGTATGCATGGCTTTACACACAGTACACAGGACTTTACACACAGCACGCACTGCTTTACACACAGTACACAGGGCTTTACATACAGTATGCATGGCTTTACACACAGTAGGCACAGCTTTACACACAGCATGCATGGCTTTACACAGTACACATGGCTTTACACACAGTATGCATGGCTTTACACACAGCACGCATGGCTTTACATGCAGTATGCATGACTTTACACACAGTACACATGGCTTTACACGCAGTATGCATGGCTTTACACACAGTATGCATGGCTTTACACACAGTACACAGGGCTTTACACACAGTATGCACGGCTTTACACACAGTATGCATGGCCTTACACACAGTACACAGGGCTTTACACACAGTATGCACGGCTTTACACACAGCATGCATGGCTTTACACACAGCACGCATGGTTTTACACACAGCACGTATGGCTTTACACACAGCACGCATGGTTTTACACACAGTACGCATGGCTTTACACAGCACGCATGGTTTTACAAACAGCACGCATGGCTTTACACACAGTACTTACTGGGTGATGCAACTCACCTCTTGGCTTGTTCCTCTGCGTATTTGAAAGGATAGTTTGCAAGCGTTGCTTGATACCCTGTGTTTTTCACCATGTTATTCCAGGTGACCAATCTCTGGCCGATTGCTGTTCCTCTGGGTTCAAATCCCTGGAAACAATCCACAGCAAAGCATCACCTTACTGACAGGGGACATCTCTCCCACTCCCCAGAACCCACGCACCACTGGTCACGCAGAAAGCAAGGTGTCAACCGGTTTGTTTTCAACTTTCACTCCTTCCCCCTCACTCCCTGATGCCACTGGAGGAGGTCTGGAGCTTTGGCTGCTCTCTGCTCACTCCGTCGAATGGCCAATTTGTGGAGGAGACACGTGGATGTTCAGGGGGAGAGGTCATTGCTAACTGGACTGGTTAGATGGAGAGAGCTCTCTGTTGCAGTTTTCTTGAACGTCAGTGTGAATGCAAGGTTGGAGACTGTCTGCACAAACCACGTGACCATGGACTGCACAGTCAACGAGCCTGATTCAGTGCTAACTCAGCGGCCACATGCACTTTCCAACAAGGTGAATGCAGCTCATTTCCCTTCGCTGTACCCCAGGGGGTCTGAGTCAGCCCCTGCTGCCGCACCGCTCAAAGCCGGGAATAAACGGGAAAACATTGCGGTGCGTCGCTCAGACCAGACCTCGCATCCAGTGCTCAAGTTCAAGTTCATTGTTATCATGGGTGTACATACCCAGGGTATAAATACACGAAAATTAGCTTTTTGCAACAGTACATTACAAGAGGAGGACAAGCAAGTTAACATAAATTATATATAACTTACACATTACATAACTTGAGGGTTATTGAGGATATTTAAATTATGCAAACTATGTGAGAAATTGCTGCCTTTCCCCTTCCCTCCCCTCCCTTTCTTATGTGAGGAAAAGGTCCACAAAGTGGAGGCGTGACAACGTTGTTCGGAGATGGTCGCAGTAGCAGATTGTGCCTTGTGGGTCTCTCCAGTCGCAGCTCCGCCAGCCTCCTGCAGGTGGTGCTCAATCACATACACTGCAGGATATGTGATCAGTCCGGTTCCGGAGAGCTAACCCATGTACTTGGACACCCCCTGCACATAACTAGCAGGGGAAGGGGACTCAAGGCAGTTGTTCAGGTGGGGAGGGACAATCACCCAGAGGAGAAATAGCGAGTACAATAGGCAGAACAAGCCAGTAAGTACACATCAAGGGAATTTAAAGCTATTTTAATGCAAGGAGTATAACGAATAAACTAGATGAACTCAAAGTTTCAATTAATGCGGGGGTCTGCGCTGTTGTTGCCATGGTTGAAGGACGGGCAGGACTAGTCACTCAGTATCCCAGGGGATGGAATATTCAGGCAAGACAGAGGGGGGAGATATCGTACTGTTAGTCAAAGATTGTACTCTGTCCACACTTCCCGCTGCCTCGGGAAAGCAGCCAGCATAATCAACGGCCCCACCCACCCCGGACATTCTCTCTTCTCCCCTCTCCCATCAGGTAGAAGATACCAAAGCCTGAAAGCACGTTCCACCAGGCTCAAGGACAGCTTCTATCCCACTGTTGTAAGACTATTGAATGGTCCCCTAGTACGATAAAATGGACTCTTGACCTCACAATCTACCTCGTTATGACTTTGCACATTGTCTGCCTGCCCTGCACTTTCTCTGTAGCTGGAACACTTCATTCTGCATTCTGTTATTGTTTTCCCTTGTTCTACCTTAATGCGCTGATGTGATGAAATGATCTATATGGATGGCATGCAAAACAAAGTTTATCACTGTACCTCAGTACATGTGACAATAATACACCCATTTACCATTACTTCAGTACTGAGGGAGGACATCCTAGGAGGCTCCTCAGACGAGGCCATAGGATTGAACAGAAAGATGTTGTCACTTTGCTGGGGTGTATAACAGACCTCCCAACAGTCAATAAGGGATAGAGGAACAGATATATAGGCAGATAGCAGAGAGATGCAATGAAAATAGGGTTACGGTACTGGGGGATTACAATTTCCCAAATATTAACTGGGATTGCCGCAGTGTTAAAGGCTCAGAGGGGTTGGAATTTCTCTGAAGTGTCCAGGAAAGCTTTTTCATGCAGTATGTAGATAGACCAACAAGGGAGAGAGCATTACCGGACCTTATCTTGGGGAGACACACACAAAATGCTGGAGGAACTCTGCAGGTCAGGCAGCATCTATGGAGGGAAATGGACAGTCAACGTTTCGGGCTGAGACCCTTCGTCAGGACTGGAAAGAAAGAGGGGAGAAGCTGGAATAAAAGGGTGGGGGGGAGGGGGAGAGGAGCACGAGCTGGCGGGTGATGGGTGAATTCAGGTGAGGGGGCCGGAACCGTCGACTGTTCATTTCCCTCCATAGATGCTGCCTGACCTGCTGAGTTCCTCCAGCATTTTGTGTGTTGCTCCAGATTTCCAGCATCTGCAGAATCTCTTGTGTCTCATCTTGGGGATTGTAGCTGGTGAAGTGGAGGGAGCGTCAGTGGGGGAGCATTTTGGAGACAATGACCAAACTCCATGTAGTTTAAAGTGGCAATGGAAAGGATAGGGATGGACCAGTAGTAAAGGTGTTAAATTGGGGAAGGCCAATTTAATTAAAATAAGACATCGAGTGTAGGAGTTGGGACGTTATGTTGCAGTTGTGTAAGCCGTTGGTGAGGCTGCACTTGGAGTGCTGTGTACAGCTTTAGTCACCCTGTTATAGGAAAGACGTGGTTAACCTGGAAAGAGTGCAGAAAAAGATTTACGAGGATGTTGCCAGGACCAGAGGGCCTGAGTGATAGGGAGAGGTTGGCCAGGCTACATCTTTATTCCTTGGAGAATGACCTTATAGAAATGTTTAAAATGATGAGAGGCATCGATAAGGTGGACGCTAACAGTCTTTTCCCCAGGGTAGGGGAGTCCAAAACTAGGGGGCATAGGTTTAGGATGAGAGGGGAAAAGATTTAAAAGGGACCTGAGGGGCAACTTTTACATGCAGAGAGTGGTTGAGTACGTGGAACGAGCTGCCAGAGGAAGTGGGTGAGGCAGGTACAAGAGTATCATTTAAGAAACACTTGGATAGGTACATGGAGGGGTGGGGATGAGAGGGATATGGGCCAAACGCAGGAATGAGCTGGGTGGACACCATGGTTGGCATGGGCTGGTTGGGCCGAAGGGCCTGTATCTGCTCTGTATTGCTCTATGACTCTAAGACAGAACCTGGGAAAGGTGGTTTGGAAGCATCGACTTACAGGTAAGTCTATATCTGCACAGTGGGGCACATTCAAAGGAGAAATGGTGAGGGTTCCTAAGAGGGTAAAAGCAGGGGGGGGGGGTGGTGGTAACAAGTACAGGGAACCCTGGATGTTGAGGGCTGGATACAGAGAAAAAAAAGGAGGCACATGACAGGTAAAGGGAACTAATCATGGGGGAGGCTTGTCGCAAGAATAAAAAGTGTAGCGTGTGCTTCAAAAGGAAATTAGGAAGGCTCAAAGGGGTCACAGGGAGATAGTATTAAGGTGGAGCCAGAAGTTAGAGGTGAGGTCCTAAATGAATACTTCCATCACTAAGGACCCTCACCATCCAGGATGTGCCCTCTTCTCGTTACTACCATCGGGGAGGAGGTACAGGAGCCTGAAGACCCACACTCAACGATTCAGAAACAGCTTCTTCCTCTCCTCCAACAGATTTCCGAATGATCCATTAACCCATGAACACTACTTTGTTATTCCTTTATCTTGCACTATTTATTTTTGTAATCTATAGTAATTTTATGTCTTTGCACTGTACTGCTGCCGCAAAACAACACATTTTATGCCATCTAAGTCAGTGATAATGAATAAATCTGATTCTGGAGTGGGATTTTGACTGTACGCTAGTGAAGGCAGGTGCGCCCTCAGTATAATGTAGCACCCAGAGTGCAAAAACACAAGCTTTGTGCAAAATATCCCTCCCCTGCTGAGAAAGAGGGAGGTTTGCCTCTGATGTGAACAGGCAGCAACTGGATTAACAGAATCCAATCCTCACTGTTTATCCAGCGGTGACCTGACATGCCGTTAGTGGCATCAGCTGCTACTAAACTACATCATCATCTCACAGTCTAGCTAGAGGAGCAGAAGCCACAGCATTCTAATTACTCTACCGTCCACGCTGAGTGTCGGGTCACCTCACGCTCACCCTGCAGCGAGCACATCGCAACTCTGGGCGATAACATCAGCAACCACGCAGAATTCGGAGTGCCTCTGCCCCGTCACTGTTCACCTTTGTTTGGGTTCCCCTCCCCTGTACTTCCCTTCACCGTTTCTACGACGGTGTGAACTCCTTGGGGTAAGGACATTTGTTGGCACGTTGGCTGAGGTCGACTGTAAATTCCACACAGTTAAGGAGGTTCGGCACGTCACCAAATACTCCAGCAGACTTCTGCAGACGCACTGTGGAAAGTATCCTGACTAGTTGCATCACAGTCTGGTACGGGAATTCCAATGCAGGGACACAGGAGGCTGCAGAGAGCAGTGGACACACCCCGGACCACCATGGGCACGGCCCTCCCCACCACTGGCAGCATCTACAGGAGGCACTGCCTCAAGAAGGTGGCACCTATCATCAAGGATCCCCACCATCCGGGCCATGCCATCTTCTCACTGCTTCTGTCCAGCAGGAGGTACAGAAGCCTGAAGTCCCACACCACCAGGCTCAGGAACAGCTGCTTTCCTACAACCATCAGGTTCTCGAACCGACCTACACAACCCTAACCCTACCTCAGCAGTGGAACACTACAGACCACCTCTCGCACTGCCCTGGACTTGTCCCTAATTGTGTATTTTTTTGCACTAATGTCTTGTTTTGCGCAGTCTCATTTTTCTTCACTCTCTTGTACAATCTGTACCTACGTGCCTGTGATGCTGCTGCGAGCAAGTTTCTCACTGTACCTGTACCTCACCGTACTTGTGCACAGGACAATAAACTCGACTTGACCCGAGTTATACCAGCACGGAAACAGGCCCTTCAGCCCAATCCATCCATGCCGACCAAGATGCCCGTCTAAGCTAGTCCCATTTACCTGTGTTTGGCCCATTTGCTCTCCTTCCTGGTCAGCCTGGCTTGGGATTTCTCCCAATACCTTCCTCACCACCCAGTCCTTTTGCAGGATGCAGCCAGACTACGAAGAAACATTTTTTTAACAAGGTAGTAGATGCACTGTGAGAGAGGTTAACCCTACTGAAGATAGCTGAGGGGCACAGAATTAGGGGCAAGCCTGCAAAATGGACTGACAGAGGGCTGGAGAGTTCAAACAGAGAGCGAGACAGGAATGGACTGTGTTGTTCCCCAGGATTCTGCTCACCATCCGCATCAATAACGTGGAATTTGGAGTTAGAGGGCTTCCTCTTACATCTGTAGTAGGATAGCTTGGAGAAGTACAGTTTGAAGAAGGATAGTTTGAGGGCTAAGTAGATGGAGGCAAATGGATTTCAGTGTCAGTAAATAAGAGGAGGTCCACAACTGAAAACTCTGAACGGGAAGAAGTCTTTGGAAGAACAGAGGGATGCTCACCTTTTGTATGCTACCAATCTTATGGGGTGCCTTGTTTTTATTTATTCATTTTTCAGGATGTGGGTATTGCCAGCAAGGCCAGTAGTTATTACCCAGACCTCAACACCTTGAGAGGATGCGGTGAGCCACTTTCTGGAACCACCACAATCCTTGCAGTAAAGGTACAACCAAGTGGCTTGCTTGACTGTTTCAGTGGGGAGTTAAGAACCCACCACGTTGCTGAGCGTCTGCATGTGGACAACAGATTTCGTCCCCTCAAGGATGTTTGTGAACCCCAGATTGTTTTTTTTAAATCAGATTGTTCCTGGCTCCATCACCACGATGATGATGATGCTTTTTTCAAATAATTCCAGCTTACTTTAATTAACTAAGCTCAGATGCTGCACTGACCAGAATGTGGGAGAATAAAGTGGCGTTCACGTAGGATCAACTACTTGGCACAATCTTTGATTACATACAAAACAAAGGTCAACAGATTTCTGGATATTAGAGGAACTCAGGGATACAGGCACAGTGGTGGAAAATGACTGAGGCAGAAGATCAGCCTTTTACTGTCATTGAATGGCAGGGATGAGGCTCATTGCCACCCCTCCGAGAAACACGAAGCACTCACCAGCAGTGGGTCAGAGAAGTCTGGAAGATCTGGCACCAGGATTCCGACCAACGCACATATAACTATCAGCACCGTGCAGAGTCCCAGAACCACCACCGGCCAGTCAGCGATCAGAGCTGCGTAGCTGCAAGCAGGAAACACCATCAACACGTTATACAACCAGGAACGTGAGGGTCCTGCTCCATGAAATAAAGCAAACCTGACTCCCCGGGCTGGGCTTTGAGGTCTTGTGGCACCACACAGAAATCCGTGCATGTATTCATTGTAAGCACTGCCTACTGAAATTAGGAGCACCACTTCCAAAGGCTGGAATCCATGTGAACTTCAATGGAGAGAATAAATGCTGTTCAACATCCACAACACCTGGCGGAATGGGAAGAGGACAGGACCTGCTTGGGGTAGATAAGGTTCCATGGACATGACGGTGACCTACTGCTCACTGAGGTCAGGGCTGTACTGTTGGAAGGGACCGCGGAGAAGCAAGCTCAAAAGACCCAGTGTCTTTTTCTCAATCCACATCGCTTTGCTCTGCTTCAAGTTGAATTGCAAATTGTATTGTAACCCTCTATTTTAACTCAAATATCAATTAGTTTTGTTAGTATCTATTAGTGTACTATGGGGCCACTCACTCCAGGTTTCAATGTGTAGCCTTGGAAACTGCTTCCGGGGAGTTGTGTGATGCCTGGCAGAGTAACGACAAGCTCCAGATCAGGCCAAAAACCCCTTTCAGTGAGCACTTGGCTCTGGTCAGCTTCTGCAAAACCCATCCGAGGAAATAATGTTCAACAATCCTTTCAGCAGAGCGCTTCTCTGTTTTGTCCTTTTCCAAAGGTGGTTTATTCAGTGATTACAGAATCACATGATGACAATATTACCGGACTTCATGATTCACACGATTTACAGTTTCACACTACAACACAGTTGTAGACACTGCTAGAATTTCTGGCGACACATCAGCGGTCACAGTAAGCCCAACCCAAGCCAGACTCAATGAAACACCACATCTGCAAAGGGGACACTACTATGCAGAACCCGCTGGTCAATCTGTGGCAAGTGTGGATCTTCTGGTAAGGGCAGGTGGATGGATTGGCTCATCGGGCAAGTGCCCGATCCTATGAGGGAGTGATTGGTTGGGTCACAGTGAATTAATCGGCCACCTTTGCCATTGTGGTCATCCAGTAACCAGGACACAGGGAGACACAGCACAGAAACCAGGCCCTTCGGCCCACTGGGTCCATGCCGACCATCGATGACCCATTTACACCAATCCTACATTAATCCCATTTTATATTATTCTCTCCACATTCACATCATCCCCCCAGATTCCACCCCCTCACCCTCACACCGGGGGCAATTTACAGCGGCTAATTAACCCACCAACCGCACATCTTTGGGACATGGGAGGAAACTGGAGCACCCGGGGGAACCCACACAGTCACAGGGAGAAACTCCACGCAGACAGCGCCTGAGGTCAGGATCGAACCCGGGTCTCTGGAGCTGTGAGGCAGCGGCCCTACCTGCTGCGCCACTTTGTCCTCTTATGTGAATGTTAGGGCACTGAAACAACAGGTTGTTCTCCAGCTATGGGTGAAACTGCTCATCAGATTGTACCCATGTTCCCCGGTGTACAGGGAAGCTGCTACTCCTATCATCTTCATCTTACAGTTTCTGAGAAAGCAGAGGACAAGGCAATGTTGCACTTCTGGGTGCCTCTCGCCTTCTTGCTAAATATGGGACCAAACTGCATATGTTGGAGTATGTGTGATACTTAACGGGAGGAGATTGGGCCCCCTCAAACATTTTCCAATGGTGTTACATCCTGAAATGGATAAAAGCAAAATAATGCTGAAGGTGGAAACACACAGCCTGGGAGGGGTGGTGGAGGCAGCTACTCTCACAGCATTTAAGTACATGGACAAGCACTTGAATTGCTACAGAATGGAGGGCTATGGACCAAGTGCTGGTAAGTGGGATTAGTATTGATAGGTACTTGATGGTTGGCATGGACCTGAGGTTCCTGTTTCTACATGACGCTATAGCTCTATGTGAAGCACTCAGGACGGCAGGGAACAACAGAGGATAGAGGAACAGAGTTAATTTTTCACCAGAACCACTTTTTTCCCAGGGTTGGGGAATCAAGAACAAGAGGGCACAGGTTTAAGGTGAGAATGGGCAACTTTTTCCACACAGAGTGGTCCGTATACAGAATGAGCTGCCGGAGGAAGTGGTAGAGGCGGGTACAATAACAACATTTAAAAGACACTTGGACAGGTACATGGATAGGAAAGGTTTAGAGGGATATGGGTCAAATGCAGGCAAATGGGACTAGTTTAGATGGGCATCTAGGTCAGCATGGACGAGTTGGGCCGAAGGGTCTGTTTCTGTGTTGTATGACTCGATGACTCTATTAATCTTTAATTCTGCTGTATGACTCTATGACCAGAAAGATGAAAGACCATTGACTTCAAATGTTAACCCTGCTTCTCTCTGCACAGCTGCTGCTTGACCTGCTGAGTGTTTCTAGCATTCGCAGTTGTTTTACACTGTGAATCGTGTAGACTGATTTACTCCTTGCTACTGTTGTCAGCTCAGATCACCCCCAGTCCCCCAACATATCCAGCACTGGCCTGCTCGGATTGCTCCTAGTCTTGGGCTAGGACCAACCTTCTGTTACTTTAGAGCTCTGTAAAAGCAGTGACCATGCTCGCAAATCAAGCTACTCACCTTCGAGGGAATCGGAAGGGCCTCGGAGGTCTGAAAGGGAAACACAAAAACACATAGAGTTAAACTGGTGCAGAAAGGGAGCTGCTGCTTTAGATAAAACACAGTTTGCCATTTCCTGAGCTCTCTCCAACATTCACCGCTGGGAAGGTGAGGCCAGGCAGTAATCTTCTCTCTGCCTACTGAAAGGTGCGGTTAAGACGTGACCACTGATGACTCCAGAGGCAATGCGCCCCACATCTTTGTCCTGTGGATCAGTGTGGTCCCACCCTGTAAAATATTACCCTCAACATTTATGACTCTGCAGATTGCTGATGCCGGGAACTGTACAAATCAGAGCACTACATCGTAAAACCAGTGACACGTCAGATAATGCAGTAAAATCCTCATTTATTTACCATTTTTAACCCCATAAAGCATCACAGAAGTGAAATAAAGACAGAAGGTGTTGGAAATTCTCACCAGGTCAGGAATGGGGAAGTGAACGTTTCAGGTTTCAGACAGAACACAGACCAGTACAGCACAGAGACAGGTCCTTCGCCCCACTATGGTGTGCCAAACTAATTAAGCCCATGGATATGACTTCAATGAAGTCGGAGTGACTTCGACCTGAAACATTAATTCCGTTTCTCCCCCCTCAGAGGCTGCCTGACCTGCGGAGTGCTTCTACCACTTACTATTTTTACAACCTGGGAGAGTGGATGGGGGCCTCAGTGTAATGTCTCGTCTGAAAGGCATCACCTCTGAGGGTGGGTGTTCCACTTCACCATGATGGCTCAAGGTTCAGGGATGGCACTTGAACACATAACGTTTGAGAGTTGTTACCCATCACCACAACGTGGAAAAAGGCTCAAGCTTGGCCCTTGTGAGGAGAGGAAGGGGAGGATATTGTTTTTCCTAGTCATTCCCATTGAGGACCAATTGGCGAGGCTATGGGGAAAAGGCCGGAGGTGGAATGAGTGGGTTGCTCCGGCAGAGAGCCAGTATGGTCACAATGGGCCAAAAGGCCTCTCTCAGTGCAGTAACCATACTATGATCCAACAAAACCGGCCGCCCAAGTGGGCTGTTTCCTGGAGAGAAATGTGGTGGAAGCTGGGAAAGAGACTTTGGTGTTTTTTGGCCTCTCGCCACCCCTCCTGGGTACCGTTATATTTGCAGTTTGGAAATAGTGCAATATACCATCTGCTGTTACAAGCAGCAATAATTGTTAAATAAATTTCCAACAGCCCCCAAATCCTCTGGAGTGCAATGTAATCCATGGTGTGGCTGAGCAGGCCTGACAACAACCTTCACCTCAGCTGTGCAAACAGAAATGAGAAGATCAGCTGCTGATCAAACAGCAGGGGCCGCTGCCTCCCCCACCCCCTCCCCACTCTAACACTGCTGCACACTCGACTCTCTGCCTCATGCGGTCAAACCCGGACTGGGTTCCGTCTGCCTCCTTACAAAGAGGGCTGGAGAAGAGACGTAGGGGTCAAAACCTATGTCCGTTTCCATGCGGGTGCTTCCACTGTGGAGGGTGGAGCACAAGGGCAAGAAGCCAACTACATTGTAAAGTGGGCACCACAATCAGTCTCAGTGGCAAGGACACTCAGGCAGCCAGTTTCCCCAGGCCTCCCCCTGCTTGGAAAGGTGCTGCTCAGTGCTCCTAGGTTGGCTGTTCCAAGAGGTTAGAGCCCATGGGGTCCAAGGCAAGATCCAAAAGTGGCTTGGTGATGGGAGGCAGAGAGTTTGTTGGCGGTTTGCTTTTCTGATTGCAGGTCTGTGACAGTAGTGTACTGCAAGAATTGGGACCTTGTTATTTGGAATTGGTATTGTTTTTTTATTGTCACTTGTACCGGGTACAGTGAAAAATTTGCCTGGCATACCGTTCATACAGATGAATTCATTACACAGGCAGTACAGGGTAAAATAATACAGAATGCAGAGTAAAGTGTCACAGCTACAGAGAAAGTGCAGGGCAGGCAGACAATAAGGTGCAAGGCCATGACGAGATAGATTGTGAGGTCAAGAGTCCATCTTATCGTACTAGGGAACCATTCAATAGTCTTATAACAGCGGGATAGAAGCTGTCCTTGAGCCTGGTGGGATGTGCTTTCAGGCTTTTGTATCTTCTGCCCGACGGGAGAGGGGAGAAGAGAGAATGTCTGGGGCAGGTGTGGTCTTTGATTATGCTGGCTGCTTCACCAAGGCAGCGAGAGGTATAGACAGAGTCCATGGAGGGGAGGCTGGTTTCCGTGATGCGCTGGGCTGTGTCCACGACTCTCTGCAGTTTCCTGCGGTCACGGGGCAGAGCAGTTGCCGTACCAAGCCGTGATGCATCTCGATAGGATGCTTTCTATGGTGCATCAATAAAAAATGGTGTCAAAGGGAATATGCTGAATTTCTTTAGCCTCCTGAGGAAGCCTATTTGTAGGAAATGTTTGTAGATGGTATTAGTACAGACACGTACAGTGGCTGGCATTGACATGGTGGGCCGAAGGGCCTGTTCTGCATTGTGCGACTCTGACTTTACACACAAGCACAGTTACAGGAGGGGCCGACACCATGTTGGTCAAGCCATTCGCTGTGTATGGACGATTCTTGCCCTGCACCTGTGACTGGAAGCTTTGCTGAGTTGGCCTATAGAATCTCAGATGCTGCAGTCAACAGTGTGCATCTACCAGGAGAGGAAAATTCCAAACCATTTCTGTTGGGGTTTGCTGTCATAGTTTTCCCACCGCCCTTCCTCTACAATTCCCCTACTCCCCAACTCCGTGCTGACTCCCAGACAGAAAGCATGTCTCGGCTAAGAAATGGGTCTTGGAGCCATTCAATAAGATTGCCGCTGATTCCATCTCAATTCTGTCCACCTGCTACCCCAGGATAGCAGATATCGATTGTGCTCAGGTTTAAAATCAAGATAACATCTACTGCCTCTTGGGAAAGAGACCTCCTCACTTTTGTAATTGTCTCCCTTTCCCCTTACATTTCCCGCCCGAGACGTCCCACCAGCTGAAAAAAAAATTCTCCCTATCAGTCCCTTTGACAATTCTCTGAACCTCGACCAGGGAAGGAGATGAACTGGATCTGGAGCAGACTTGACTGGCCAGATGGTTCCTTTCAGTGTTGCATTATTCAATGCGTCTGTGAACTCACCCCTTAATCTTCCACATTCCAGTGTACACATAGCTAAGACACATCATCTCCTCTCATAATCTAACGCTTGGAGCCTTGGCAAAATTTCTAGTGTCTTCTAATGACAATAAGACACGGCATCTAGAATTGAATACAGTATGTCCAATATGGTCTCACCAGAGCTCAGTGTAGATGTAGCAAAATCTACATTTCTTTAAATTCTATCCTGCGAGGTACTGAAGCTAATATTCCATTAGACTTTTCAACGAATATTTTGCACCTGAGTTAGTCTTAAAGCAGATGTTGGAGACCTGAAATGGAACAGACAGTGCTGGAAATACTCAGCAGGACAGGCAGCATGTGAGGAGAGACAACCAGATATTTATTTATTAGTCACATGTACATCGAAAGTCACAGCGAAATGCATCTTTTTGCATTACTGAGAACGTGCTGGGGGCAGCCCGCAAGTGTCACCACACTTCTGGCGCCAACATAGCATGCCCACAACTTCCTAACCCATACGTCTTTGGAATGTGGGAGGAAACCCACGCAGATACGGGGAGAACGTACAAACTCCTTACAGACAGCAGCTGGAATTGAACGCGGGTCGCTGGTGCTGTAATAGCATTACACTATCCGCTACACTACCGTGCCACCCATAGCAGTTCAAGTCTATGGCCTTGCATCAGGTCATTGACCTGAAACATTACCCCTGTTTCTCTCCCCAGAGACGCTACCTGACATCCAGCATTTTATGTTTCATTACAGTACATTTTTGTGATCTCTGTGCTTGGATCCCTGAAGCTTTTTAAACACAGCCTTCCATTAGCATAACACCTTTCACATCCTTTTCACAGTGCTTTACAGTCAACACAAGCCTTTTTAAAGTATAGTTATCATTATGATGCGTCTGTCTATTTGTGCACAGCAAGTGCTCACTCGCAGGAGATTGATTGACGATCATTGCTGCTGTTCCAAAGCAGCAAATTACAGTTCTCAGGAGGGGAAGAGAGGGGCCAAATAATACCAAAATATTATTCCAACCTCCGCAAGTTTCTCCACTCAGGAAGGAACTCCTGCAGGGCTTTGTTGCATGAGAACAGTTCACTTAAATGCCCATTTTTACGTGGGACCCCATACAGAATGTTCTTAGGGAGAAGACACAAGAGACTTCAGATGCTGGAATCTGGAGCAAATAGAACGAGCTGCTAACGGAACTCAGCGGGTCAGGCAGCAGCTGTGGAGGGAAATGGACAGTTGATGTGCCGGGTCTCGACCTGAAACGCTGAATGTCCATTTCCCTCCACAGATGCTGCCTGACCCACTGAGTTCCTCCAACAGCTCAATTTTTAGGGAGGGGTGCCAGCAAGTTTGGGACTAGGGAGATGGCATGTAACAGGTGACCACAGTCCTCACTTTCAGACAAGGAATCACTCAGTGACATCAATCAGGTAACCAACTATTCTCCAGGATACCAGTGATAGCTCGTCTACAACAGTGCCACAGAATTCCTTTTGCCAGCAGACAGAGCACAGGAAGGTTCGGTTACACGTCTTATCAAAAAGACAGCACCTTAAACAGTGCAGCGTTCCTTCAATATTTGACTGAAGCAACAGCCGGTATTTTTGTGCTTCAGTTTCAGGGGAGCCTTTGAGTCAGCGGTTCCAAAGGCAGTCAGATGCCCTGTGCCTGGTCTTGTGGGAAACCATACTGTATCCACTCGAGATGAAAGTAGTACTGGGGCTGACTGCTCCTCAAGAGACCCAGGAGTATAGGTACTGACACTTGCGGGCTGCCCCCCAGAACACTACGCAAAAAATGCATTTCACTGTGTGTTTTGATGTACATGTGACTAATAAAGATCTTATCTTATCTTACATGTTTCCCTGAAAGTGTGACACAGAAAGACAAGGTGGTAAAGGAGGAGTATGGCACACTTGCCTTCATCATACGGGGCACTGAGTACAAGAGTTGGGATGTCACGTTACAGCTGGATAAGATGTTGATGAGACAGCACTGAAGATACTGTGGAAAGATGTGATTTACCTAGAGGAGGTGCAGAAAAGATTCACTAGGATGTTGCCAGGACTGGAGGACTCAAGTTCGAGGGGCAGACGGTTTTCCCTGCAGCACAGGAGGCTGAGGGATGTCCTTATGGAGGTTTATAAAATCACGAGGATCACGGGTAAGATGGATGGCCACAGTCTTTTACCCAGGGTAGGGGAGTCTAAAATTAGAGGGTATAGGTCTAAGGTGAGAGGGGAAAGATTTAAAGAGGATCTGAGGGGCAACTTATTTTTATATATACAGAGTGTTGGGTAAGTGGAACGAGCTGCCAGAGGAAGTGGTAGAGGTGGGTCCAATTACAACTTTAAGATGCATTTCGACAGGTTGATGGATAGGACAGACATAGAGATGCCAAACGTAGGCAAATGAGACCTCCTCAGGTAGATACCTTGGTCCACATGGCTGAGTTGGACCAAAGGGCCTGTTTCCATGCTGGATAACTCTATGACTCTTCTGCCTCCTCTGCATAGAATTCGCTTTGTCATTAGTTAATTGCAAAGGTTTGAGGCACGCCATTCAGAGCTGATTGGAGCAAGCCCTCCTTCACAGAAAGAGTAGAGGGAATCTGGAACTTTATTCTCCCACAAAACAGGGGCTGGGAATTAGCTGAAGTTTCTAAACAGAGAATGAAAAGTTTTTTTTTATGAGGCGGGGACATGAAGGCTTTCTCTGGTACCTCTGTTGGGCTGGCTGTGACTACCTTATGTAAAGACTGGGATGAAGCATGTGTTGTCACTATGTTTTTAGAGTCATAGTGTCATACAGCACAGAAACAGGTCCTTCCGCCCAACTGCTCCATCCCAACCAAGATTCCCATCTAAGCTCGTCCCATTTGCCCATTTTTGGCCCATGTCTCTCTAAACCTTTCCTATCCATGTACCTGTCCAAATGCCTTTTAGATGTTGTTAATGTACCTGCCTCAACCACTTCCTCTGGCAGCTTGTTCCATATACTCACCACCCTCTGGGTGAAAAAGTTGGTCCTCAGGTTCCTATTAAATCTCTCCCCTCTCACCTTAAACCCATGCCCTCTAGTTTTTGATTCCCCAACCCTGGGAAAAAGACTGCACCTCATGATTTCATACACCTCCATAAGATCATCCCTTATTCTCCTACGCCCCAATGAAAAAATGTCAGATTCGGAAAAAAGTTAAGTTTGTTCAGAGCAGATTGACAGTGAAGGCAGGAAAGGTCACATTGTGAGGCTCAGGTAAAGCACTGTGAAGGCAGTGTGGTTTTGGTTCTGCCTGACGCCTCCACAGAACCCACCCACACTGACAGGAAGACTGCCTTGGACCAAGATTTGTATCTATACTTAGCTCTGGAGTTAAGGGCTACCACAGGGAATCAGAAAGGAAAAGGATGGAAATTCTCAAAACAAAAAAGCCTGTAAAAATTACAAACCACACAGAAACACAAGCTCCATAAAAGTCCAAGAAATGTTGTAATGGGGAACAGATGGAGCTGTGAATCACCGGGACCTCAATGGAATGAACTCATGGTTCACTCATTAACTTAGCACTTCAAGCTAACTTTTATTCAAGTTACTCCATGGCCTAGGGGACGTTGTTGTGTGCAAATTGGCTGCAGCGCTTCCTACACTACAACAATGGCTTGGGAGGCCTTGGGGTTGAGAAAGGTGTCAGTTAAATGAAAGACCTTCTCAAGGTATTAAGGGAGGACCTGAGGTGAGCTGCAGACAGAGACCGCAGTGACAGGGGGTGTAATGCTCCCCATGTTGGACAGAGACCGCAGTGACAGGGGGTGCAATGCTCCCCACGTTGGAGAGAGGCTGCAGTGAGAGGGGGTGCAATGCTCCCCATGTTGGAGAGAGACGGCAGTGACGGGGGGTGCAATGCTCCCCACGTTGGAGAGAGGCTGCAGTGAGAGGGGGTGCAATGCTCCCCATGTTGGAGAGAGGCTGCAGTGAGAGGGGGTGCAATGCTCCCCACATTGGAGAGAGACGGCAGTGACGGGGGGTGCAATGCTCCCCACATTGGAGAGAGGCTGCAGTGAGAGGGGGTGCAATGCTCCCCACGTTGGAGAGAGGCTGCAGTGAGAGGGGGTGCAATGCCCCCCACGTTGGAGAGAGGCTGCAGTGAGAGGGGGTGCAATGCTCCTCACGTTGGAGAGAGACGGCAGTGACGGGGGGTGCAATGCTCCCCACGTTGGAGAGAGACGGCAGTGACGGGGGGTGCAATGCTCCCCACGTTGGAGAGAGTCGGCAGTGACGGGGGGTGCAATGCTCCCCACGTTGGAGAGAGACGGCAGTGACGGGGGGTGCAATGCTCCCCACGTTGGAGAGAGGCTGCAGTGACAGGGGGTGCAATGCCCCCCACGTTGGAGAGAGGCTGCAGTGAGAGGGGGTGCAATGCTTGCCAGCTTGCCCTGGACTTTGGGCTTGAAGACAAACTGCTGGCTGATGGTCAGTAGACTACTGACTGATTATGGTATCATCACCGATGTCCCAGTCACCCCAGCAGTGGAATCTGGGACTTCCTGACATATAGCTCAGCACTGGATCCGTCTATACTCTGTTCCAATACAGTGGAACAGCTGGGACAAAGAGGACAAGGTAAATCTGACATTACCGCTTGAAAGCTGCTGTCACCACAGCCCTAAGCTAGGGTAGAGGTAGCTTTTACTCAGTAGACCACAGTGGTTAACTCAAGCTCTGTGTCTTTACTTTAAATCCGTGCATCCTGGTTTTTGAACCACAGTCAAAGGAAATGGGACCTTCCCATTTATCCAGGTCCCACTTAATTTTATACATCTCAATTAATTCTCACCTCAGCCTCCTCTATTCCAAAGAAAACAACACTAACTGACTTAACCTTTCCTCATGCAACATTTTTAAAGTCCTCACAACATTCACAAAGCATCGAGACAAGCACTTGAATCACCAAGGCATAGAAGACTCCAGAACAAATGTGGGTGAATGGGATTAGTATAGATAAGTACAATGGCTGGCATGAACATGGCAGGCTGAAGCGTCTGGTGCTGTGCTGCTTGATCCTCGGACTCTTTCACCTTCACAAATCCCCTCTGCAGCCTCTCCAGTGTAATCACATCACTCCTGTAATGTAGTGACCAGAACTGTGCACAGGACTTGATCTGTGGCTAAACTAGTGCTGTATGTTAGTTCTAGAATAACCTCCCTATTCTATGACGTAACTAACAAAAGAAAGCACCCCTGTGCCTTTAAACCACGTTACTGTTAACTGTTCTGCTAACTTCAGGGATCTGTGTATATACACTCGCAAGGTTCTCCGCTTCCTCCACACCACTCAATATCCCAGTTTGTTCTGCTTTGTGGCTTTTCCCCAAATGCAGTACCTTGCGCCTCTCTACATTAAATTCCATTTGCCACTTTTCTGCCCTACTAACCCGCAGTCTTTGGCTCTCCTCCTTAATGTCAACTACATGGCCGATCTTTGTACCATCTATAAAGGTCTCTGCTGTGGATGTGGGGGGCATATATACATCATACACGACACAGAGAAACAAGGGGCTGAGTCCTGAACCCTGTGGAACATCACTGGTAGCAGCCTTCCGGTCACAAAAACACCCAACCATTACCCTTTGCTTCCTGTCACTGAGCTAATTTTGTCTCTAATTTGCCATTCTCCCTTGGATCCCACAGGCTTTTACTGTCTTGACCAGCTTTCCCGGTGGGAGCTTGTCAAAGCCTTGCTAAAATCCACTTCACTGCCCTCATTGACCCACCTTGTTATCTCCTCAAAGAGTTGGTTGGAAAGTTAATCAGGCATCATTAGCTTGATTAGTTTGGCCCAACATCGTGGGCCGAAGGGCCTGTTCCTGTGCTCGACTGTTCTAGGTTCTAGTCAGAAATGACCTTCTCTTAAATACATGTCAACTGTCCCTGATCAATCCACACTTTTTCGAAAATTGAAGGTTTAGGATGTCCTTTCGAATGGATTCACATAATACACTCACTAAATGGCCCGTAAAACATTTGGTTTATCCATTCCTCTCTCATCAAACAATGGTGCAGTGTTAGCCACCCTCCAGTCTAGCAGGCCATTCAGGCAGCCAGAGAGGACTGGAAAACTGGGCTCCGAGCCGTTGCAATTTCTTCCCTTGCTTGCTTCTTCCCTGGGACGTATTTCATCCAGACCTGACAACTGATCCAGTTGCAAAAACGACTAAACCTTTACAAGTTCCTCTTTACCACAATCAACCCCTTCAATGTTTCACACCTGTCTGCCGAAACACTGGAATCATCACCCAGTTGCAAAGTATTCACGAAGAACTATCCCCACATGTTGCACCTCCACACATTGGTGACTACTTCTTGGACTTGCTTCTTCCTGACTCTCCTTAGCTTAGATTTCCTTGGATTTTACTTGCAATATGTTCTCATACCCTTTCTTTGCTTTCCCAATCTTGTTTTTAATCTCACTCCTACACTTTCAGGAAGCTTGCAAAAGAATCTTGCATTCAACAGGGAGACAATTACCTTGGGGTGACTTACTCTCTTCAGTAGCTATGAGAAAGGAAGACCGACTTGACTTGTAGCATTTTATATATTTCCAGGTGTCCCAAGACGCTTTACACCCAAAGCACTAGAGAAATGCATCCACTATAGTGGCGTCGGGCACAGTAAGATCCCACTAAGAGTATTGTGACGTGTGGCATGAGGCAGCATCAGAATTAAGATCAGAAGACCCTGACAAAGCAAACTAGTGGATTGTTTTGAAAGCCAGGACAAGATGATATTGCTAGGGTTACTAATCAATGGGCCATAACTGGGGGTGCTACACACCGTGGCAACAGGACAGCTTCTACGCTCACCCCAGGGACCTCTCTAAGCCAGACCAAGCCCTGTGGTCTATACTGATCTTTACAGTTACCAAACCTGGGCATCTCAGGAAAACTTTCTTTCTTTCTCTCCCTGTGTCCAATGTAATTAGTGGTCTGGGGAGAGAGGTGGAATATACGAGTACGGCTATCAAATCTCCACAGGCACCACCAACTGAAACGTAACATGAACACTGTGAAATATAGCAGTCACTTCAAAGTGGCTGCTTAATTAATGAAGCTATCCGAGCTATGCAGTAATGAACAAGTGAATCTCAGTGACTGATTGTTTCAGACAAGTGGGAAAATACCATCGTGTGGAGCAGGCACAGCTGCTTCCTCACTCCTACAGCTGCTTCAACAATCATCTCTGAAGTCACTGTGCTAGGCCATGGGGCAGTCAAATCCACCCACTTCCCCCCACCAGACTCCACCTCACGGACAGCTTACGTTGGTGCAGATTACTTTTCTTTTATCCGAGGCCCTCAATAAACACACTGTTTTCGCAAAGTGTTATTTGGTATTGGTATTGGTTTATTATTGTCACTTGTACTGAGGTACAGCGAAAAGCTTGTCTTACAAACCGATCGTACAGGTCAATTCATTACACACTGCAGTTACATTGAGTTAGTACAGAGTGCATTGATGTAGTACAGGTAAAAACAATAACAATACAGAGTAAAGTGTCACAACTACAGAGAAAGTGCAGTGTAATCAGGTGCAAGGTCACAGCAAGGTAGATTCTGAGGTCAGAGTCCATCTCATTGTACAAGGGAACCGTTCAATAGTCTTATCATAGTGGGGTAGAAGCTGTTCTTAAGTCTGGTGGTACGTGCCCTCAAGCTCCTATATCTTCTACCTGATGGAAGAGAGAATGTCTCGGGTGGGTGGGGTCTTTGATTATGCTGGCTGCTTCACCAAGACAACGAGAGTTAAAGACAGAGTCCAAGGAGGGGAGGCTGGTGTCCGTGATGTGCTGGGCTGTGTCCACAACTCTCTGCAGTTTCTTGCGGTCCCGGCAGAGCAGTCGCCGTACCAAGCCATGATACATCCAGATAGGATGCTTTCTATGGTGCATTGATAAAAGTTGGTGAGAGCCAAAGGGGACAAACTGAATTTCTTTAGCCTCTTGGGGAAGTAGAGGCACTGGTGAGCTTTCTTGGCCGTGACATCTACGTGATTTGACCAGGACAGGCTGTTGATGCCAGTTCATGGTGCAGTAAGAGAAGCAGGGGTTGGAATGAAATGTAGACACAAGAATTCAAACATATTGAAGCTTAAGTCCTGATGAAGGGTCTTGAACCAGAACGTCGACTGTCCATTTCCTTCCATGGATGCTGCCTGACCTGCTGAGTTCCTCCAGCTTTTTGCGTGTTGCCTGAAGTTTAATGAGAATGAGAATCAGAATCAGGTTTATTATCACTAACGTATGTCGTGAGATTTGTCGTTTTGCAGCAGCAGTACAGGGCAAGACATAAAGATGTAAAAATTGCTAAAAGTTACAAAAATAAATAGTGCAAAAGAGGAATAACGAGGTGGTGTTCATGGATCATTCAGAAATCTGATGGCGGAGGGGAAGAAGCTTTTCCGGAGTGTGGGTCTTCACGCTCCTGTACCTCCTCCCTGACGGTAGTAACATGAAGAGGGCATGCTCTGGGTGGTGAGGGTCCTTAGTGATGGATGCCACCTTCTTGAGGCACCGCCTCTTGAAACTGTCCTCGATGGCGCTAAGGTTGTGCCTGTGATGGAGCTGGCTGAGTCTACAACCCTCTGCAGCCTCTTTCGATCCTGCACATTGGAGCTTCCATACCAGGCTGTGATGCAACCAGTCAGAATGCTCTCCAACGTACATCTGTAGAAATTTGCAAGAGTCTTTGGTGACGTACCAAATCTCCTCAAACTCCTAATGAAGTAGAGCCGCTGGTGTGCCTTCTTTGTGATTGCATCAATGTGTTGACCCAAGATAGATCCTCCGAGATGATGACACCCAGGAACTTGAAGCTGCTCACCCTTTCCACCGCTGACCCCTCAATGAGGACTGGTGTGTGTTCTCCCGACTTCCCCTTCCTGAAGTCCACAATCAATTTCTTGGTCTTGCTGACATTCAGTGCGAGGTTGTTGTTGCGACACCACTCAGCCAGCCGATCTATCTCACTCCTGTACGCCTCCTCGTTGCCATCTGAGATTCTACCAACAACAGTGGTGTCATTGGAGAATTTATAGAAGGCGTCTGAGCTGTGCCTAGCCACACAGTCATGAGCGTAGGGAGTAGAGCAGTGGGCTAAGCACACATCCTTGAGACGTGCCTGTGTTGACTGTCAGCAAGGAGGAGATGTTACTACCGATCCACACTGACTGTGGTCTCCTGATAAGGAAGTCGAGGATCCAGTTGCAGAGGGAGGTACAGAAGCTCAGGTTTTGAAGCTTGTTGATTGGTACTGAGAGGATGATGGTGTTGAACGCTGAGCTGTAATCCATAAACAGCAGCCTGACGTATGTTTTGCGGTTGTCTATGTGCTCCAAAGCCGAGTGGAGAGCCAGTGAGCTTGTGTCCGCCATAGACCTGTTGTGGTGGTAGGCAAATCGCAGGGGGTCCAGGTCCCTGCTCAGGCAGGAGTTAATTCTAGCCATGACCAACCTCTCAAAGCACTCCATCATAGTAGATGTGAGTGCTACGGGGCAATAGTCATCGAGGCAGCTCACCCTGCTTTTGTTGGGTACCGTTATAATTGATGCCCTTTTGAAGCAGGTGGGAACCTCCGACTGCAGGAGTAAGAGATTGAAGATGTCCTTGAACACTCCAGCCAGTTGGACAGCATAGATTTTCAGTACCCTGCCAGATACACCGTCGGGGCCTGACGTCTTGCGAGGGTTCACACTCTTGAAGGATGTTCTGACGTCGGCCTCTGAGACAGAGATCACAGGGTCACCAGATGCTGTGGGGATTCACACTTGTGTAGTGTTATTCTCCCTTTCAAAGCGTGCATAAAAGGCGTTGAGCTCATCAGGGAGTGGAGCATCGCTGCCCGTTATGTTTCACCTTATAGGAAGTAATGGCATGCAAACCCTGCCACAGCTGTCGGGCGTCCAGTTGTGTCTCTACCTTCACAAGGAATTGCCTTTTCGCTCGTAGGTCGTACCTGGACTTCTTGTAGGGTACCAGATCACCGGTCTTGAACGCCACAGATCGAGCCCTCAGCAGACTGCGAATCTCCTGGTTCATCCAGGGCTTCTGGTTTGGGAAAACTCAGTATGTTCGCAATGGCACACACTCATCCACACAGGTCACGATGAAGTCAGTGACGGCTGTGGCATGTTAATTCAGATCCGAAGATGAACAAGTCGGTGGCTTTCAGCTTTCTCAGCTCCTCTGGTAACAGTGGAGACACAAGAGACTGCAGACGCTGGAATCTGGAGCAACAAACAATCTGCTGGAGGAGCTCAGCAGGTCAGGCAGCGTCTGTGGGGGGAAAGGAACTGCTGACGTTTCGGCTCAGGTTTTGACCCAGAAGGTCAACAATTCTTTTCCCCGCACAGATGCTGCTCAACCCACTGAGTTCCTCCAGCAGATTGTTTGTTGCTCTGGTAACAGTAGTGCATAAAGACCCCCTGCACCTAATGACGTATTCACAGGGACGCCTGAACATAATGATATTAAAGTTTAGGTGTGAACTCACTGAATGGGTCAGAGGGTCGTGCAGCACGGAAACAGGCCCTTCAACCCCGACATCCCCATGCCTATCTACGCTGATCCCATTTTCCAGCATTTGGTCCATATCCCCCTATTCTTTCCCATCAATGTACCCGTCCAAATGCTTTTTAAACACTGGGATTGTGCCTGCCTCTACTCCTCTGGCAGCTCGTTCCGTGTACCCACCGCCCTTTGTGTGGAAAAAAACAGATCTTCTTTAAATATTTCCCCTCTCACCTTAAACCTATGTCCTCTAGTTTTAGACTCCCCCACTCCTGACCTTCATAATCTTATAAACCTCTAAGGTAACTCCTCATGAAACAGGAATGTCACGAGTTCAGGGGTAAAATATCTATTATGAAACTCAGATCACAGGGCAGTGCTCCCTGCTTACAGTGCAAAAGAGACATTGTAGTTAAGGCGAATAATTAACAATCTTGTTGTGTGTGGTCCCTTGGGGAAGGGCAACCATAACATGATAGAATTCTTCACTGCAATGGAGAGTGAGGTTGTTGAATCAGAAACCATGCTCATGAAATGGAATGAATAAAACTGCAAAGGCATGAGATGTGAGTTGGCTGTGATAGATTGAGGAGTTTTACTAAATAGGTTGATGGATAACATATGAATTATAACAATTGCTCATTCCTGTCTGGCACAAAGCATCAAGAATGGTGGCTTACAAAGGACATTAGATCCAAAAAGGAGATAATAACATAACAATTCAAGAACAGCTACTTCCTTCCAACCATTCAGTTCTTGAACCAACTGGCACAACCCTACTCACACTCACTACTCACACTCACTACTCACACTCACTACTCACACTCACTACTCACACTCACTACTCACACAAACCCTACTCACACAAACCCTACTCACACTCACTACTCACACTCACTACTCACACTCACTACTCACACTCACTACTCACACAAACCCTACTCACACAAACCCTACTCACACTCACTACTCACACAAACCCTACTCACACTCACTACTCACACTCACTACTCACACTCACTACTCACACTCACTACTCACACAAACCCTACTCACACTCACTACTCACACAAACCCTACTCACACAAACCCTACTCACACTCACTACTCACACAAACCCTACTCACACAAACCCTACTCACACAAACCGTACTCACACAAACCCTACTCACACTCACTACTCACACAAACCCTACTCACACAAACCCTACTCACACAAACCCTACTCACACTCACTACTCACACTCACTACTCACACAAACCCTACTCACACAAACCGTACTCACACAAACCCTACTCACACTCACTACTCACACAAACCCTACTCACACTCACTACTCACACAAACCCTACTCACACAAACCCTACTCACACAAACCCTACTCACACTCACTACTCACACTCACTACTCACACAAACCCTACTCACACAAACCCTACTCACACTCACTACTCACACAAACCCTACTCACACAAACCCTACTCACACAAACCCTACTCACACTCACTACTCACACAAACCCTACTCACACAAACCCTACTCACACAAACCCTACTCACACTCACTACTCACACTCACTACTCACACAAACCCTACTCACACAAACCGTACTCACACAAACCCTACTCACACTCACTACTCACACAAACCCTACTCACACTCACTACTCACACAAACCCTACTCACACAAACCCTACTCACACAAACCCTACTCACACTCACTACTCACACAAACCTACTCACACTCACCTACTCACACAAACCCTACTCACACAAACCCTACTCACACTCACTACTCACACAAACCTACTCACACAAACCCTACTCACACAAACCCTACTCACACAAACCCTATCCCACTTCACTACTCACAACAAACCCTACTCACACTCCACTACTCACACAAACCCTACTCACACAAACCCTACTCACACAAACCCTACTCACACTCACTACTCACACACTCCTCACACAAACCCTACTCACACAAACCCGACTCACACAAACCCTACTCACACAAACCCTACTCACACTCACTACTCACACAAACCCTACTCACACAAACCCTACTCACACAAAACCCTACTCACACTCATACTCACACAAAACCCTGACCTCACACAAACCCTACACACTCACTACTCACACAAACCCTACTCACACAAAACCCTACTCACACAAACCCTACTCACACTCACTACTCACACAAACCCTACTCACACTCACTACTCACACAAACCCTACTCACACAAACCCTACTCACACAAACCCTACTCACACTCACTACTCACACAAACCCTACTCACACTCACTACTCACACAAACCCTACTCACACTCACTACTCACACAAACCCTACTCACACAAACCCTACTCACACAAACCCTACTCACACTCACTACTCACACACACAACTCACACAAACCCTACTCACACAAACCCTACTCACACACACCCTACTCACACAAAACCTACTCACACAAACCCTACTCACACAAACCCTACTCACACAAACCCTACTCACACAAACCCTACTCACACAAACCCTACTCACACTCACTACTCACACAAACCCTACTCACACAAACCCTACTCACACTCACTACTCACACAAACCCTACTCACACAAACCCTACTCACACTCACTACTCACACAAACCCTAATCACACAAACCCTACTCACACAAACCCTACTCACACAAACCCTACTCACACAAACCCTACTCACACTCACTACTCACACAAACCCTACTCACACAAACCCTACTCACACAAACCCTACTCACACTCACTACTCACACTCACTACTCACACAAACCCTACTCACACAAACCCTACTCACACAAACCCTACTCACACTCACTACTCACACAAACCCTACTCACACTCACTACTCACACAAACCCTACTCACACAAACCCTACTCACACAAACCCTACTCACACAAAACGCTGGAGGAACCCTACTCACACAAACCCTACTCACACAAACCCTACTCACACAAACCCTACTCACACTCACTACTCACACAAACCCTACTCACACAAACCCTACTCACACAAACCCTACTCACACTCACTACTCACACAAACCCTACTCACACTCACTACTCACACAAACCCTACTCACACAAACCCTACTCACACAAACCCTACTCACACTCACTACTCACACTCACTACTCACACAAACCCTACTCACACAAACCCTACTCACACAAACCCTACTCACACTCACTACTCACACTCACTACTCACACAAACCCTACTCACACAAACCCTACTCACACAAACCCTACTCACACTCACTACTCACACAAACCCTACTCACACAAACCCTACTCACACTCACTACTCACACAAACCCTACTCACACAAACCCTACTCACACAAACCCTACTCACACAAACCCTACTCACACTCACTACTCACACAAACCTACTCACACAAACCCTACTCACACAAACCCTACTCACACAAAACGCTGGAGGAACCCTACTCACACAAACCCTACTCACACAAACCCTACTCACACAAAACGCTGGAGGAACCCTACTCACACAAACCCTACTCACACAAACCCTACTCACACAAAACGCTGGAGGAACCCTACTCACACAAACCCTACTCACACAAACCCTACTCACACAAAACGCTGGAGGAACCCTACTCACACAAACCCTACTCACACAAACCCTACTCACACAAACCCTACTCACACTCACTACTCACACAAACCCTACTCACACAAAACGCTGGAGGAACCCTACTCACACAAACCCTACTCACACAAACCCTACTCACACAAAACGCTGGAGGAACCCTACTCACACAAACCCTACTCACACAAACCCTACTCACACAAAACGCTGGAGGAACCCTACTCACACAAACCCTACTCACACAAACCCTACTCACACAAACCCTACTCACACTCACTACTCACACAAACCCTACTCACACAAAACGCTGGAGGAACCCTACTCACACAAACCCTACTCACACAAACCCTACTCACACAAAACGCTGGAGGAACCCTACTCACACAAACCCTACTCACACAAACCCTACTCACACAAAACGCTGGAGGAACCCTACTCACACAAACCCTACTCACACAAACCCTACTCACACAAAACGCTGGAGGAACTCAGCAGGTCAGGCAGCATCTATGGAGGGAAGTAAACACTTGACCCTGTCTTGATGAAGGGTCTTGACCTGTAACGTCGACTGTTTATTTCCCTCCACAGATGCTGCCTGACCTGCTGGTTCCTCCAGCATTTTGTGTGTGTTGCTCCAGATTTCCAGCATCTGCAGAATCTCATGTCTTTGAAAACCCTATCACTAGAGTTTAGCAACACTGTGACCACTTTGATCACTTTGCACTAAAATGGACTTTGTTTTTTCTTTATTCTAATTGTGTTCTTTCTTTTAAAAATTGTGTATAATTTATGTTTGATGTTTTTCTTGGGAATGTTGCTTATCTGATGCAATGTGCCTGTGATGCTGCTGCAAGTAAGTTTTTCACTGCACCTGTGCGCACATGTACTCGTGCATATGACAAAAAACTCGACTTTTGACATTGTCAGAAAAAGCAGCAAGCCTGAGGACTGGGAACGCTGTAGAATTCAGTAAAAATATTTAAGTAAGAGGGGAGAAGGTGGATTTTGAGAGGAAGCTTGCAGGAAAGATTGAAAAGCTAACAGAAAATTCCAATAAATAGATGAAAGGGAAAAGGGTTGTGTCAAATGTAGGTCCCACACAGTCAGAAGGGAGGAACTTTTAACTGGGAACAAAGGAATAGCAGAACAATTAATCCCATACTTTGGTTCTGCCTTCAGAAAGGAGGCCATAAATAGCCGCCCAGATCTGTATGGGAGCCAAAGGTCCAGCGATAGGGATGAATTGGAGGTAATCAGTGACAAAAATCATGCTGAAGAAATTAATGGGACTAAAGGGCGATAAGTCCCCAGGGCCCGATAACCTCCATCCCAGAGTCATTGTGCAGAACAGCACAGAAACAGGCCCTTTAGCCCACCCTGTCCGTGTCTGAACTGAGATCAGGGGAAGTTTTTCTTCACCCAGAAGTGATGAATTCTTTACCACACAAGGTAATGGAGGCCAAGTCAACAAGGAGGTAGATATATGTCTTAACGCTCAAGGGATTTGGGGTCAAAGTGGGATCAGTGTTCCGAAGCGGATGATCTGCCATGATCATGTTGAAAGGTGGAGCAGGCCTGAAGGGCTGAATTGCCTGTTCCTGCTCTGATTTTCTGCTTCCATCCCTCTGTGGTTGACTGTGGAGCTTGTAGGGGGTCTGCCATTCTGCAGCTGAAATAAGGGAAGTATCTCAGCTGAGCTGTGGCAGTGGGCGAGAGCAGGGGCATCAGTGTTCCAGTGGAGAGACAATCTGCACTACTGCGGCGAGTGACAGACCCGTGCACACCAAATCCTTGCACTACCAGTTTATACTGGTGCTCTCCGCACAGCCCACAGTCACAAATTAGTTACCAACGAAACCCTTCAGCAGTTTTCACAGGTGGGTACGTTTCCCATTCCAGTATTTCACCGGGAGGGCACAACGGTGTGGCCGCGTGCGAGAGGGAGGGAGAGCAAGCGCTCGAGGGCACGTGCTTGAAGAACTGTGAGAGGGAGCAGGAGAGCAAGTGCACGCTTGAGATCACAAACTTGAGAAGGCGACAGAGTGAGGGCACCCGTGAGAAAGTGGGGAGAGCAAGTGAACAAGTGAGCACGTGTGCACAAAGTGGGGGTACAATCTCCTCAGCTGCTGCCTGACCTGGCGAGTCTTTCCAGCATTTTATGTTGATACATTTGCCTCCATAATTTCCTTTTTAATTTTGCCTTGCACTCTCTCTGTACCTCTGGGTTTTCTAAGGAATGGAACCCTTGGTAGTTGTCATAAGCTTTTATGCTATTCCACATCCTATGTTGCAGGATGCGAAAAGTAATAGAGGCCTGAATCTGCATGTGAAAGGGCGGCTTCTCTAGAAGCAGAAAGCAGGAAGCCACAGGGCCCATTATCCCTGTGCCAGCACTTTAGCTAGATCCTGGAGTCACAATGCAGCAATCAACCTGGAGCTTTGGAGGAGGGAAAGTGATAGGGAAACCGGTGGGGAACCATTAAAGAAAGCAAAGGATATCATACTTGGTGCTTTACACCATTCTAAGTACCAAGGAGCCTCGTTGGACTACGTGAAACAAATGGCCTTTGGCACACCAAATGCTTGGAGTGGAAAAGGTACACAGGATACTTGCCTTCATTAGCCGGGACATAGAACCGAAGAGCATGGAGGTCATGGGACAACTTTATGAAACTTTATTTTGGCCATACTTGAAGTAGTGTGTGCAGTTCTGGCCACTGTGCTAGAGGAAGGATGTGATCATGTTTGGGAGGAGATTCACCAGGAAGTTGCCTGGGATGGTCTATTTCCCTCCATAGATGCTGCCTGACCTGCTGAGTTCCTCCAGCACATTCTAGCATCTGCAGAATTTCTTGTGTCTCTGGGATGGTTCATTGGTAAATGATTGTCACACGTACAGTGGAAAAACTTTGTTTTGCATGCCATCCATACAGATCATTTCATCACATCAGTGCATCGAGGCAGTACAAGGGAAAAGCAATAACAGAATGCAGAATAAAGTGTTACAGTTACAGAGAAAGTGCAGTGCAGGCAGACAATAAGGTGCAAGGCCATGACAAGATAGATTGTGAGGTCAAGAGTCCATCTTATCGTACTAGGGAACCATTCAATAGTCTTATAACAGCGGGATAGAAGCTGTCTCTGTAAAGAGCTTGTACGTTCTCCCTGTGTCTGTGTGGGTTTCCTCCGGGTGCTCCGGTTTCCTCCCACATTCTAAAAGATGTATGGGTTAGAAAGTTGTGGGCATGCTATGTTGGCGCCCGAAGTGTGGCGACACTTGTGGGCTGCTCCCAGAACACTTGATGCAAAAGATGCATTTCACTGTGTGTTTCGATGTACATGTGACTAATAAAGAAATCTATCTTATCCTTGAGCCTGGTGGTACGTACTTTCAGGCTTTTGTATCTTCTGCCCAATGGGAGGGGGGAAATGAGAGAATGTCCGGGGTGGATGAGGTCTTTGATCATGTTGGCTGCTCTACTGAGGCAGCGGGAAATGTAGACAGAGTCCATGGAGGGGAGACTAGTTTCTGTGATGTGTTGAGCTTATGAGGAGAGATTGGACAGGCTGTGTTTGTTTTCTTTGGAGCGGAGGAGACTGAGTGGGGACCTGATTGAGCCATACAAAATTATGAAGGGTATGAAATGGAGATGTCTAAAACCAGAGGGCACAGCTTTCAGGTGAGCAGTTGAAGAGGATGTGAGGAACAATTTTTTTCCACCCAGAGGGCAGTTATTACCTGAAATGCAATGCCTGAGGTGATGGGGGCAGGAACTCTCTCAACATTCAGAAAGTACCTGGATGAGCACTCGGATCACCAAGGCAAAGAAAACTATGGACCAAGTGCTGGCAAATGGAATTAGTATAGGTGGGTACACAGCAACACACAAAGTGCTGCAGGAACTCAGTGGGTCAGGCAGCATCTTGGAGGGAAATGGACAGTTGATGTTTCAAGTTGAGACTCTTCATGGTATAGATGGGTACTTGATGGTCAGCCCTATGATGATAAAATGGACTCTTGACCTCTCAACCTACCTCGTTATGGCCTCGCACCTTATTGTCTGCCTGCACTGCACTTTCTCTGTAGCTGTGACACTTTATTCTTCATTCCGTTATTGTTTTCCCTTGTACTACCTCGATGCACCGTTGTATGAAATTATCCATATGGATGGTATGCAAGACAAGATTTTCACTGTACTTCGGTACATGTGACAGTAATGAACCAATTTACCGAGTGGGCCGAAGGGCCTGTTTCTGTGCTATTCTAAATAAAAGCTTTATCAACAGGGTTTTATCATCCTCAACAGATTCAGGGTGACTTACTGACTAGTTGGAAAGTGCTGAAGATGCATGTTGTACGCATTGTACAATACAATATGGAAGAGTAAATGAAACAGAGGACATTACAATGTGATGACTCAACCACTAGATGTCAGCATCAGACAGTGACGCAGGACCCAGACTGTCTGCCGTTCGAGCTGGCCTTACAGACCAATAAAGCTCTGACCTAACTCACTGCTTCCTTAACAGCAACAAGACCTCCTGATCTTGAGGGGCCACAGCTTCACCTTAGTAGCAGAAGATTACACTGTTCACAACACATTAAAGAAGCATTTGGGACCTTTGGCATCATAACAGAGAACAACAGCAAGGAAGTTATGCTAAACGATTATAAATTTCAGCTGGAGTGCTGGATCTAATTCTGTGCACTGCACTTCAGGAAGAAAGTCAAGGCCTTGGGGAAGGCAAGGGACGGAATATTTACTGGATTAGCACCAGAGATTTAGGGCTTCAATTGCAGCAGACAAACTGGGGTTATTCTCCTTGGAGCAGATGGTTTAAGGGGAGATTTAATGGAGGTGGTGCAAGTGATCAGGTAATGGGCTGATGGGAGTTGGTGGGCAGGACGGTGGGTAAGCAGAAAGGTTTAAGGCTGTTGGCACAGAGGCCAAAGGGGAAAAATTAGGAATCTTGTTTGCAGAAAGTTGCTGTGATTGGGAACGTACTGCCTGGAAGGTTGGAGGGAACAGAAACAACAGTAGAGACACCAGAGACTGCAGGTGCTGGAAACAGGAGCAACACACAGTCTGCTGCAGGAACTCAGCGGGTCAAGCAGCGTCTGTGGGGGGAAAGGAATCGTCGACGTTTTGAGCCGAAAAGTCAACAATTCCTTTTCCTCCCAAAGATGCTGCTTGACCTGCTGAGTTCTTCCAGCAGATTGCTTGTTGCTCCAGAAACAACAGTGAATGGGATTAAGGGGGGAAGAAGTACATGGTTGTGGGACAATACACACAAAGTGCTGGAGAACCTCAGTGGGCCAGGCAGCATCCATGGAGGGAAATAAACAGACGACGTTTCAGGCCGAGACCTTTGATCAGGACCGGAGAGGAAGAGGGCAGAAGCCAGAATAAGAAGGTGGGGGAAGGGGAGGAGCACATGTGGGCAGGGGACAGGTGAGTTCAGGGGATAGGTGAGTCCAGGTGAGGGGGGTAGGTAGTGGGTGGGTGGGGGTTGTGGGGTTGGGGAAGAGCAGGATAATGGGGCAAACGTGAGCACAGGCATGATGCACCAAATGCTGTCCTCTCATCCTGGGTTATTCTGCAACTTTTTATTCATTTTTTGGGATGCAGCCTTCACTGCCAAGGTCAGCATTTGTTGCCCATCCCTCACCACCCCCAGGAAGCTCGTGGTGAGCCACTTTCATGAACTGCTGCAGTCCTTCTGGTGAAGGTGCTCCAATGGTGCTGTTGGGGAGGGAGTCCCAGGATTTGGACCCAGCCATGATGAAGGAATGGCGTTACATTTCCAAGTGAAGAAGTTGTGAGATCCTGCAGCTGGTGGTGATGGTTCTAGGCATCACGGCTGGTCAAACGCTGCCTGGATGTCAGAGCAGTCAGTCTTACCTCACCTCTGGAATTCAGGTCTTTGAGCTGTGTTTGGAGCAAGGCTGCGACAAGGTCTGGCGAAACTGAACGTGGGTGCTGGCAAGCAGATTACCTGTCAATAGCAGCTTCCCTGTCACTTCTGTGATGTGACATTCCACTTTGATAAGATCATGTCCTGCCATAAACGATGGAAAGAACCACCCCTGGTACATTAATCAGCGTCCTGAGGTGTTGCTCACGTTGCACTGAACTCTCCATATGGTCGGTTTCAACCTGACTGGTGATGATTAGATACAAGCCTCTGACTGTGTGCCAGCTACGCAATCCCTGGAACAGCTGGGGCTGGGGGGGTACGGCTTATCTCACAGACACCAAGCCTCCCCACAACATTCCACTGACCTGAGCTAATCGACATCAGTCGAGAAACAGAGACCTCCAGCGCGCCTGACTCACCCTGTCTCAGCCTCATTTATCATATCTCCTGAGCTTTTTTGCCATTTTCCTGGCACCTTGTTCTCTGGGCCTCAGCCACCTTCCAGGTGGGAAGTCTGACAGGGCCGATGGATCGATTTCTCATCTGGAGCCCACTCAAGAGGGAACGCTGGCACTGCATTAGTGCTGCTGTTACAGAACCAACACCTGACTTCACTGGACGACAGCCTGGAGCTCTGCTGTGAAATAAGATCTGAGTTTTGTAACGTGTTTAATATAAAACCCAAGCCCAAGCCCAACTTTGCTTAAGATAATCGTTAATAATAATAGAACAAACCTACCCCAATTCAGTGGTGCTAAAACGTTTCCTAAGTGGGCACAATTCTAAAATTCAATGCAAAGGGTCGCAAGAGGCTGCAGAGAGTTATAGACTCAGCCAGCTCCATCACGGGCACAACCCTCCCTACCATCAAGGACATCTCCAAGAGGCGGTGCCTCATTAAGGCAGCATCCATCACTAAGGACCATCCAGGACATGCCCTCTTCTTGTTACTACCATCGGGGAGGAGGTACAGGAGCCTGAAGACCCACACTCAACGTTTCAGGAACAGCTTCTTCCCCTCCACCATCAGATTTCTGAACGGTCCATGAACCCACAAACACTACCTCGTTATTTCTTTTTGTAATTTATAGTAATTCTATGCCTTTGCACTGTACTGCTGCTGCAAAGCAACTAATTTCATGTCATATCAGTCAGTGATGATAAACCTGATTTGGATTGTGAACAAGTTATGAAAACCAGCAGCGCAAGTTTCCCAATTCTGAATGGACATATGACTCCAAACTCTCAGTTTGCCACCAATGAGATCCCTGTCCTCAAGTGTTAAAATGGATGAAACATACATTGTCTTTGAAGCCCCAGTGATTTTTTTAAATATCCATGGTTGCTTGCAGGGTCTAAGGACTTGATTTTTATTTGCAAGAGTCATCAGTTCAATCCTGAGAAGTAGACTGTCAAAGGGTGAATCCTTCACAAGTTCCAGCATTCCTCCCTTCTCTTCCATATTTATTTCAAGTCTGGTGGCTCCCTTACCTCCCATTTCCATTTATTCTCCTTTGTATTTCTCCGTTATTTCTGCCTCTGGAGTACTTCCCTTCCCTTGCTCCTTCCCCAGCATTGGAGATGGTACCATGGGAGGGGAAGGGGATAGGGGTGGGGAGGGAGGAGGCAGCAGCAGCTGAAATCAAGACCGAGCAAGTTCTAGTTGCCACTTAACATCAGCCAAGAGGCATCTGACCAAGTATCCTGATCTGGAGCTTGTGCCACTTCTTTACAAACCAACTCGGCGACTGGAATCTACACAGCATTTTTGACAAAAAGTAAAATATCCTGAGGCATCTCTCTGAGACATTACATCAACAAGTTAGACGCGAGGGCCCAGCAGATGGTACAAGAAGTGAGGTACAGGAGGCCACAATTGGCGCAACAATGTGCCCAATGGAAGAGCTTCTAGTTTGGAAGTGGTTAGAAGGAGAGAGAATGGGTCCAAGGTGGGTAGAAATCAAGTACGAGATCATGAATTAATCTCATTTCATTGTGTACTGAGACAAGGTGTTTGAGAGGCAGTCTGCAATGTCAGTCAATTCCCAATTAGCTTTATGAAGGAGGGTACAACAGGATGGACAGTCAACAGCGGGAGCTCGGGGCAGTAACAATTCAAGACTTAGCTCTAGTGAAGACATCCTTCAGACATGACCTCCCAAGTGTGCCTTCAGAAGGAATTAAACACAAGGATGAGAATGATAAGCTGCAGAAAGACCGATGAACCTGTATGCCAGTAAGCAGAGGAAATGGCCACAGAGAAACTCAATGACAGGAGGCAAAACCGGGCAGGGGCAGCAGAGCAGAACCAGGAAGGTGGAAGATGGGAGGCTGGCATTGCAAGAGTCGAGTATGGAGGTGACAAATGCTCTGCTCAGGGTTCCAGGTGCAGATTGATGGAGTCAGGCATCACTAGAGGGAAAAAAAATACCCGCTCTCCTTCTTTTCGTTGTCCCCTCAGTGTCCCAATAGCCACTCTCCCTTCTCTCAGTCTCAACGGCTACTCTCTGATCCGGTTTAACACCCAATCCCTCCGCCCTCTGATCCGGTTTCACTCCCAATGACCACTCCTCCCGATCCTGCTTCACTCCCACTCCCAATGATCACTCCCCTCTGAGCCTGCTTCACTCCCACTCCCAATAACCACTCCCCTCGATCCAGTTTCACTCCCACTCCCAATGATCACTGCCCTCTGATCCGGTTTCACTCCCAAAGACCACTCCCCCTGATCCGGTTTCACTCCCAATGACCACTCCCCCTGATCCGGTTTCACTCCCACTCCCAATGACCACCTGGCCCAGTGACAGGCATCCTTCTGCACACCCCCATCCCACAAGCTGAGAGAAAGTTTTCCTTTGAGATGACTCTGGTGGTGTGAGTTCCGAATGGCAGAATCTGGCAGCTCTTGAGCCACACTCAGCAAACGTAAACATGGTTTATGATATTTGCCTGAACAATAGTTTTACTGTGTGAAGTTTTGTCACATTTTGACAGCAAAATAAGGCCTGTGAAACTTGAGATACTCTGACTACGTGATGGGGAGTTATGTAAATGCAATTTCTTTCTTCTATCTATAAATGAGATGTAACCAAGGGAATAAAACACATTAGGCTCCTTCTGTACTCCTTCATTTAGAAGCAGTCTCCCTCTCTCCACAGCATTTGGAGAATGCACTGTGACTATCATTCACCAGCAGTTCTGTCATTAATACCATTCAGAGTGAACCGTGATCTGACTGGAATTAATGGATACAACTCTTGCGATTGCCAAGCCAACACGCACCACGTTCTTGTTCCATCTTCCTCACTTCCCCAGCTGCAATCACAGATATGATCCCAAGCCACCTTTGATAAAGGAGCAGTTATATTGAACACAGAACAGCACAGGGACGGGCCCTTCGGCCCACCACGTCTGTGCCAAACACGATGTCAAATTAAACTAAATCCCCTCTGCCTGCACATGATCCACATCCCTCCATATTCATGTGTCTGTCTAAAAACCTCTATCATATCGGCCTCCACCACCACCCCTGCAGCCTGTCCCGGGTACCCACCACTCTCTGTGTAAAAGAGAACTGCCCTGCACATCTCCTTTAAAACTATTCCCTCTCACCTTATGTGCATGTCCTCTAACACCTGGTATTTCTTACCTGGGGAAAGGACTCTGACTACCTACCCTATCTGTGCCTCTCATAATTTTATAAGCTTCTATCAGGTCTCCCCTCAGTCTTCGACTCTCCTGAGAAAATAACCCCAGTTTGTCCAACCTCTCCTCATCGCTCATCCCCTCTAAGTGAGGCAGCATCCTGGATGCAACACTTGTGCTACACAAGTACCACCAATAACCATCCTCAACAAGAGAGACCTTGGGGTGCAAGTCCATAGCTCCCTGAAAGTGGCGACACAAATGGATAGGGTAGTGAAAAGGACATTTAGTATGCCAGAGATGGGACGTCATGTTGCAGTTGTACCAACACTGCACTTAGAGCATTGTAGAGCATCCCCAGACTACAGAGAAGACGTGGTAGCAAAAGAGAGGGCGCAGAGGAGATTCACCAGGATGTTGCCTGAAATGGAGGGAGGGCTGTAGTTATAAAGAGAGATTGGATGGGCTGAATTTATTCTCACTGGAATGTAGGAGGCTTAGTGGTGATCTAACAGAGGTTTATAAAATTATGAGAGCATAGAAAAGACAGTCAGCATCTTTATCCCAGGGCAGGGGAGTCTGGAACTAGAGGGCACACGTTTAAGATGAGAAGGGAGAAATTTAAAGGAGATCTGAGGGGTAGGTTTTTCGCACAGAGGGTGATGGTTATCTGGAACAAGCTGCCAGCGGAGGCAGTGGAGGCAGATACAATGACTACGATTAAAAGGCATTTGGAACGTACTTAGATAGGAAAGGCATAGAGGGATACTGGGCTAATGGGATTAGTGTAGAAAGGGATCACGGTGTGGATGGACAGGCTGGGTCTGTTTCTGTGCTGTACAGTTATATGGTTCTGAGAGAGATTTAACTGCATTACTATCACCAAATCCCTAACTATTAACATCCTGAGTTTTTACTAACCAGAGATTTAACTGGATCAATGACATAAGTTCTGTGCTTACGAGAGCAGTCAACAGCTGGATATCCCTCAACAAGTGACTCACCACTGACAACCCAATGCTTTCCCCAGCATTTCACACCCCACAAGCCTGGAGTGTGAAGGCCTGGATTCCACTTACCGAGCTCACTGCAGCTCCGACAATACTCGAGAAATTCAATGCTACCTGGGGTAAGGCAGGCCCACTTGATTGGGTCCTCTTCCACTGCCAACTCACTGTGGTTGCAGCGTACATAACCCACAAGGTACATTGCAACAACTCAGCGAGAGTTTTTTTTAAAACAGTATCTCCCAAAATCCTGGCCTCTGCCGGATGAGAGGACAAGGCCAGGAGGCATGTGGCAATGTGGCACCTACCAGTGGCCACAATGAGCAAGATAATGGAGGGTGGTAAAAGGTGGTAGGGTGATTGGGTGGTAAAGAAGGCGCATGGCTTGCTTGCCTATATTAGTTGGGGCACTGAGCTCAAGACTCGGAAAGTTATGCCGCAGTTTTATAAAACTCTGGTTAGGCCACATCTGGAGTATTGCATTCAATTCTGGTCACCCCATTACAGGAAGGATGTGGAGGCTTTGGAGAGGGTGCAGAAGAGGTTTACTAGGATGCTGCCTGGATTAGAGGGCATGTGCTATAAGGAGAGGTTGGACAAAGTTGGGTTGTTTTCCCTGGAGTGGCAGAGGCTGAGGGGAGACTTGATAGAATTCTATAAGATTATGAGAGGCATAGATAGAGTAGACAGCCAGGGTTGAAATGTCTAACACTACAGGGCACGCATTTAAAGTGAGAGGGGGTAAGTTCAAAGGAGATGTGCAGGGCAGGTTTTTTTTACACACAGAGTGGTGGGTGCCTGGAATGTGCTGCCAGGGGTGGTGGTGGAAGCAGATATGATAGAAGTGTTCAGGAGCCTCTTAGTCAGACACATGACTGTGCAGAGAATGGAGGGATATGGACACTGTGTCAGCAGAAAGGATTAGTTTAGGAAGGCATTTAGTTACTAGTTTAATTAGTTCAGCACAACATCATGGGCTGAAGGGCCTGTTCCTGTAATGTTCTACGTTCTATAACGGCTGGATTGCTCCACTAGAAGCCAGTGTAGACTTCATGAGCCAAATGGCTTGCTCCTATGCCATTACAGTTCTACGATTCTGTAAGTTCCCCTCAGACACATCACATCCCACACCTCACCAGTGTGATTGGGCCGAATCCTGGAACTCCCTGTGGAGGCTCTGGGAGTACCTGTTGCTGCTCACCACCATTCTGTCTCTGTCGTCATTTATTGCTCTGCCATCCTTGCCAGTAATGGTCCCGTCCAGTGTAGGAATAAAAACAAGGAAAATGATAACGTAACCATAAAGTGAGGGCTGTTACCTTGGTGTTGAATTGGGGAGCTTGGTTTCAGGATTCTTGTTCAGTCATTTAAAATTCCATCTGGAATTCTCGAGCCCAGGCTGTTCTGGATGCTCAGCCTCTAAGTAGATTCAAGACCTAGACTGACGGATTCAGGGACACCCAACCAGAGGATGTGGGGAGAGGGCTGGAAGGTGGATGTTTTGCTATTATTTCAATGAATGATAGAGCAGGTGAAGGGTCAAATGGCCTGCCCCACTTCTATATGTTTTTAGGAACTACCTAGGGCACGCATGCGAATTTGAAAGCAGCTGCTGTGAGCACAGTTGAACAATTATCCCAAGAACAAAGCTTGATCTTCGTGCTGGCCTGAACCTGGTGCTCCCCACCAGGTACTTCACAAAGGCTGTACACCGAGAAAAACTGGGACACCCATCTAACCGCGTTATGGGAAAACCTGCATTTCAAGAATCAAAAATATTTTTATATGAAGTAGGTTTTATACTTCTGATGAATGAAATCTTAATTTTAACAAAATTTGTTCAGTGACTTTGTATAAGACTTTGCACAATTTCCCAACGTTGAAAAATGCTTTCTCCAAAGGTAGGCATTAACTGGTACCGAACCCATCAGTAGGGACCTATAAATAAGGGTCTTATTCAAAATAAATCCTAGAAATGTACAGATGCTGCTGAGTGAAAAATGATGGATTCACCAAGACTATTCCGAGGGTCCTTATCTTCACCATCAAAAAGTGACTTTAACTTGCACTTATCATCTGCAGGATGCAAACTTGCTGATGTGACTGTTTTCAGAATCCAATAGCATTGGGTCCAAGCTGAGAGTGTGTATACTTGCATGGGAAGTAAATCTGAAATCTGATGGAGACCCATTCTGATGAAAATAAGATTGAAAAAATACAGGAAGAGTAGGGCTGCCACAATTCCCAGCTGTTGCAAATGGCTGATCTCAACCTGATATAGGAGGACCACAACTGACGTTCTTCACAAGGATGTTTCCAGGACTCGAGGGACTGAGTTATAGGGAGAGGATAAACAGGCTGGGTCTTTACTCCCTGGAGCGTAGGAGACTGAGGCGTGATGTCATAGAGGTATATTAAATCATGAGGGGCATAGATGGGCTGAGTGATCTTTTTTCCGGGGTTGGGGAATTGAAAACTAGAGGACATAGTTTTAAAGTTACAGGTGAAAGGTTTAATAAGAACCTGAGGGGCAACTTTTTTTTTTACACAGTGGGCGGTAGAGATTTGGAACCAGCTGCCAGAGGAAGTGGGTGAGGCAGGTACATTAGATACATTTAAGAAGTATGTGGACAGGTATATGGATGACAAGAGTTTAGAGGGATATGGGCCAAGTGCTGGGAAATGGGATTAGCTTGAATATACATCTTGGCCAGCATGGACAAATATGGGCCGAAGGGCCTTTTTCCGTGCTGTATGATTCTATGACTCTATACACATGCACACACTACATCACAGAGCCAAAGATCAACTCTCCTTGTGCATCCCTCCTAAGGTGGAGTGTCTGTACCACTGGCTGACCCTTTCCTACAGCAGAGACAGCTTTTCCATTCATGGGTTGGTTATCAACTCAGCACAGTTGTCAACACAATACGGATAGATTCCTGGATACATCTGTCATCCCCGACTGTCTCATTGGTCACGTTGTCACTTTCTTCCCAGTCTCCAATATTTATGAAGCAAGTGTTCAAAGCAATCTTCTGAACACCTTTTCTAAAAAAAAGCCTTTATGATTTTTTCCACTTAGTTGTTTGATTCCTTGAGTGTCCAGGTCAACCCCAGGGAGCTGGTGACCAGCCACGCCAGCCAAAAGCACCAAGCTTGGCACGTCTTCCTCAACCACCTCCTGACAGTGGCCAGAGCTGCCCCTGAATTGCAGTGTGGGACAATGGACAGGATCCTCACTGTTAAACAACAGCTACTCAACAACTCACCACGGTGTCTCTTCACCTCACAGAAGCGTTTGACTGTTAATTGAGAGAGATTGTGGAGTATCCTTCTCAAATTTGGGTGCCCTCAGAAAATGTATCCCCATCTACCACTGACACATTATAGCATGCAACCTGTGAGCTTATCCAACAGGTTCACACAGACCCAATCTCAATGCCTAGCCAGGCTGTGTCACCTGGTGGTGTCACCTGGTGGAGTGGAGCAAATCCAGAGGATAGTTCAACCCTCACTCTCACCTCTCTAGAACCAAAGTTATTCCAACCACAGTCCCCAAGCTGCAGTTTGCAGATGACCCTTGTGTATGCCAAGCCCCGAGCCACCATTGGCACTGTTTTGCATGCCATGCATACAGATCAATTCTTTACAACAGTGCACTGAGGTAGTACAAGGACTTCTCCAAATCTCGTTAAAAAAAAGTATAACATTCTTACCGATTCCAGGACCATTCAGAATGGAGTGGTATTGGAAGTGGCATTGAGAACCTCCAGATGATGCTTTGGATGCACACGGAAGCCCTGCGAAGATGGTGAAAGAGTGCACCACCTCCCAACCTGTGGCAGAGTCAGTGGGTCCCACAACAGCACCTCCGAGCTCACAGGACTAGAGTGCAAGCAAGTCATCCTTGATCACAAGAGATTGAAGGAGGAGGAGGAGCATTCTGTACCCTCAGTAGGGACTTCTGCCATCTCCAGCATTGTTGCTCGGTGAGGCCTGTAGGTGGTGGGATTATTGGGAGGCTGCTGCACCCTGGGTATCCTTCCTCAGGGTCAAGGATGACCTCTTTCCATGCCAGATCTGTGGTATGTGTTCTGAACTTGGTGAAAAGCGCTACAAGGACCTGCAGCCTGCCACAGGGGGCAGGTGGTGCTCGATAGGCTGGGTGGGTGCTTGTTCTTATGCTTCCAATGTAGTGATAGGGGTTGCTTGATGCCTTCCTGGCTAGCTGCTTCTCATTCTGAGTGGGCCAGGAATCCCGACGAGTTGGCAAGGATGTTACATTTATTGCATGGAGTCTTTAAGAACATACTTGGAGCATTTTCTCGGTCCTCCTGTTAATGTCTTGCCACAATGGAGGTAGGAGAGGAGGGCTTGCTTCAGACAGCTGGGAGCTGGCAAGCAGTGGACATGGCCCGTCTACCTGGTCTGGCAGGACTATAATCCCACTGCTGGAGATGTTGCTGTGGGAGAAGGCACTGGTTCACCCGTATCACCAATGGATTTGGATAATATTGGTACTCCCCCGGCATGCCAGAGGATCAACCTTACACTAAACATGCAGAAGATAGAAGTCCTCACTAATCAGCCCCTGTGGCTCATCGACAACCCCAACGAGAGATCCCGGAAACAATGGACCACTTTCGATTTCTCGGGAGCCACCTCTCAGCAAAGGTAAACCGACCATGACATACACCGCTGCCTTCAGTGTGTGAGCAACTGAGGAAATGGGTTCAAAGACCAAGAACCTCAAACTTGGCACCCAAGCTCGTGGTCTACAGAGCAGCAGTGATCCCTACCCTTCTGTATGCTTCAGAGACATGGGCAACCTACAGTAGCACTTCAAAGCAGGACTATTACCTACAGAGAGAGGGGCAGTGTCCATGAGTCTTTAGGGTTCAACTCAATGTGATCTTGGACAAAATAAAAACCCTTAAACTATTTTAGCTGTACTAATGACTATGTTCATTTCTGGTCTTTTTACACAAGGGGTATGGAGACACAGATGAAAGTTCAACAGAAGTGCAATGATGATACCGGAACAGAGAGCTTATTCTTGTTCAAAAACCTTTGTCCGTCTCCGTCTCCCTCCATCCCTCTTGCCAGACGTCTGGCATTGCCACACTTGGAAGCACTTTAAAGTTGCTTCAAGGTTGAAACAAAGTTTTTGAAAGCAGGGTTGATGTGGTTGAAATGGGAAGGTTAGAAGGTCAGAGTGTTTTCCTTTTACCTTTTAATGGGGAATCTGTGGAATGTGGTAATTAGGGGCTGCTGTGGGAGTCGGAGGGACAGATAACAGCAAGCCACAGGTTGGAATGTTCCACCACAGAGATGCCTTTTGGGAAGGCTGTTACAGAGCCTTTTAGAAGTGGCTAAGGATGTGAGCACAACAAACAGATGTGGGATAAAGTAAAAAGGAAAAGCACTCGGGGCAAGCTTATTTCAATTACTGTCATTTTATTTTAGTCCTTGACAGAAACTCTTTTTGACATGTCACAGCTGAAAACATTTAAAAAGCAACTTTTGAGAATAAACCTTCTGTAAGTGATAGAAATGTAACTGTGAATGTTTGTAACTTGGAATCAGTGAGATGCCCTACTGCCCAGGGTCATCCAATTGATCCAGTCAACCCTTACAATGTAAATCTACCAAAAGCTACTTGTCAGGTTCCCGACAGAATTGATGAACATGGAACACAGAACATTACAGCAGAGGACAGGCCCTTCAGCCCACGCTGTTGTGCCAAACTTGAAAACAAATTGTTTCAAAACAAATTGAAAGTGGAGACACAGGTTGACAGGGTGGTGAAGAAGGCGTACGGCACGCTTGCCCTCATCGGATGGTGGGCTGAGTACAAGAGTTGGGAGGTCACGTTACAGTTGAGCTAAACGTTGGTTAGGCCGCACTTGGAGTATTGTGTGCAGTTCTGGCTGCCGTGAAACAGGAAAGATTAAACTAGGGAGGGTGGAGAAAAGATTCACAAGGATAATACCAGGATTGGAGGGTTTGAGTTGTAAGGAGAGATTGGACAGGCTGGGTCTGTTTTCCCTGGACCGAAGGAGGCTGAGGGGTGACACAACAGAGGTGTATAAAATTATGAGAGGCACAGACAGGATAGATAGCCTGAGTTTTTTTTCATGGTAGGGGTCTCAAAAACTAGAAGGCATAGGTTTAAGGTGAGAGGGAGAAGGTTTAAAGGGGATCTGAGGGATAAATAATTTTTTTCACACACAGAGAGTAGTTGGTATCTGGAAGGAGCTGCCAGAGGTGGTGAAAGAGGCAGGAACAGTAACAACGTGTACGAGGCATCTGGACAGGTACTTGAATGAGCAGGGCACAGAAGGATATGGAACTAATGCAGGCAAGTAGGATTGGTATAGATAGGTATGAAGGTCGGCATAGACGTGGTGGTTGGTTCGATGCAGTACAACCCCAAGACTGACTTATTGACAATATTCTGTGGAGTTGCTGATCTCGCTGCGACTCAGAGGTACAACAGTGTGCCTGTACCAGCCAGAGGAGGCAAAACAACACGACTGTCCAAACTCCCTGCTTCAGGGAAGGGGGGTGAGGATTACCTTAAGTGGGAGAATTCAATGTTCATGCCATTAGGCTGCAAGGTTCCAAGATGGGAAGTGGTGCTGTTCCTCCAGTTTGCGCTTGGAATTCTCCTGGCAGTGGAGGAGGCCGAGGACTGACATATCTGTGATAGTGTGGGAAGGGGAGTTGAAGTGACTGGCAACGGGGAGATGCAGGTCGCGGTTGCGGACAGAGTGCACGTGTTCTGCGAAACGGTCACCTAGTCTGCGTTTGGTCTCGTGCCCACACTTGGAGCACCGAATGCAGTAGATGATATTAAGGGAGGTGCAAGTGAGTCTCTGTCTTACCTGAAAGGACTGTATATTTTCCTATCCCCTTCTCCTATCTTCAGTCCTGACCTAAAATGTTGACCGCCTGCTCTTCTCCGCAGATGCTGCCTGGCCTGCTGAGTTCCTCCAGCATCATCGTGTTTTTCATCTAGATTCCAGCAACTGCAGTCCTTTGTTTCTCTAGTATTACGACGTAAATGTCTTGGATTGATGACTTTTCATATATCTGTATTTTCTCACACCGGGCAGTACTTCAGCCAACCTGCTATACCCTCTAAGTATGGAGCCCATAATCTTTCATTTTGGACTTACCAAGGTCTTGATTCACACGCATGTTCACATCCTGTATCTGTTGCCTTATCTACTTGAGATGCTTCTTTTTTTATCTCACTGAGCCTGAGCCCAGAAATCCCTTGGCTCTTCCACAACCCCCAATCTCATTCCATACATAGGATATTCAGCAGAGGGGAGGAACAGATGGAGAGTTAAAGTATAGGGGAGGTGTAACGAGATGAGCCTCAAAATTTATTCCATTCCAAACATTTTTAAAAGGACATTGAGAATGATGCATTAATGAGCAAATTAAAAGTTAAAATCAGGGCTACGGGCCCTGACCTGGGTGTGCTTACTAACACATTCAGATATTTGCTCATCTCCCCCCTTATTTTTCATTCCACACTCAGGGAAAAAGCCAGATGCAGGGGATATAAATAGTATATCGTCACTAATAAACCCAACAGGGAATTTAAGACAAGTGTTTACCAACAGGGTGGTGAGAATGTGGAACTTGCTGTCAGAGGGAGTATTTTGAAGCAAAGAGCAGAGCTGTGTTCAGGGGGATGGTAGAAAGGAAACGGATGCTGACAGGATGAGATGAGGCAGGGTGAGAGGAGGTCTGCCTCCACCCAGGAAGATACATGGGCTGCTGGGGTGAATCGCTTTATTATTGTCACATGTACCAATCCATACTGACCATTTCATCACATCAGTACATCGAGGTGGTACAAGGGAAAAGCATTGGTGGGTGGGGGAGTGGAATAGTGTTCAGAAATCACTGAAATGTAAAAGTAGATCCAATATAATACTAGAAACACTCAGTATTCTAGCAAGCTTCTCGTATACATCGGTTTGGTGTCTTCACCTCTTGACAGGCAAGCCTTCCCAACTGGCACACCAACTCTGGGTCAAAGACAAACAAATGAGGAGAGATAAAGAGGTGTAGAAGGAACCAAAGGATTTGGTGTCTGGTTGCCGGGTAGAAAATGTAACCAGAGCAACAAATGGAGAATTCTGATAACATTCATTCTATTCCACTCTCCACAGATGCTGCCTGACCTGCTGGGTCTCCCTCTCAGGGGGCTACAACTCAAAGAGGAGGAAATGCCAGGCCTTAATCAGAGCCTGAGGACTGGCCTTGGAGAGGGCCCAGGGCAGGGTGCGGTGCTCAAACTTGCCTTCTAGTGACTACTGAGAGGCGACCTAATTGATGTGTTTAAGATGATAAGGAGGATTTTTACAGGCGGGTGCAGAGGTATTATTTCAAGAATATCAACAATGTGGGGTACAATTTTAAAGTTAACGTTAAATCATTTGAGAGTGAAATCAGGAAATTCAGCACAAAAATAGCAAGGGAAATCCTGGATTCAACCCACATCCTCGACAAGGGTCATGGTGATTTAATTCTGGGGGAATGGACACTGGGTAAGATGGATAGGACTGGGAGTGGATGTGATGGCACTGGAGAGAGGGAGCCGCAACAGATGTTGGCAGGGACAGAACGTTGCAGTTATGAGGAGAGACCAGATAGGCTGGTTCTGTCTTCCTTGGGGAGGAACAGGTTAAAGGGTACCTGAAAGAGGTGTACAAAATTATAAGGGGCATAGGTAGGGTGGGTAGTGATATAACAGATACATCAGAAACCAGAGGGCATTGGTCTAAGGTGAGGAGCAATGAGGTTAGAGAGGATCAGAGGAAAGATTTTTTGCCCAGAAGGTGAATCTGGAATGTTCCCATGAGAAGATGGCGGAGAAAGGTACTCTCTCAACATTTAAAAAGTATCTGGACAGGCACTTGAATCATCAAGGTATAGGCGGCTGTGGACCAAGTGCTGGTAAATGGGACTGGTATGGATGGGTTGGCATGCACATGATGGACTGAAGGGTCTGTTTCTGTGCTGTATGACCATGACTCTAATGTCAATGGGAGAGTGCTTCTGTAGCAGCGATCATAACTTGGTTGGTATAGTGACTAGAAAATGACAAACATAAAATCGGAATGAAGATTCAAAATCGTGGCATGGCTAATTTAACTAGGATTGAGGAGGGATTTGGCAAAAGCGGCCTGCAACCAGATACTTGAAGGTAAGTAGCTCTCAGAGAAATGGGAGGGAGTTGAGGGAATTCAAGTAGTTCAGCATCAACATGTTCCTACAAAGAATAAAGCTGGGACTGCCAACTCTTCAGGCTCCTCGGTGACAAGACTAATAAAGGGTACAATAAGACAGAAAGATAGCAAGAACTTAATGCAGCAGAGAGCCTGAATTGGGAGCAGAAAGTGAACTGAAATTAAAAGGGAAGTTTGCAAACTAAAGAGAGAAAGAAAAAAAGTACTGGTAAGTAAATTCATGAACAAACTAAAGATGCTTAGTAAGTACAGAAAGAGCAAGGAAATAAGTCTTATCCCCATTAGGTAACCTGTGTTTGATGACAGAGGATGTGGGCGGACTTCTAAATAAAGGAATCGTGAAAGAGGGGGGTGATGTCAATGTTGTAGTTAAGGCAAACAAATGCAAAGCATTGGATGGGAACAACATTGCAAAAAAAGTTATTAAGGAGTTTATCTTCTTTGAAGATGGATAAATCAGCAGGCTCAGATAAATTATTCCCAGGTTGTTAGAAGAAGCAAGGAAGACAGGGATAAACGAGGCAACGCACAGTCTGCTTCTCTCTCCACAGATGCTGCCTGACCTATTGAGAAGTTCGAGTGTTTTCTGCTATTACTTCAGATTTCCAGCATCTGCAGCCTTTGCCATTTAATTATGATAAGTTAGTTTAACCAACAGAGGGCAAATTACTGCAATCCATTCTAAGGGACAGGACAGTATTAGAAGTTTCGTTTAGAAAAGCACAGATTAATCAGGGATAGTCAACCCATTGAAGGAAAGTTGTGTCTAACTAACTTGACTAAATTCTTTGAGGCAGTAACAAGGAGAATTGATGAGGACAGTGTGTCTGATGTAGTCTACATGGATTTTAGCAAAGGTGTTGACAAGCTCCCACATGATAGGCTGGCGAATGAAGTAAAAGCCCATGGGACCCAAGGAAGTCAAAATGGATCCAAAATTAGCTCAGTGACAGGAAGCAAAGGGTTGACAGGTACAGTTGTGACTGTAAAGCAGTTTCCAGTGGGGCTCAATACTTGGCTTCCTACTCTTCATAATTTATCTTGTGACTTAGACCTAAATGTAGGGGGTATAATATATCAGTCTGCAGATGACACAAGAATTGGCTGTGTGGTTGACAGCAAGAACGAAAGCTTTAGACTACAGGAAAATGGAGATGGTTTACTCAATTGGGCAGAAAAACGGCAAAACAGAATTTAATTCCAACAAGTGTGAGGTAATGCATTCGGGGAGATGCAGCAAGGTAAGGGAATATACAATAAATCCATCACTAAGGACCTGCACCATCCAGGACGTGCCCTCTTCTCATTACGACTATCGGGGAGGAGGTACAGGAGCCTGAAGGCCCACACTCAACGATTCAGGAACAGCTTCTTCCCTTCTGCCTTTAGATTTCTGAATGGTCCATGAACTCATGAACACTACCTCATTATTCCTTTTTGCACTATTATTTATTTTTGTAATTGAGAGTAACTTTATGTCTTTGCACTGTACTGCTGCTGCAAAACTAGAAATTTCATGCCATCTAAGTCAGTGATAATAAATCTGATTCTGAATACTGAGTACTGTTGGGGACCAGAGGGACCTTGTGGAGTTTGTCTATAGATCTTTGAAGATAGCAGGATAGGTTAACAAGGTGGTTACAAAAGCATATGGGATGCTTTATTAGAATAAAAGAGGTTATGCTAGAACTGTATAATGACACTGGTTAGGCCACAGCTTGAATACCGTTTACAATTCTGATCACCGCATTACAGGAATCATGTGATTGTACTGGAAAGGGTGCTGAGTAGATGTATGAAGATGTTGCCAGATGTTTTCTACCCCTAGGCCTCAGAATTCTATACAATTTGATGAAGTCTTCTCTTGGCCTTCTCTGCTCCAAGGGAAGCTACCCTAGCTTTTCCAATCTTTCCTCCTAGCTAAAATCTATCCTTGGAGCTGCATTTTTGTTGTAAAAGTGCAGCTTCAAGGAAAGGTTTTAGCTAGGAGGAAAGATCGGAAAAGCTAGGGTAGCTTTTTTTGGAATAGAGAAGGCCAAGAGAAGACTTCCATTGAGTTGTATAGAATTCTGAGGCCTAGAGATAGAGCACAGGAAGGACATATTTCTCTGAGCAGTGGGGTCAAAAACCAAGTGTATAGAGTAAAATTAAACGAGAGAGGATTAGAAGACACATCAGGACATATTTTTTCACCCAAAGGTTGGTAGGGATCTCGAATTCACTACCTGAAAGCTTGGGAGAGGCAAAGTCCATTGGATGTTTACTTGAAGAGCCATGACCTATGGAACTACAGATCTAATGCTGGAAGAGGGGATTAGCACAGATGCAAGGGCCAAATGGCCTCCCTGTGCATAGCAAACTTCCTATCATTCCAGTGACAGCCAGGAAGACCACTTTTTTTTACTGAACTAATTTGTACTCTGCCTAGTTATGTGGTGTTACTGGAGAGACCTGAACACTACAAACTGGTGACCTGACGTGTGATTAAATACAATCTGAAAATGAATGTTTCCCGCTGGAACTCTTGGTCACTTCACCTATCCATTCTCTGCCTGAGTGCTGACAGACATGTGGAATTTGCAGTATTTACTGTTCTAACCTCAGATTATGAGCATTTGAGGGCTTTGTTTTTCTTCTGAAATGCAAAATGCCAAGTTAAGTGTTCATTTATTTGAAATGTACATTTATAGTCATTAACATTTCAGTTAATCTATCAAGCTTTCTGATATCTTCAAAAATAGCAGCTGGGTAATACTTGTGCTCTGTGCGTGCAGTGCTGAGGCTGGGTTTTGCCTCTCACACATTCCCTGATAGATCAGCATAAAAAAGGTTTCTAATAACAATCGTCAACCCAACTGATAATTAATCCCATGCATCACCCACCAGATGCAGTTTCTGGTGAAGAAATGTGTATCATTTCTCCTGATTGACTCACAGAAGACTTGAGTGAAGAGGACCACCACATGAGATTCACATTACACGTCACACTTGCTTCCTCTGAAAAGAGCTGACAAAAATCTAAAGAAGCCTTGAATAATTATCCTTTCTTCCCTGTCCAGTTTCCTGAAAGACCCACAGGATGACCACAGGTATTAATGCACATTTTTTTGCACTACATTTCATTTGATATATTAATGCTCTATCTACTAAACCAGACATACCCTCTTAAGACCACTTACAGTCTTCTGCACAGTTAACCACACTTCTATGCCACCTTGAAGTTCCCACACAAAAGAACAGCTCTTTTTGAGATAAGAAATGCTCCCCAACAACAAATCCAAGGGAGCCCACTTTTTAATCCAAAATACACACACGGTTCTCTGTTTCCCACTCTTCAACTTCCTGTCCATGTATTCACATTCATAGAGTCACACAGCATGGAAACAGGCCCTTTGGCCCAACTGGTCCATGCCAACCAAGATTCCCATCTAAATTGGTCCCATTTGCCTGCGTTTGGCCCATGTCCCTCTAAACCGTTCCTATCCATGGACCTGTCCAAGTACCTTTTAAATTCCTTTCAATGCCACATGGCTTTCTTAAAACCATACTTCCTAAATTAAAGAACTTGGGACTTATACCACATGGTTTACAATCTTGGAACATCTCAATACACTTGAGTCACTGCATTGTCACAATTTTAATCTGGGAAAGGCAACAGCTAAATTATACATGGCAAGATTCCACAGGCCAGAACATGTTATAATGACCAGAACATTTGCTGACTGAGGCATTAATATTGGCTAGGACACAGTGGAGAATCCTACTCTCTCACATCCACCTGAGAGGGCAGGTTTACTTCATTCTGACAATCTAGACCTAATGCATCACTACCTTTATCAGAGACACAAGAGATTCTGTAGATGCTGGAATCTGGAGCAACACAAACAAAATGCTGGAGGAACTCATCAGGTCTGGCAGCAGCTTTCTCCCGGGTGTTCTGGTTTCCTCCCTCATCCCAAAGATGTGGGGGCTGGTGGGTTAACTGGCCGTTGTAAATTGCCCCTAGTGTGTAGGTGCATGTAGAATCTGGGGGGGGGGGGGTTTGGAGGGGTAAGAGTTAATGGATATCTGATAATCTGGGAAGAATAATAAAAAAAGGATTAGTGCAAGATTAGTGCAAATAGGTGGTTGATGGTTGGTGCAGACTCAGTGGGCTGAACAGCCTGTTTCTGTGCTGTGTCTCTCTCTGACTCTATGACTATCACATGGAGAATGACTGGTTTCAGCCTCCCCTCCATGGACTCTATCTACACTTCTCACTGCCTCAGGAAAGCAGTAAACATAATCAAAGACCCCTCCCACTGCGGGCATTCTCTCTTCTCCCCCCTCCCATCAGGCAGAAGATACAAAAGCCTGAAAGCACATACCACCAGGCTCAAGGACAGCTTCTATCCTGCTGTTATAAGACTACTGAATGGACCTCTTGTAAGATAAGATGGACTCTTGACCTCACAATCTACCTCGTCCTGGCCCTTGCACCTTATTGTCTGCCTGCACTGCACCTTCTCTGTAGCTGTGACACTTTATTCTGCATTATGTTGTTGTTTTCCCCTGTACTACCTCAATGCACTGTTGTGATGAAATGATCTGTCTGGATGGCACGCAAAACAAGTTTTTCACTGCACCTCGGTACACTTTATAATAATAAACCAATTTACCAATTTTACGTAGAAAATGGTGGGTGTCTGTGAATGGGCGGACACTTTCAGGAAATGTGATGACAGCTTTCACCTCACTTGCTGTAAAAACATCCAGACAAATCATTGGAACAGAACAGAACGTCAGAACTTGGGAAACCATTTCACTTTGATCTTTGTTCATTGCCCAACAAAAAAATGAATGTCACAAATGACATATCATCTCTGTGAAGGAAAACGAAAGGGAAGATATAGCTGAGACTGCTGTTTTCCCTTTGTGTAAAAAACTATTATGCTGACAACTTTTTTTTATATGAAACACAGGCATCATAAATTAACGTGACTGCAGCAGTGAACCCTGCAACTGACAATACAGATGACGATACAGCAAGTGCTAACTCGACAAAGCCCCACTTTCTGTGATTACTGCAGCAACCTTCCATGGTGCTGTGTTACTGCTCCATCTCGAACAATTCAAAATTACATGTGTGCTGAGCAAGCGGGCTGAAGGAAATCTTTTCTTTCCCTGGTGCTAATAGTGAGTATTTGTAGAATCAGTGTGCAGAGATAAACAAAAACAGAAATTCTGAAAGACCTCAGCTTGTCAGGCAGCATCTGTGGAAAGAGGAACTAGTTAACGTTAAGCTCCTTCTACTGTGACCCAATCTGGGGGCAGCCAGAAGGTTCCTTTGGGTCAGAGTGCATCAATAAGCAGTGTGTTCCTTGTTTTGTTGCACTCTGAAGCACTGTCTAACTGAGGACGATACAGTGGTGCAGCGGGTAGAGCCGCTGCCTCACAGCACCAGAGACCCGGGTTCGACCTCGACCTCGGGCGCTGTCTGTGTGTGGAGTTTGCACGTTTTTCCCTGTGACTGTGTGGGTTTCCTCTGGGTGCTCCAGTTTCCTCCCACATCCCAAAGACGTGCAGGTTGCTTGGTTAATTGGCCGCTGTAAGTGGCTCCCTAGCGTATGAAGGTGAGAGGTAGAATCGAGGGTGGGGGGGGGGGGGAGTTGACAAGAATGTGGGGAGAATAAAAGATTAATGTGGAATTAGTGTAAAGTGGGTGGTCAATGATGGGCCGAAGGGCCTGTATCTGGACTGTATCTCTCTATGACACTGTGTGAAGCGTGGCATTTCCAATTGTCAGCCTGTCAACCTTATGGGTTCCAACTCCAACAGACGGATTTGGGAATCAGCTGGGGAGACATGGCCAGATGTCTGGTACAGCTGACGGAGACAGCTACACACTCAAACTCACCTCAATGTGGAAAAGCAAAATGCCTGCAGATGCTACAAATCTGAAATAAAAACTGCAAATGCTTGATACCCTTTCATAAGAGCAGAGGGCTGGTGAATGATCATCAACCTGGTGACATTTGTCATTCCGATGAAAGGTCACCGACCTGAAACATTAAGTCTGTGCAGCTCTCCTCAGATGCTGCCTGACATTGGAAGCTGTGTTTCCAGCAATTTATTTGGCCTCAGAAAGGCATGCTTTCCTTTATAAGCTGAGGCAAAGAACACAAGGGCAGTGAGTTAAGCTAAGACTATAACCAACATTAGTTAGGCTTGAGTACTGTGTATTGTTCTGGGCACTACTTTACAGGAAAGATGTGATTGCACTGGAGAGAGTGCAAAGGAGATTTACAAGGATATTTCTAGGTAAGTGCAGCTCGATAGAAAAAGGGGATAAGCTGGGGTTGTTTCCTTTGGAAGTCTCCAGGGAGACTTCAATGAGGTGACTATGAATGTGAAGATAAATTGTAAATTAATTTATTATTGTCACCTGTACTGAGGTACAGTGGAAGTCTTTGTTTTGCATGCCATCCATATAGATCATTTCATCACAACAGTGCATTGAGGTAGTACATGCGAAAAGCAATAACAGAATGCAGAATAAACTGTTACAGTTACAGAGAAAGTGCAGTGCAGGCAGACAATAAGGTGCAAGGTCCAGGATGAGGTAGACTGTGAGGTCAAGAGTCCATGTTATCTTACAAGAGATCCATTCATTTGTCTTATAACAGTGGGACAGAAGCTGTCCTTGAGCCTGGTGGTACGTGCTTTCAGGCTTTTGTATCTTCTGCCCGATGGGAGGGGGGAGAAGAGAGAATGAGATAAAGTCACTGGTAGGAATATTAAAGTGAAGATGAATAAAATTATTTCAGTAGCGATCTGGAACTCAGTGCCTAACAGACCAACAACAAAAAAAGTTTCCAATAACAACATTTAAATGATATTCAGACGCACTTATATGAAGAGCCATGATCTGCAGCCCTTAGTACCCAAGTGCTGGGAGATGTTATTAAGCTGGGAAGCGCAATGTTCCCAATGACCCCTTTCTGTCCCATACATTTTCAACACCTTAAAGCCAGCAGGCGGAGGTAATCTTCATCTCACTGGATTAACTTTAAAATTCAAAAAAAGATTTGCATTCACATTGGGCTTTACAGGCAAAGAAATTCCTTTGAGCACAGTCACTGTTGTAACATAAGAACAGCTGGAAGTCCACTTACACACAGCAAACTCTCTCAAGGACAATGTGAGGCCGACCAGGTTACCTGCTGTAGTTAAACAGAGTGAATCCATGTTAAACATAGATTCAACAGATAAATGCAGCAAGGAACTCAAAGAGGTGGGAAATAAAATTAAAGTCAGAAAAAACAAAGGAAATAAAAAAAAAGCAGATGCATCAAAATCTGCAGAGGAAAATATACATAGAAGGGTTTCGATAAGAAGTTGATACCCAAAATGTTACCTATTTTTCCATACACAGACAGACTTTGGATTAAAGTATGCTCATCTACCTCAGCACAAACCCTTTGCTTACTTCTTTTATTATAGAATCAGAAGAGCAATGGAGATACCACTTTTTTTTGGAAGGAACCATCGCTATTCTGGTAACTCAGAGTCATACAGCACGGTAACAGGCCCTTTGGCACAACTGGTCCATGTCAACTAAGATGTCCCATCCAAGCTAGTCCCATTTGCCGTCATTTGGCCCATAACCTTCTAAACCTATCCTATCCACGTACCTGTCCAAGTGAGTCTTGGACACAGCCCAGCGCGTCACGGAAACCAGCCTCCCCTTCATGGACTCTGTCTATACCTCTCGCTGCCTTGGTGAAGCAGCCAGCATAATCAAAGACCCCACCCACCCGGGTCATTCTCTCTTTTCTCCTCTCCCATCAGGTAGAAGATACAGGAGCCTGAGGGCACGTACCACCAGACTCAAGGACAGCTTCTACCCCACTGTGATAAGACTATCGAACGGTTCCCTTATACTATAAGATGAACTTTTGACCTCACGATCTACCTTGTTATGACCTTGCACCTTATTGTCTACTTGCACTGCACTTCTCTGTAGCTGTGACACTTTACTCTGTACTCTGTTATTGTTTTTACCCTGTACTACCTCAGTGCACTCTGTACTAACTCAATGTAACTGCACTGCGTAATGAATTGACCTGTATGATCGGTATGCAAGACAAGTTTTCACTGTACCTCGGTACAAGTGACAATAATAAACCAATACCAATACCAAGTGTCTTTTAAAAGTTGTTCATGTACCTGCCTCAACCACTTCCTCTGGCAGCTCATTCCAGATACATACCACCCTTTGTGTAAAAAAGTTGCCCCTCAAGTTCCTACTAAATCTTTCCCCTCTCACCTTAAACCTATGCCCTCGAGTTCTTGATTCCCCAACCCTGGGAAAAAGACCACATGTATTCACCCTATCTATGCCCCTCATGATTTTATACACCTCTATAAGATCACCTCTCAGTCCTATGCTCCAAGGAAAAAGGAGCCTGTCCTAGCCTGTCCAACCTCTCCCTGTAACTCAGTCCCTCGAGTTCTGGCAACATCCTTGTAAATATTTTCTGCAGTCTTCCCAGTTTAATATTTCCTAAGGCAGGGTGACCAAAACTGAACACTAGATCTGTCGACTAGAGGAGTGATTCATAATTTCCCAGCCTTCCTCTCTTCCCCTCGTCTCCACAAACCATATCATCTCTCATATTTTGTTACAATATGGAAGGAAGACACTTGGGCCACCTCCTCTATGCCAATTGTCAAAGCGATCCCGTCAGTCCCACCCTCCCCCCCATCCCAATTCCCTGTATCCTATTCTTTTTCACGTGTTCATGAACCATTCCCACTCACCCCGATTCTCCCACTACCCAGCTATGCTGGGGGTAATTTACAGCAGCCAGTTAACCTACCAAGGGGCACATCCTTGGGAGGTGGACCCAGGATAAACCATGTGATGCAAACCCCAGTCACATCTGGTATCAATCAGAGCAAGGAAGAGGTGACAACTTAGTGCAGAATATTATACAGTTCAGTGCTGGAAAGCTTCAAAGTGCCTGACCCCATGGGGATCCAATCTACAATAACTAGTGCTCAACAAGAAGCACTATTGTCCCTACATATTCCAGTCCATTTATTTAAATGTTACAATGAAATATGGGATATGTCCAAACTATTATACAGATATAAAGGTTATTCTATACCTTTAGCAAAATAGAGTCATAGAGTAACACAGCTCGGATACAGGCCCTTTGGCCCAACCAGTCCATGCTGACCACGGTGCCCACCCAGCTAATCCCAATTTCCTGCGTTCAGCCTATATCCCTCCAAGCCCTGCCCCTCCATGTACTTATCCAAGTGCTTCTTGAATGACACTATTGTACCTGCCTCACCCACTTCCTCTGGCAGTTCATTCCATATACTCACCACCCCCTGCGTGAAAAAGTTGCCCCTCAAGTCTGTTTCAAATCTTTCTCCTCTCACCCTAAACCTATGCCCCTGAGTTTTGGACTCCCCTACCCTGGGGAAAAGACTGTTACCAAGTACAAAAGATATAAAGTTGTCACCTGATTGAAATAGATCCATCACTAAAGATCCCCACCATCCGGGCCATTCCATCTTCTCGCAGCTGCCATCGGGCAGGAGGTACAGAAGCCTGAAGTCCCACACCACCAGGTTCAGGAACAGCTACTTCCCTTCAACCATTCGGTTCTTGAACCAACCTGCACAACCCTAATCGCTACAGTTTAGCAACACCGTGACCACTATGACCACTTTGCACTAAAATGAACTTTTTTTTGTTCTAATTGCATTCCTTCTCGTAAAAGTTGTGTGTAATTTATATTTAGTTTATGTTTTTCTTGTGAATGCTGCTTATCTGATGCTCTGTGCCTGTGATGCTGCTGCAAGTAAGTTTTTTGTTGCACCTGTGCACACATGTACTTGTGCATGTGACAATAAACTCAACTTTGACCCGTTATAGCAGGAACCCACTGCCACAGCTCGAAAAGTGCTCCAAGGGGCCATTTCGATCATCAAGGCCCCTTACTCCTGATAAGGACCTGGCAATTATCAGGAGAGGTCAGGGTATGGTTGCAATATCGCCACAAATGAACTACCTGTATATACGGCCACTGTCTGGGCTCACCATCAGATACTGGGAACTGGAGTTTAGAGAAGAGGCTTTCTGTCTATGCAATACTGCCCTTGTGAGAATGTGATTCAGGAGGGGGTGGGGTGGGGGGGGTGTAGAAGTTGTAAGTATCTGTATGAACTGCAGACACAAGAGACCACGGATGTTGGAATCTGGATCAAAAAACAAGCTGCTGGAGGAACTCAGCGGGTCGGGCAGCATCTGTGGAGGGAAACGGACAGTCGGCGTTTCGGGTCGGGACCCTTCATCTGGACAGGAAGAGCAGAGGGGAGATAGCTGGTACAGAGAGGTGGGGGAAGGGGCGGGGCAAGAGCTGGCGGGCAATAGGTGGATCCAGGTGAGGAGGGGTTGATTGGCAGTTGGTGGGGGGAGGGAAGGGTGGGGATAGGGACCAAGAGTCTGGGAGGTCAGAGGTGGAGGTGACAAGGGGCTGTGGATGATGGAATCTAACAAGAAAGGAAGGTGAAGAGTGGAACCAAATGAAGGAGGTGGGGAGGGCAGATGGGAAGAGTAGGGGGACGGGACCCAGTGGGAGGAGTGTGTGGCTGATGGGAAAGAGAGTGGGTAATAGGGGGCTGGGGGGGGGTGTTTGGAAAGAAGGGGGCATGTGAGATGACCTGGGTAAATCAGAAAGGGACAGAGGGGGAGCAAGTTACCTGAAACTGGAGATTGCAATGTTCATGCTGTCAGGTCGTAGACAACCCAGGCGGGATATGAGGTGCTGTTCCTCCAGTTTGCATCTGGCCTCCTCCTGGCAGTGGAGGAGTCTGAGGACAGACAGGTCGGTGTGGGACTGGGGAGGGCGATCAAAATGGCAACGGGGAGCTCCAGATGGCCACGTGGGTTCTCGGCAAAGCGGTCGCCCAGTCTGCGCTTGGTCTCACCGACGGACAGCAGGCTCACTGACTGCTGGGCTCGGTGACTGAAGATGTCAGGCACCCCTTCCCCCGAGCATCACTGGCTGCATTCTCCATCGAGCTGTTACCTCACCGCTCATGCACCTGTCCAGCAGATGCAAGGATGGAAATCTTTATGAACGGCACCAAAGTGAACAACTCCCTCCAACGAGTCTTTCATGACCCACATCAGAAGCTAAAGGATTTGTGCAAATGTGAACTTAACGTGATAACTTGCAATAAGTAAGTTGATTTTAAATAAAAGAGTCGGTAAGGAAGGCAGATTTGCACATGAAAAGGTAGAGAATGTTTTTGGCAATGATTTACACAGAAACATCACTTTGATGGACTGTCAGCCTGCCTCATGCCCACATGGGATCTTACTTTTAAGTGTTGGTGTATTTCATTTCAGATCCCCGTCCTGTCCAAACGTTTCACTGCACCCCTCCTCCAAGGCGAGGCTAGGTAGGTGCAAAGCAAGGAAGTTATTTCCCAGTGAGCCGACCAAAATTTCACCATTGCTCAATGTTACTGAAATGGACTGTGTGGTCATAGGTTGAGGAGGAAATATGAGTGGCATTGATGCATTGTAATAGAATGTATTGATCTGATGGTGCAATGAGTGTAGAGAAAGACATGTATTGATTGACTGTCTGTACAGACCATCCCCAGGTAATGAACACATTCCATTTCTGGCCTTATGCTGACTTTGTCCGCAAGTCGGAAAATACACAAACATCACTGGATGTGGTAACCTCACCTACCCAGTAATGTAATCAATGGAACCAAAAGCACGTAAGACTGATAAGAAAGAACAAATACTAAAAGTGAGAGTGAGAGGGGAAACTAGTTCTGCCGTTCGTAAGAACAAACATACAGTGGCATGCAAAAGTTTGGGCACCCCTGGTCAAAATTTCTGTTTCTGTGAATAGCTAAGCGAGTAAAAGATGACCTGATTTCCAGAAGGCATAAAGTTAAAGATGACACATTTCTTTAATATTTTAAGCAAGATTACTTTTTTATTTCCATCTTTTACAGTTTCAAAATAACAAAAAAGGAAAAGGGCCCAAAGCAAAAGTTTGGGCACCCTGCATGGTCAGTACTTAGTAATACCCCCTTTGGCAAGTATCACAGCTTGTAAACGCTTTCTGTAGCCAGCTAAGAGTCTTTCAATTCTTGTTTGGGGGATTTTCGCCCATTCTTCCTTGCAAAAAGCTTCTAGTTCTGTGAGACTCTTGGGCAGTCTTGCATGCACTGCTCTTTTGAGGTCTCTCCACAGATTTTCATTGATTTTAAGATCGGGGGACTGTGAGGGCCATGGCAAAACCTTCAGCTTGTGCCTCTTGAGGTAGTCCATTGTGAATTTTGAGGTGTGTTTAGGTGTGCTGGTATTTAATTGAATTCATTCTTCCATCTACCAGTGAAATGTTCCCCGTGCCACTGGCTGCAACACAAGCCCAAAGCATGATCGATCCACTCCCATGCTTAACAGTTGGAGAGGTGTTCTTTTCATGAAATTCTGCACTCTTTTTTCTCCAAACATACCTTTGCTCATTGAGTCCAAAAAGTTCTATTTTAACTTCATAAGTCCACAGGACATGTTTCCAAAATGCATCAGACTTGTTTAGATGTTCCTTTGCAAACTTCTGATGCTGAATTTTGTGGTGAGGACGCAGGAAAGTTTGGAGAAAAAAGGGTGCAGAATTTCCACCCAGCAAATTCTGAAAGCAAACATCACACTGTCTGTAAAAAAGTTGAAGATGAAAAGAGGATGGCTTCTACAACAGGATAACGATCCTAAACACACCTCAAAATCCACAATGGACTACCTCAAGAGGCACAAGCTGAAGGTTTTGCCATGGCCCTCACACTCCCCCGACCTAAACATCAACGAAAATCTGTGGAGAGACCTCAAAAGAGCAGTGCATGCAAAACGGCCCAAGAATCTCACAGAACTAGAAGCTTTTTGCAAGGAAGAATGGGCGGAAGTCCCCCAAACAAGAATTGAAAGACTCTTAGCTGGCTACAGAAAGCGTTTACAAGCTGTGATACTTGCCAAAGGGGGTGTTACTAAGTACTGACCATGCAGGGTGCCCAAACTTTTGTTTCGGGCCCTTTTCCTTTTTTGTTATTTTGAAACTGTAAAAGATGGAAATAAAAAAGTAATCTTGCTTAAAATATTAAAGAAATGTGTCATCTTTAACTTTATGCCTTTTGGAAATCAGGTCATCTTTTACTCGCTTAGCTATTCACAGTAACGGAAATTTTGACCAGGGGTGCCCAAACTTTTGCATGCCGCTGTATGTATGCATGTCAGACTTTTGAACTTAATAGTATTGTGGGAGCTCGTTTGTATGTAGGGGTGTCCGTAAGTCGGGTGTTTATAACTTGGGGATGGCCTGTATATACTTACATGAATAAAGAATACTTTTGAAATATATTAAAAACAACACTGTCTGGTTATTAGCATATTGCTGTTTGTGGAAGCCCACTGTATGCAACAAACAATCTCCTGCAGGAGTTTAGTGGGTCGAGCAGCATCTGTGGGAGGAAAGGAATAGTCGAAGTTTCGGGTCAAAACCCTGCATCTGGACAGATTGGTTGTTCTGCTTCCGCCATTAAAAGGGTCACAATTCTTCGAAAGTACTTTTCCGAATTATTTGGAACATCACCATGGCGGTACATGAAAGGATTAGGAGAGGCAATCAAAATCTTTCTTCTTACGACGCACCCCTCCTAACTCAAAATCTTAGCTGATCCTTGCAGTAATGCCCTTCACCTATTCCCCACCTTAACTGGGTAGCAAACTGACTCTTAATTGTCAGTCAAACAGATTCCCACCCCTCCAAGGGGCAAATTAAAAGCACAATTATTTTGTCATCTGTGCGTATGCTTGCAGTGCCCTGGTGATCAATATTTAGTTCTTGGAGACTCAGGACCAGTCGACCTGACCAAGTGAACATACTAGACCACTGGCTCCCAGCCAAGCAGACAGACTTCATCAATGGGACCACAAATTAGAGTCAATTCATTCTTGAATGGAAATTTACGTGATCAATGAGAATTTCTGGACAAATGAAAAGGCTTCCAGCTGTCTGGAACCATCACTCTCCATAACAAATTCAGATGAGTGGCTTTGGGCAGGAAATGAGTAGCTTCTGTGTTACTGGGGAGGAGATGTAGGAGTTTACATCCTCTGACCCCTGAAGGGGTTACAGGTCACACCTGCCAACATTAAATTCTTCTGCTTTCAAAAGAAAAAAGGCTGAGCTGCTGTAAGAAGATGAACACTGAAGAGATAGGTCCCTGCTGTGTCCACTAAATTCACGAGCAGCCACTCAGTCGCCAGCTGGGAAATATTCAACGTATGCAGCTTCCATTCCCACTTACCTGTTGGTCCATACCCAGAAACACTGCGGAGTGAACAGTAGTTATGAGGAGATGAATCGGGGAGGACTTAAGTATAGAATAATGGACACCTGGGAGTGACTTTTAACTAAAATCTAATCGAGGGGATCAGACACAGTTTGTGTGTGGAACGATGAATACTGTGAGCTTCTACAAGGCTGGCCTCTAACTGAGAAAAACATGAATTGTTGAAATAAAGAGCAGCTCATAACTGGGAGTCAGATCATTGGTAGAATCTGAAAGACAGCCTCAGATGATTTCTACACAGAACGTTGGATAACTGAGATTATGAAAAGCAACTTAATTGGAGATTAAACCACAAATATGAAGTTCAAGCATTCTCTGATGCAAGATTACAATGAGGTCATAAATTTTCAAAATGCAAACAATTATCGTTATGCACTATTCTCTCGACACTTTGTAAACTTTCATGCATTGGATTCACAACCTTGTGTTCAGTTTAGTTCCATCTGCAGAACTTGCTGTGTATCACTAGTTGGCTAACATTAAATGGCTGTGCCTTTTTGGATCTGCCTTTTCTCCATTCTACCAGAAGACCAGCCTACCCGGATGCTGAGAAGCCTACTACAGCCACAATGTTTGACCAAATGCACTCTGCACTTTGATTTAATTTAATACCATTACATGCCTGGGAGATGAACTCATGTGGCTTACTATATTGGTATTGGTTTATTATTGTCACTTGTACCGAGGTACAGTGAAAAACTTGTCTTGCATACCGTTCGTACAGATCAATTCATTACAAAGTGCATTGAGGTAGCACAGGGTAAAAACAATAACAGAATGCAGAGTGAAGTGTCACAGCTACAGGGAAGTGCAGTGCAGGTAGACAATAAGGTGCAAGGTCATAACAAAGTAGATTATGAGGTCAAGAGTCCATCTTATTGTATAAGGTAACTGTTCAATAGTCTTATAACAGTGGAATAGAAGCTGTCCTTGAGCCTGGTGGTACGTGCCCTCAGGCTCCTGTATCTTTTGCCTGATGGGAGAAGGGAGAAGAGAGAATGTCCGGGGTGGGTGGGGTCTTTGATTAAGTTGGCTGCTTCACCGGGGCAGTGAGAAGTGTAGACATGGAGTCCATGGAGGGGATACTGGCTTCTGTGATGTGCTGGGCTGTGTCCACAACTCTCTGCAGTTTCTTGCGGTCCTGGGCAGAGCAGTTGCTGTACCAAGCCATGATGCATCCAGATAGGATGCTTTCTATGGTGCATTGATAAAAATTGGTGACTGTCAAAGGGGTCATACCAAATATCATCATCACAAACCAACTATACCCATGGAGACTGAAGATGGCAACTATCCAGCAGCTAACAGCAGGGCTCATGAATGTTCAATGTCCAAAGGAGTTGGCAACTTTTGCAAGAGCAGTCTCCAGAGGAAATGGATTGCTTAAGAAGCCCACACAAAAGCATACCATCCAGAACTCCAACAGCACATAGCATGAATCAGGGAAAAGGAAAGTCTAGGGGGAAATTCGCAGTGGTCATTTTTTTTTGCATTAGAAAACTGTACATTTATTGGCTACTTCAATCGTTTGAGGGCATGGGTGGAGGACGAGGGGTGGGGGGTCATGTCCAACACTAGCGTGGAGACTAGTGTTCAATGGAACATCACCTGTGCTGAGCAAAAGTTCCCTTTATCCCCTTATGGTACAACATCAAACACTGGGAGGTTCACAGCCCGATGAAGCCAGTCGGTATCATCCAGCCGCAAAGGTCCTTTGAACACCGAGGGTAGCTCCTGCTCCAGACATCAGTGGGTGGTACAGCAGGGTGAAAAACTCCCGTCAGTGCTATTTTTGAATATAAAATGGGGAGCACTGATCCAAGATGGATGTACACCACCAACATACTACTGCCCCCATTTAACGCAAGATGTTTTAAGTTGGAAGGACAAACTATAGAGCATTTTCAAGGAGCTTCCGGAACACATGGTAACTCACAACTTCCCCTTGACCATCATTCTACATCGGAGCTGATTTTGAAACACCTTTCAAAGTCTTTTTTGTTAAAAAGTGTAAAACACCCATACGTCCTCCAACTCTCTCCCTGCTCCCTGTGCGTGATAGTCTAAGGACTGGTGTTCTGCTCTGAGATTAGATCAACTTGTATTCGTGTAACATCGTTATTGTCCCAACGGTCTCCACGGAAGCATTATTGAAATAAAACCTGACCCATAATGGGGGCAGCACAATGGTGCTCCAGAGACCAGAGTTCAATCCTGACTTCGGACTACATGGGTTTCCTCTGGGTGCTCCGGTTTCCTCCCACATCCCAAAGATGTACAGGTTGATGGGTTCATTGGACATTGTAAGTTGCCCCCAGTGTGTAGCTGACTGGTAGAGTCTGGGGGAGTGACGAGAATAAAAAAGTGGGATTAGTGTAAATGGATGCTGGAGGGTGGTAGTGGTGCCAAAAGGTTGTATGACTCTATAAACACATGTACACTTGCACCCCAAGATCCCTCTGTACATCAATGCTCCTAAGGGTCCCCCAGGGTAGAATGTCTCCCTGTGATAGCGTGAGTTACCCTCAGGTTCTCTGGTTTCCTCCCACCTCCCAGACCTGTGGGTCATTAAGTCAGTTAGGACTGGTAGGCAGAACAGGCAAGTTAACTGCTCAAAACGGAAGGAAGGATCTGCACTCAAAACATTAGCATCTGATTGTCTCTAGAAAGACGGCCTCACCTGCCGAGTGTTGCTAAAGGCTGGTTTTACTTCAGGATCTCCGACTACAGTATTTCCACTTTGGTACTCCAGACTGTTTCACGTACACCTTGATTCATTCACAGACGTTCCTGCTAACCCTCACACAACACAGCAGCAGTTAGCGGTTTTGTTAGTGAAGGAGGCTTTGGTGAGCTAACTCATGTAGCGAAGACCATGAAGGGAATCAACAGGTCCTGGTATGGTGCTTGCTTCGCTCAAAATAACGCTGGACTATGTAGGGGCGGGGAGGAGGGGAAAGGAGAGAGAGAATGGAGACGGAAAGGGCATCGGGGAAGAGGTACAGGAGCCTGAAGACCCACACTTAACAATTTAGGAACAGCTTCTTCCCCTCCGCCATCAGATTTCTGAACGCTCCACGAACCTGTGAACGCTACTTCATTATTCCTTTTTTTGCACTATTTATTTTGTAATTCATAGTATTTTTATGTCTTGCACTGTACTGCGGCTGCAAAACAACAAATTTCACAACCTACAAGTCAGTGATAATAAACCTGATTCTGATTTGGAAGTGGGGAGCAGGTGGAGACAAAGAAAGAGAGGATCAAAGAGAGGGGAGATGGGGAGAGGACGAGGGAAATGGTGCATGTGGGGGCAAATCATTGGCAATTTGCAGTATCAGGAAACATTTACATTGAGAATGAATTGAGATTGCAAGGATCAGGGAAGAAGTGACAGAAAGGACGTGAAGTTTGAAATGAGAACACTCCCCTCTCCCTCACATGCAACTGAGTAAATCTGAGAAGGAAGGTGTACAAGATATAGATGAAGCCAAGCAACTGCAGGCATGACTACAACACAGAAAGAGGTTGAAGGAGGGAGAGAGTGCAAGATGGTCTGGGCCAATGAGCATAACTTAAAACATTAACCACATGAATGAGTGATAACAGCTGGACAGTGGTGTTGCCATGAGGTTAACCAGCCTGTGGTCACCAGTACTTCATCATTAAGTTAAGCCACTCTGTCCATTACTCTCAGAAATAAACCAGAAATTGCGGGAAATACTCCGCATCTCTCACTGCAGATGCTGCTCGAACTGCTGAACGTTTCCAGCATTCCCTGGTTTTCTTTCCGGCTTCCACTATCGGCAGTATTTTGCTTTTCAATTACTCTCAGTGGCTGGAATGTTTCGATGAGATCACTTCAGACAGTATAGGTCAATCCTCTCTCTCGCTACAGAAATGGCTGTACTGACTTCAGGGAGGCTGCTTCGGTCTGTTCATGTACCTTCCTGTGGAGAGTGCACTGAGTTCCAGTTATGAAGAACACACAAAATAATCCAGGGTGCATTGCAGAAATAGTCTTCAGACCACCTCCTGTGTGATGTCCCAACTGGACACACCTTCCTTCTCCTCAACTTTGAGATTTCCAAAGGAAATGTTCCCTCTTTTCACTCTTCCACCTCCACCAGCACTCACTCCCCTCACTGCATCTTCCCGCGGAACTGCAGGAGGTGCAATGCTTGCTCTTTTACCTCTTCTTTCCCACCATTCAGGGATCAAAACCCTCCTGACAGGTGAAGCAGTGATTCACTCCTAGACCTTCTAATTTTGTATAACCATTCCTTGACTTACAATAAGTATGAGAGGCATAGATTGGGTGAACAGTCAGAATCTTTTCCCCAGCAAGACTCAATACCTTCAGGGCAGGAGAAAATTGGAAGGAAGTGGCGGGGGGGGGGGGGGGGTGGGAGTAAAAAGAAATTCTGCTTATTAGTATGGGCGACATTCAAAGGCTGGAAATGTCACATACTACAGTGCATAGTGTTAAGGCGAAAGGGGAGAAAGTTTTAAGAAGATTTACCAGCAAGTTTTTTTTTACAGAGTGTGGTGGGTGCCTGGAACATGCTGCCAGGGGTGGTAATGGGAGCAGATACGATAGTGGCGTTAAAGAGGCTTTTAGACAGACACATGAATATGCCGGGAATGGAGGGATATGGATCATGTGCAGGCAGAAGGGATGAGTTTAATTTGGCAGTGTGTTCAGCACAGACATTGTGGGCTGAAGGGCCTGTTCCTGTGCGGTACTGTTCTATGCATTCCTGAAAAGTACAGCTAGTTCTCGAGCAGAGGTGTTCAATACTACAGCTGGTCCCAGAGCCTTTGCTGTACTTGGCACTCTTAGAAATTTCTTGATATCACGTGCAATTGGCTGAAGGTGGGCTTTTGTGATGGTGGAGATCTCAGGAGGAGACTGAGCTGGGTTATCTCTTCAGCACTGGCAAATGTTATGATATCACTGAAGGTCAGTATGCAGTTGAGAAAGCAGCAGAGCCAGGTATTGATCCTTGTGACGGATAGGGTGGTGGTGGGGCAGAGATAACGGTATGGGATAGATAGGTATATAAAATCAATGATGGGGGCATACCGGCTACACTCAACAGCATAGGGCTCCAAGCAGTCAAAGCAAGTCCCACCGAACTGAGTAACGAGAGAGTGAAGGAAAGACAAGAGGTTCAGATGGTATGGTTAACGTCGTCAAACTCTGTAATTGGTTTTATTATTGTCACATGTAAGATATCTTTATTTAAGATTTCTTTATTAGTCACATGTACACCGAAACACACAGTGAAATGCATCCTTTGCATAGGGTGTTCTGGGGGCAGCCCGCAAGTGTCACCATGCTTCCGGCGCCAACATAACATGCCCACAACTTCCTAACCCGTATGTCTTTGGAATGTGGGAGGAAACCAGAGCACCCGGAGGAAACCCACGCAGAAACGGAGAGAACGTACAAACTCCTTACAGACAGCGGCTGGAATTGAACCCGGGTTGCTGGTGCTGTAAAACGTTACGCTAACCGCGACACTACCGTGCCTGCCCCTACGTAGGTACAGTGAAAACCTTTTTGTCTGCATGCCATCCATATCCAAGTACATTGAGGTAGTGCAAAAGGGAAAAAAAAACAGAATGCAGAATGTAGTGTTAAAGTTACAGAGAAGGTTCAGTATAGGTAGACAAAGAAAGTGCAAGGGCCATGACTGGGTAGACTGAGAGATCAAGAGTTCATTTTTAGAGGACCGTTCAAGAGAATATAACAGCAGGATAGAAGCTGTCCTGAGTCCGATGGTACATGAATGAAGGACATTACTACAAGTCACAAGTAATGTTGATCATGAATTTCAGTGATTGAAGCTGGACTGAAGGGATTTGACCGGGATGTTACAAGAGCGATGGGCTCCAGGCTGGTGGTTACACATGCTATAAAGGACTGCAGAGAACGCTTGGAAATCAGGTGGTAATTGGCAAGGGTGGAAGGCTGGGAGATAGATTTTTAGTTTCTGTCTAAGGTAAGCAGAACATGCCTCAAGTTGGATAACCACAGGCAACGTTACCTAGCATCGAGAGAGAGAGCAGCAAGATTCAATACCTTCAGGGCAGGAGAAAATTGGAAGGAAGGGGGGAAGTAAAAAGAAATTCTGCTCATTAGTATGGGCGACATTCAAAGCCTGGGTGCTTGTCTATTTGTAAAAACATTTCCTGTTACTTGCTGGTGACAAATCATTTTGGTCTCCTCTTCCCACACCACACGAGGCAGGCCTGACAATCACTGATCTGTTTAAATAAAATTTGTCATGTATGGCATCATGATGAAGAATGGTTAAATTTAAAACACTTTACTGCAGTTTGTAATTATCATCTGGACTGTTTACATTCTCAATGCACAGGATTTATTGACCGTCACAATTACCTCTCACTTTTATAGCCTGGGTCTATCACCCTTGGGACTGAGCTAGCAATAATCTTTTCACCAGCTCTGTAGGGACATGAAACTGTACTACTCGAGAAAGGCAAGGTGTCTTTATCAACTGTCAACCCATACAATTAATGTTGCATTCACTTAACAAGCCTGAGCAGATTGTCAATCCTTATTGCCTCAAGCATCTCCTAATCAGAAACCTTTGGCAGCCTATATAATGATTTACCCATACATCACACCACTGCACCGTAACGAAGTGTGCACTGGATTGATCTGAGATTTCATTTCTTTGGGGAGAAACTTTTCCTTGTTTATAGTTATCATGGATTGGACAGCACTGAGGATGATCATTTGATCCAGTGTACTTGTGCCAGTTCTTGCAGAGTTATCCAATTATTCCCATTCCCCTGCTCTTCCCAGAAAACCAATAATATTTTTCCCTTCAAATATACATCCAGTTCTCCTCTGAAAAGAAATCACTTAACCTTTCACCACCTTCCAGTCGAGGCATTCCAGATCGTAACTTGTTGAAGGAATTTTCCTTATTAATTACATTAAACTGGCGCCCTTTAGTTACTGGAGACACAGGAAACTGCAGATGCTGGAGCCTGGAGCAACACACAAAATGCGAGAGGAACTCAGCAGGTCAGGCAACATCTGTGGAGGGAAATGGACAGTTGACATTTTGGGTCGAGACTCTTCTCAACCCAAAACGTCGACTGTCCATTTGCCTCCACAGATGCTGCTTGACCTGCAGAGTTCCTCTAGTGTTTTGTGTGTTGCCCTTTAGTTACTGACCAACTTGTCAATAATAAATCAAGACCAAACTAGGTCCCAGGTCACGCAGTGAAACCTAGAGTAAAAAACAAGCTGCTGGAGGAACTCAGCGGGTCAGGCAGCATTTGTGGAGGGAAATGGACAGTCAACGTTACGGGTCAAGACATTACGTCAGGACTGCAGTCTGTTGTGTCTCCATGCAGTGAAACCTATCCAGAGTAAACCCAACCTGTAGAAAACCAGCTTCATTGCCCGAATCCATTGATTTCATGTTATTACTTTCTGAGTGCCTTGATATCACATCCTTTATTACAGCTTTTCCCAACCACCCACAACAGGCTGCAGGTCGGTGGCTGCCCGTTTTCTCCCTCTCTCCTTTCATGAATAGTGGGCTCACATTTGCTTCAACCTGCAGGAGCCAGTCCAGAAGATGTAGAAACTTGGCAGAAAATAACCAGAGTATTCACCATCGCTATAGCCACCTCATTCAACATTGGATGTCGATCATCAGGTCCTTGAGAGAGTAATCAGCCTGAAAGTATTTGTTTTTATTTCCTCAACTGCACTGAACCCTTGGTTCTCCATTACTTCTGGGAGGCTTTTTGTATTTTCTTCAGTGAAGACAGACAAAGTATTTTCTTTATTTCTCCACCACTTCTCTAATCTCCATTATAAATTCTCTGTTCTCTGTTAGTGAGTGACTCACATTTCCCTTCGCTTTCCCCCCCAACCCTCTTCTTTGTCCACTTACAGAAGATCTTACAGCCTAACTTTATGTCTCCTGCTAGCTACACAAAACACTACAGCACAGCACAGGCCCTTCGGCCCTCAATGTTGTGCCGACATTTTACCCTGCTCTAAGATCTATCTAACACTTGCCTCCCACATAGCCCTCCATTTCTCTATCATTCATGTGTCCATCTAAGAGTCTCTTAAATGTCCTTAATGTATCTACCCCCACAACCTCTGCCGGCAGTGCGTTCCTCGCACCCACCACCCTCTGTGTAAAAAACTTACTCCTGACATCCCCCTTATACCTTCCTCCAATCACCTTAAAATTATGTTCCCTCGTGTTAGCCATTGTTGCACTGGGAAAAAGTCTCTGACTGCCCACTCGATCTATGCCTCTTATCATCTTGTACACCTCCAGCAAGTCACCTCTCATCTTCCTCCTCTCCAAAGAGAAAAGCCCTAGCTCACTCAAGCTATCCTCATAAGACATGCTCTCCAATCCAGGCAACATCCTGGCAAATCTCCTCTGCACCCTCTCTAAAGCTTCCACATCCTTCCTATAATGAAGCGACTAGAACTGAACACAATACTCCAAGCGTGGTCTAACCAGAGTTCTACAGAGCTGCAACATCACCTCGCAGCTCTTAAACTCAATACCCCAACTAATGAAGGCCAACACTCCATACGCCTTCTTAACAACCCTATCGACCTGCGTGGCAACCTTGAGGGATCTACGGATGTGGACCCCAAGATCCCTCTGTTCCTCCACACTGCTAAGAGTCCTGCCATTGACCACGTATTCTGCCTTCAAATTCGATCTCCCGAAGAGTATCACTTCACACTTATCCAACTTGAACTCCATCTGCCACTTCTCAGCCCAGCTCTGCATCCTATCAATATCCTGTTGTCACCTACAGCAACCTTCTACATTATCCACAACACCACCAACCTTCATGTTACCAGCAAACTTACTGACCCAGCCTTCCACATCCTCATCCAAGTCATTTATAAAAATCACACAGAGCAGGGGTCCCAGAACAGTTCCCTGCAGAACAGACAGGTGCATGTACATACATTTATTCCTCCAAACTGCACTGGTTACTCCAATCTCTCGCCACTTTTAGTAACTTGTTTTTAATCAGTCTTATGTGCTTTTGATGCCATTCATTATATTACTGTGGAGGTATGGTTACCATATCGAGTGATTTTTGTGTATTTTACGACATACAGACAAAATCAACTTAAGGACATCTGTAAAAACTGACCCTGTTCGTTACCCGGGAATGGCCTTAACCAGGCATTAATTTTGATTAGAATGGCAAGGTTTATTCAAAGCAAATTGCTTTTGATTAACCTGATAGAATTTCCTGAGAAGACGAAATACAGGATATGACAACCAGATGGATTTTCGGAAGGTGTTTTAAAAAAAATTTCAAATAGTAGGCCGATTCACATAATTTAGATCCAAGGGGATAAAGAGGTTAATTGATGAGAAATTGGCCAAAGGGCAGAGAGCAGAGTTGTGGCAAATGGCTGGTTTCTAGGGTGGCTGACAGTGGTGTTGCCCAAGACTCAATAGTAGGACCATTTCTCATCTTTTATGTACACTGGTAACTTAGAAATGGATATGCTTTGTAAGATTCCAAAATTTAAGAGAAGACAAAATGCAGAGTTGTGGTAAACAGTGAAGAGGGATCGTAATAGACCCAAGGCAACACAGGCTGGCAGAAAGAGCAGACAATGTGAAACGGTTCATTTTGGCAGGATGAATGTGAAGAGGCCAAACAGATGAAATGGCACAGTCGTACAGCAGGTGCAGGAAGAGGGGAAATGGGTGGATATGTGCGTAAATCTTTTAAATTGCACGACACACTGAGATCTAAGCAAATGGGATCCTGTGATTCATGAATAGAAACTAAGAGGACAAGCTTGGAGGTCATATTGACTCTTGGTTAGGCTATAAGTTGAGCAGTAATTCCCATTCACATCACCATACTTGAGGACATGAAGGGCCCAGAGAGGGTGCAGCCAATATTTCATAGCATGGTTCCAGGGACCAGGAATAGATTGAAGAAGCAGGAGTTATTCTCCTTGAAGAAAGAGGTATTTGACAGGAGGTGTACAAGATCATGATGTGCTTAAGACAGAAAGTGTTTCCATTAGCAGAGGTTTCGAGGACTGGGGGACCCAGATCTGAAGTTATGGGCATAAGATGAGGGGCGATGAACACATGGAGCGCTCATCAACTGGAACTCACTGTCAGTGAGGATGGTGGACACCATCAGAGTCAATCAGGGCTTTCAAAAGGGAATTAGCTGGATCTTTGTAGGGAAGTGATCTTCCGGGCTAAGGGGAAAGAGCAGTATCATAGAATCTCACATTGTGGAAACAACTACTGACCAGTGGGCACCCTGCTCTATCAATCCCACCTCACATTATTCCCATCGGTGGAACAGAACTGACAGGATTGCTCTGTTAAAGAGACAGGACAGACCTTGATGGACTGAACAGCCTTCTTGTGTGCTATGAAAATTCCAGAGGAGGTATAAATCAGAAGTTGACAAAGGAATGATGAGCCTACTGGTACCGTTAGAGCGCCTGATCAGAGTTAAAAGCCAGTGCATTTTGACAACATTTAAACCTTTCCTCAATTTATTTCATCCTGAGGTGAGCACAAGAAAATAAAAATCATTTTTCACATCAGACCTTGCAGTTCATAACTACCGTTTGAGGCTACATCTAAAGTTTAAACGGAGTTGGAATTCTAGTGGCAAAGTAAATGGAAGCTAACCTCAGTTCATTGTGTCTGGGGGTAATGGGGCTAAAGAGAAAATGAGGTGAAGTCAGTACATTTCTGGTAACTGGAAACCTCCTTGCATGCACACAGGGTGAGAGCAGAGGTGAGCATAAACACAGAAAGATCACAATCTGTTCAGATCAACTTAATGCACAGCGAACATGATCTGCCAGCTACTGTTTAAAGAGTTGTCAAGGAAAAACCCAAACCCTGTCAAAATGTACTAGTCTTGCCAGTAATGTGATGTTCAAATACCACCAGCTGAACATCATCTCAATAAAGACTGCCTTGTTTGGCACCTTCAATAGAGCAAAATGTTGCAGTGTTATCACAAGAAATTTGTCAAAAGATTGCTAAAAAAAAGAGGTAGATTTTAAATGCATCTGTGAAGGTGAACAGGCAGACTGTGGTGGCGTTCAGAAAGGGCATTCGGGAGTTGAGGGCTCTGGCAGTGATGGTCAAGCAATTAAATCTGGGGACAATCAAGGGTCCAGAAATGGTGGATGTGCATATCTCAGAGAGTTTGTAGGGCTGCAGAATTCAGGGGAAGGCAAGGCTGCAAATCAAAGAGCCAACATAGGTGAGCAACCTGAGGGCAGATGGGTGAATGAGTCGGCGTGGGTCGGGAGCATATGCATATCCTCTGGCATTATTTATTGCATCCGGTGCTTCCGATGTGGCCTCCTCTACATCGGTGAGACCGGACACAGACTGGGCGACTGCTTTGCTGAGCACCTGTGCTCCGTCCACCGTGGCCGTCTGCACATCCCCATTACCATTTAAATCCCCCCTCCCCATTCCCACACCGACACTTCTGTCCTCAGCCTCCTCCACTGCCAAGATGAAGCCAGGTGCAAACTAGAGGAACGGCACCTTATATTCCGCCTGGGTGGTCTAAAATCCAATGGCATGGACACTGAATTCTCCAGCTTCCAGTAAACTGCTCCCTCTCTGAGCCTTTTCCCTCTCACTCTGATCTACCTAGTCCCCATCTCCCTGTCTCCTTCTCCTCCACCACCATCTACCCATCACCCACACACTCCTCCCACTGGTTCCCCTCCCCATCTCCCTCCCTTTATTCCATCCTGTCCTGTCAGATTCCACATTCAGCCCTTTGTCACTGCCACCTCCCAGCTTCTGGTGCCATTCCCACTCCCCCCTCCTCCATCTGCCTATCACCCCCCCTCACCTGGATCCACCTATCACCTGCCAGCTCTTGCTCTACCCCTTCCCCCCACCTTCATATACTGGCTATCTCCCCTTTATCTTTTGGTTCAGTTGAAGGGTCTCAACCGGACCCGCTGACTGTCCATTTCCCTCCATAGATGCTGCCTGACCTGCTGAATTCCTCCAGCTTTTTGAGTATTAAACTCAGGTAGCTGGTGTGTGTAGCAGTACCACCATGTGCAATCCCACTGTCTTGCCAGGAGTAAGTCAACTTCACGGCAGACATTTGTGGCCTGTTGGGAAAAGCGATATGAAGACGCATTTCACTATCATTAAAGTTGTAGATAGGATAAAGCCCCTGTAAAACAGGGTATCCTCTGAAGGATTGGAATCTATGCCAATGACACTTAAGAAGAAATAGAATGGCAAGAGAATGGTACAATTAGTCACCACATTATCCTGTCATACGTCAAACCTGCTTGAATTCAAGTCCATTTGCCACATGAACATACTTTGAGTTTAACCAGTCCCTACACAGTATCTCGACAAGGCAGCGTTTAGGACTCATCTTCGGTTGCCTTGAGTTGGATATAACTGAGGGATTCGCGTAAGCACGTGACACAATGTGAATGGAGAGATAAGGACAACCAAGTCTGGAAACACTCAGCCTGTCAGGTGGCATCTCTGGAAAGGAAAACGGAGTTGAGATCCCTTGTCAGAACTGGGAAAGAGAAAAACAAGTGAGTTTAAGGGGAGGGAGTTCTCTTTCTATAGCACAGCTAGCTCCCAGCACTCTGAAGTAGTTTATCAAGCTCCAAATAACTCTGCTGAGAGATGCTGAGGATGGTACTGAGACACACAGGGCAAAACGTTTAATCCCAGCTGTATGGTGTCCAGCTAACCTGAGTGTGGCAGCACAGGGCTGTAACAAGTGGCCCAAACAATGAGGCATCAAGCCAACAAGGGCAAATGACTGTTGTCACTGTTCAGAAGGTGTGTCGGCTCAGTATTGACTCTCACTACGTGGCAGGTTTTTGACACACTGTTCAAGTTTAGAGGACAAATGACTACCCTAGGAAGGTAGGGGAATTTGTTCAAAGGAGGAGAAGAGCATGCAAAACAACTGATCTAAGTGATGGCACAAACAGTGAATCAGATTAAAGCTCTGCAGTCTGAACATCTCTTGTCAGGAATGGTGTCAGGGTCACACAACACTGACAAAGACCCTTCGTCCCACCATGTCCCTGCTGACCATCAAGTACCCATCTATTCTCATCCCATTTACCTGCACTTGGTCTGTAGCCTCACAGATTCCAACCACAGTCTGGGCGAAACAATTCTGCCTCACATTCCCTCTAATCTTTTTCTTACCCTGAACATACGCTTGCTGGCTTTAGACACCTCTGCAATGGAGAAAGGTTTGGCCCTAGAGGGCCAAAAACAAGGCTCAAATATTTGCCTTCGGAAACATCAAGTGGATTTTTTAAAAATTTTATTTACAGCGTGGTAACAGGCCCTTCCGGCCCAATGAGTCCACGCCGCCCATTTTAAACCCAATTAACCTACCTGTACATCTTTGCAATGTGGGAGGAAACCGGAACACCCAGAGGAAACTCACGCAGACACGGGAGAACGTACAAACTCCTTACAGACAGCAACGGGAATCGAACCCCAGTCGCTGGCGCTGTAATAGCGTCGCGCTAACCGCTATGCTACCGTGCCATCTCAGCTCCTTTCTGAGGTCTCCACCAATGGGATGCCAGCTTTCAGCCAATTGAAATCACCCTTTGTGACAAAGAAATAGCTGAATGCATCAGATGTAGGACAGGCTATGGTGCCAGACAGCATTCTATCTCAGATACAGAGTATTTGAACTCCAGAAATACCCTCATTTTTAGCCAAGCTCTTCCAGTGCAGTTACAAAACTGGCACTGTGGTAAAATTGCTCAGGTATGTCCTGTTCACAATTCAATTTGGCTAATTACTGCCCAGTCTACTCTCAGTCAGTACCAACTAATGGAAGGTATTGTCATATCATTAAGTGACAGGTCATCAGATTACCAAAAATATGAGTATAACGTTAAGGAGCCCTTGGTAAAGCTGAAGTCGGTGGGCATCAAGGGGGAAAGAATGGTAGCCAAACCTTGCAAAAAAGAGGATTGGAGCGACACACGAGATGCAGCCTGATCCACTGAGTTCCTCCAGCATCTTGTGTGTTGCTCCAGGTTCCAGCATCTGCAGTCTCTCGTGTCTCCAAGATGATTGAAGTGTTTGACTTCCAAGCACCACAATCATCTTCCTTTATTGCCTCAGTAAATTGCCGCGAGTTCCACAGGAAACTGCTTCATCTATCACATTCCTTCCATCCCTGGTTGAGGAGTAGGGGTGTTTGCAGGTACAGTACAATTTCAATTCTATTTACATCTGCCTGAAAAATTAAGTACATGCTGTAAGACCAGATAACATTCAGGTGGGGGCTTGTAAGTGGTGATTAACTTTCACGTCACACAATGCCAAGCAATGACCACCTCAAGCAATAGACAGTATAACCACTCTTCTCGTCAGTCAGTGGTATCATCGTTGCTGAGTCCATGCACCATCATTGGACCAATGACCAGAAACTCAACCAACCCAGCCGAATAAATATCGTGACATCAAGAGGCAGTCAGAGTGATTCACCTCCTGACACCCAAAGCCTTTCCACCAACTTCAAGGCACTAGTTCGGAATACAAAGGAATACTTTCTCCCTGCCTGGGTGACTGCAGCTCTAACAACATTCAAGAAGTTTGACAACACCTACTTGATTGGCACCCCAACGAAGACCGTAGACATTTGTTCTCTCCAGCACCAGTGCATCTGGGCTGTAGTGTGTCCCACCTACAAAAGGCACTGCAATTACTCGCCCAGGTTACGTGGGGCTGGAGCTGCCACTGAGGGGGACAAGGGCCACAGGGATAAGGGAACACCTGCAGGTTACCCTCCAACTTCCCGACTTGAAGATGTCTCATTGTCACCTCCTCAAAAACATGCAGGTTTGGGCAATAAGACCTGGTATATATTTCCTTCTTAATGCTGACTAAAACATTTTTTTTGTACAATACCACATCAGTAACAATATGATCACTTTTTCGAACAAAGTGAAAATGTCACTAAAAAGTAATATAGAACATCAAAGAGAACACACCATCCCGTCTATACACAAGGGTGATTTTCACTGTCTACATAGCCAACAGAAGTTATATCACTAGAATGAAAAAATATAAATTGGTAATTGGTTTATTATTATCACATGTACTGAGGTGCAGTGAAAAACTTTGCTTTGCATGCCAGCCACACAGATCATTCCAACACATCAGTACATCGAGGTAGTACAAAGGGAGAAGCAACAACAGAATGCAGAATATAGTGTTACAGTTACAGAGAATGTGCAGTATTACCTCTTTGAAACAGGAACCAGACACCCCCAACTCTCTGACATCAGGACAGTTGTACTGAAGCACACTGCTCAGTGCTTCAGAGAGAGTGAGGGACAGAGGGCCTGGGAACTGCACGTTCAAACACTGTTCAGTTTTTGAGGGTCACAACATCAATTTGGAAAGGTCGAGAGATCGTGGCTTTACAGCAGAACACTTCACGCTACTTGCTGGCAGGTGTGAACGTTGGAGGCTATCAGTGAAGGACGATAATGACACTTCCAGGAAAACATCCTCTGATTCTGGGGTCGGGAAGTTTGAAACCTCTTGCACCTTATGTCCTTACTTCCAGTTAGTGGTGGCCGGCTTCAATGTGTGACATTAGCTCTTCAATGTTTCCAGAAAAAAGACTTTTTTGAAAAAGTACTTTATATCCAACATCCCCTCTAGTATTCTTGAGTCAAGACACCATTGCCGGGCTCTTGGCCAACTGACAGCACGGTATCAGCCAGTCATTGCAACTTTCGGGATGAACTACTGGCAGGTCAGCGTAAACTCCAGCCAATCTTGCACCACCCCCAGCCCCACCAAACCCCACCACCCTCACTCAACACTACAGCCCCCGACCCCTGACCCAGCCACTACCTGATCATTGATTACAGCATTCCTTCTGATGTCTTATGCTGCCTGGCTCATCCCTTCCATCAGTGTGAGTGACGTTGACATTTCCGGTGCAAGCTCATCTGTTGAGGGGGACTGCACCGTAAAAAGCCAATGTGTACAAAGCTCCTGCTTCATTCATCTCTCTTCAAGCAGTTGCTGAGTGGAGGCAGACTCTTCTCCCATGGATATCCCAGTCCAACAGATGCATTAGTTGACCAACCAAATAGGAGATGGGGCAAATATGATCAATTTTTAAAAATATTAGCAGTACAGTGACAAATTTGCAATACGGGTTGGCATTCTGAATAGATGGAATGGGCTAGTGCTTCTTCCATTGCATTTTCCCTTGGCTTCAAATCTGCCCGTTCAAAATAAACTTCATGACATCAACAGCCGCAAATAATTATTTAGATGTAGCCATATTTAATATTCTGTGGAACAATGAATATCCACCAAGTGAAACACATATACAGAATTTCAACGACAGCACTTTGATCAATCAGGCTTATAAAACATTTCCAAGTCCAAGATATTTAAATGTCCATTTAAGGTTGAACTATTCAAGAAGTCCCCTGTATTATGTGTTTCCCATTAGCAGGAATCATTAAACCCCATTATGACAAGAACATAAACAGAGATTTGGGTCTCCCAATGCATATTTTTCTGGATTACTAATCCAATCCTTAACATTTTTCCATTCCCTTCCTCATTAGTTTGACTGTATCAGACGGCATACTCTGGCGGGGAGGGGAGGCAGCTGTCTTATGAACATATACTGATCCCAGGTTGAGCTTCTCTCAGCAGTAGTACTCCCACAGCTCCAATGAAAAGCTAAACACATACTTCACCACATGCAACCATTCTGGCTTTTTTGATGCACCAAGCATAGGTCACCCCACAGCCGTAAGGTTTAAAAGTAAATATATACAAGAGTTGAAGGTAGCGGAAGAAGACTTATGCTCTAGAGAGACTCAGTCTGACCCTAAGCACTTAGAGATAGAGTCACACAGCACAGGTGCAGACCCTTCGGCCCAACTCGTCCATGCCGACCAAGATCCCCATCAAAGCTAATCCCATTTCCCTGCATATTGCCCACATCCCTCTCAACTTTTCCCACCCATGCGTCTGTCCAACTGGCTTCTTAATGTTGTTAATGTACCTGCCTCAAGCACCTCCTCTGGCAGCTCGTTCCATACACTCACCACCTTCTGTACCCTTCGGGTCCCTCTTAAATCTTTCCCCTCTCACCTTAAACCTGTGCCCTCTAGTTTTTTGATTATGGACATGGACTTGCACCCCAATATCTCTCTGGACATCAATGCTCCCCAGGGTCCTGCCATTTACTGTGTAAGTTCCTCTTACATTTGACCACAGAAACTGCAACACCTTATACTTGTCTGGATTAAACTTCATCTGCCATTTCTCCACCCACACTTCCAACCTACCTATATCCTGCTGTACCCTTTGACAACTTTCCTCACTATCCACAACGCCACCAATTTTCGTAGAAGGCTATAGACCAAGTGCTGGTAAGTGGGGTTAATAAAGGTAGGTATTTTGTAGTTGTCATGGATATGGCGGGCTGAAGGGCCCGTTTTTGTGCTGCACCACTCCATGACTCTACTGTGCTGCACCTGAAAAGATAACCTAATGTTACTGAAGTTAATTGAAGGATAAATATTGGTTGGAATACCAGGGAGAGCTTCTTCAAAAACAGTTCCCTGGGCTCTTTTTCATCCACTTGAGACGGCAGAAGTAGCTTTGGTTAAACACGTACGCACGGAAAAGGAAGGGCTTGGATAGATTTATTCAGATAGTGTTCAAACGTTAGCAATTTATCTAACAGACCATGGTTCTGGGGGACAATTTTTAACTAAAGACCCAAGTACCACTAACATTTGAACACAATAATCTCTCCTGCTCCTACTCTGCATTCCTTTTGGGAAAAATAACGGATACTTCCAACTTGTGAATAGAAAAAGGGTTATCAGCAGATAATACTTGAGATGGAATTTCCTTTCCAAAGAAAATAACCTCCCAAGTTCATTGGCTGCTGGTGATATTAGCTGCTCAATCACAGCTTGCTTTGTGCTACAGGAAGATTCTATCACTTTTTGATTCCTCCAACAGGCCGACATAAAATACCACACACTGCTGTGAACGGTCCTGCTCTCTCACAGTGAATTTAAATGGGCGCTGTGAGAAACTTCACAGACATACATTGAGCAATTACACCGAGACTATGAGGCCAACACAAGGAACTGGGGATACTTTATGATCCAGTGCAAGTAAAATGTTGCTGGTGAAGAATTCAATTTAATTAACAATATTTTGTTTTGATCACAAAATCACAGATCCTACTGGGATACAATTTACCTGTGTCAACTAGCTTCCAGCAGATAGTCAAAGTAACCATGATGGATTTACAAAGGCACTAAGTGCCCAGCCAAGATCATGACAGGATGGGAGGCCGTCGAGCAGATGCAGGTACTTTCCTGAAGGGATGGAGGGGAATAGTCACATGGGGAGGAAGAGTTAGCCTCAGACCTCTGGCACTGATGGAGGGAAGGGAACAGACCTCTTAGAGTCATAGAGTCAGTGAGCACAGAAAAAGGCCCTTCGGCCCAACTGGCCCATGCTGACCAAGGTTCCCATATAAACTAGTCCCGTTTGCCTGCATTTGACCCATAACATTCTAAACCTTTCCTATCCATATATCTGTCCAATGGCCTTTTAACTGTTGTTAATGTACCCGCCTCACCCAGCTCATTCCATACACTGACCACTCTCTGGGTGAAAAAGTTGCCCCTCAGGGTCCCTTTAAATCTTTCCCCTCTTTAAACCCATGCCCTCTAGTTCTTGATTTCCCAATGCTGGGAAAAAGACTGTGTGCATTGACCCTATCTATGCCCGTCATGTGTTTATACACCTCTATCACCTCTGATTCTCCTACGCTCCAATAAGAAAAAAGTTCCAGCCTGCCCAACTTCTCTCCATAACTCAGTCCACCTCTTGTCCACTCGATTTCAAACTGTCCGTCACTGTCATGAGGGGACGCTGAATTACTGAAGAACAGTGCTGTTCAAACGTATTTGTGACAATATATGCAATTGTCACACAACACATTTCTTGTACAAGGCTTTTAACTCACAATTCCAAACTACTGCCACCCCAGCAATATATTTAATCATTGCAACTTTACCCTAATGTTACACACTGCAAATACTCTTCATTGAGTCGTAATGCCATGGGGGAAAGATATTCAACACATCAAGTCCGTGTTGGCTCTCCATAGAGTGGTCAAAATTATTTTCTCTCCGGTACCCACCTGATTTCCTTTTGAGAACCAAGATTGACTCTAAGATAAGACAAGATAAGATAAGATATCTTTATTAGTCACATGTACATCGAAACACACAGTGAAATGCACCTTTTGTGTGGAGTGTCCTGGGGGCAGCCTGCAAGTGTCACCACGCTTTTGGCGCCAACATAGCATGCCCACAACTTCCTAACCCGTACGTCTTTGGAATGTGGGAGGAAACTGGAGCACCCAGAGGAAACCCACGCAGACACATGGGGAGAACATACAAACTCCTTACAGACAGTGGCCGGAATTGAACCTGGGTCGCTGGCGCTGTAAAGCGTTACACTAACCACTACACTACCGTTCCAAACCATAACTATGGCTTGTGCAAAAAAAATCCTTAAAATACCTGAGTATCTTTTGCTCACCGCAATAAATCTATGTCTCTTGGTTCTCGAGCAATTTGCTAAAGAAACAGCTTTTCTCTATTTATCCTGATTAAACTCACCATATTCTTACACATCTCTATCAAACCTCCTCTCCACCTTCATTGCTCTGAGCAGAACAACCCTCATCCCTGGAACTATTCTAGAAATCTATTCTATTCCATTCTGGTAAATCTATTCTAGTAAAACTAGAGGGCATAGGTTTGTGAGAGGGGAGAGATTTAATAGGACTCCGAAGGGTGGTCAGTATATGGAACGAGCTGCCAGAGGAAGTGGTTGAGGCAGGTACATTAACAACAGTTGGACAGGTACATGGATAGGAACGGTTTAGAGGGATATGGGACAAACGCAGGCAAATGGGACTGGCTTAGATGGGCATCTTGGTCAGTAGGGACCTGTTGGGCCGAAGGGCCTGTTTCTGTGCTGTATCACTCTCTGACTGTTCTGGATGTCTTCCAGTACTTCTCTCCTGAACTGTGATGATCAGAAGTTCACTTCCAAATATAGACCGAGCTTCAGAGGACAATACTATGAACCGCAGAACCAGGTGGATAGTGTATAAAAGGGAAGAAAGTAAGATTACATCGTATTACAGCAGGTAAAAAGCACCAAGTACCCACACACAGTTATATCATTTTCCAACCATGACATCAAACATTATGGATTCACAGGTCACTTTCATTCAATGAACTTAACTATTCCTTTTCCTTTCTTGGCAACTGTGTTTGGAATTAAATAGTTAAACGGTCACTCATTACATGCATGAAAGCTTGCCTTGAGGGAGCATACCTGATGTTGGGGATGTGTTGCTGCTGCAGAGGCTGATGCTGGAAGTGGTCAGGCCAGCGATGATGAAGACAAAGCGGAGAGTGATCGATGAGAGATGAGGTGGGCTGGTGGCAGCAGCCAGCCGGATGGTTATGGGGATTGTTTTGGCACACAGATGTCGCGTACTCAGACCGCGGCTGCAGGCAGGAGGGAGTCAATGGAGAGGTGACGGTGGTATTTCCCAAGGAATGGCAATCTGGTTGGTTACTGTGACAACACAACGGATGATGGTATGGACAATGGTGGCAACATTGCGGCACAGGTCTTTGGTTATTTATCGTGCTCTCTGGAAAGAGGTTGGATGGCTTGGCCATGCCGTATGGCAGCAGCCCACTGCTCTGACTCACTTTTGTCCTTGAGGTCTCCTTGGACGACAGGTGCTGGGGGAGGTGGTCTCCATCACAGGCTGCAGGGACGCTGTTACCGTTAGCATTTGATGGGACACTGCCATTGCTCTGAACCATGAAGTCACCATTCCCATTGCTCATAGCCATGCTCTTGTTCCACTGGCTCCTTCGCAACTGTCAGGCTTCTGGAAGCAAAGGGCAAAGAAAACAACATTTTACAATCCTTACTACTAAGGGATGTGAACACCTTGTTCAGATGACTTTAACCTGACACAAACATCAACAAGCATCATCTACTTTTCCCCTAGGAAAGCCTCGAAACCAATGAAATTTTCTTATCCCATCAAGTAATGCTGCCTGGTCCTTGCCAGTGGATCAGCTATTACAAAAGTTACTGGCAGATGAGATAGGAGAAGGGTCATTCCAGGTGACATCTCAAAATGCCCACCTGAAAAATCCCAAGTACCAGCCTCTTCAATCGACAGAAGTGGATGTTTAAGAACCAAACAAATTCTTCCTCCTTACGATGCCTATCACAGAACAGCCTGGATCGCAAAAGGCTGCAGAGGGCCGTAGACTCAGCCCAGCTTCATCACAGGCACAACCCTCCCCGCCATTGAGGACATCTTCAAGAAGGCAGCATCCATCACTGAGGACCCTCACTATCCGGGACATGCCCTCTTCTGGTTACTACCATCGGGGAGGAGGTACAGGAGCCTGAAGACCCACACTCAACGATTCCCCACCCACCCAGGTCATTCTCTCTTCTCTCCTCTTCCATCAGGTAGAAGATACAGGAGCCTGAGGGCATGTACCACCAGGCTCAAGGACAGCTTCTATCCCACTCTGATAAGACTATTGAACGGTTCCCTTATTCAATGAAGTGGACTCTGACCTCACGATCTACTTTGTTGTGACCTTGCACCTTATTGTCTACCTGCACTGCACTTCCCTGTAGCTGTGACACCTTATTCTGTACTGTTATTGTTTTTACCTGTACTACCTCAATGCACTCTGTACTAACTCAATGTAACTGCACTGTGTAAGGAATTGACATGTACAATCGGTATGCAAGACAAGTTTTTCACTGTACCTCGGTACAAGTGACAATAATAAACCAATACCAATCAGGAACAGCTACTTCCCCTCCCCTATTAGATTTCTGAACGGTCCATGAACCCATGAACACTACCTCGTTATCCCTTTTTTTTGCACTATTAATTTATTTTTATAACTATAGTAATTTTATATCTTTGCACTGTACTGCTGCTGCAAAACAACTAATTTCATGACATATAAGTCAGTGACAATTGATTTTGATTCTGAACACTGACAGCACAGAAGGCGGCCATGAAGTCCATGCTAACTCGATACAACAGCAATCTAGTTGGTCCCAGGACCTTGCCTTCTCCCCATAGCCCTGCAAATTCTTTCCTTCCAGATTCTACCCAGCTCCCTGCTGAATACTACATTTGGTAATTGGTTTATCATTGCCAGATGTACTGAGATACAGTGAAAAACTTTGTTTTGTATGCCATCCATACAGATCATTTCATTACAACAGTGCATCGATGTAGTACAAGGGAAAACAATGACAGGATGCAGTATTAATGTGTTCCAGTTACAGAGAAAGTGCAGTGCAGGCAGGCAATAAGGTGCAAGGCCATAACGTGATATTAAGAGTCCATCTTATCATACAAGAAGTCCGATCAATAGTTTTACAACAGCGGGATAGAAGCTGTCCTTGAGCCTGGTGGTACGTGCTTTCAGGCTTTTGTATCTTCTGGCCGATGGGAGAGGGGAGAAGAGAGAATGTCCGGGGTGGGTGGGGTCTTTGATTATGTTGGCTGCTTTACCGAGGCAGCGGGAAGTGTAGACAGAGTCCATGGAGGGGACGACTGCAAGGGACAAAAGAACACCCCACTATATAATAATGCGGACCAAGTTAAACAAGGGGTACGCAGCACTCACCTGCCCAAAACCAATGGTCCAGGCTGACACTGCTGTGCAGCACTGAAGAAATGCTGCGTTGTTGGAGGTGTTGTCTTTCTGATGAAATAACTAATCACAGCAATGCCTACTCTCTCAAGAACACTTAAAGGATCTCATCATGGGTAAAGGAGGAAGATCTCCTGATCAATATTTACCACTCAACCAACAACTAATTACAGATTATACTCTCACATACTCCACTGCTGCTTTTTTGGGTGAAAACTCTCCTGGGATTTACTATACACAAAACTCGTTGGCTGGAAGGTGCTTTGGGGACATGCTGAGGTGACAAAAAGTGTTACTTTAATGCAAATTCATATAACCTAACGTGACACAAATCCTAAACACAGGGAATTTTTCTGACAGTGCTGCTTCTGTCCTGGTTTACACCAGGCAAACTTGACAGGATAAATTTGGCATAATAGCAGAAAATACCATAAATATGCAGCAGTCAGGCAGCATTTGTGACAAGACAGATTTAATGTTTTAGGTCAATGACCTTTCATGAGCTCAAGTTGTTGAGTATCACCATAATCTTCTGTTTTTATTTCAGATTTTCAACAGCTGTGACACCTTGCATGTTTGTCATACCCAAATGGAGTTGGTTCTGCAAATTAATTGGGATTTAAGAGATCAGCACCAAGCCCCATATAATGCATGGTGAGGAAGGTTGAAGAAATTACATTCAATGTTAGTATTATTGAAACTGCAGAGAGCTGTGGACACAACTTAGCACATCAAGGAAACCAGTCTCCATTGACTGTCTACACTTCTCGCTGCCTCGGTAAAGCAGCCAACATAATCAAAGACCCCTCCCACCCTGGTCATTCTCCCTTCTCCCCCTCCCATCGGGCAGAAGATACAAAAGCCTGAAAGCACGTACCACCAGGCTCAAGGACAGCTTCTATCCCGCTGTTATAAGACTATTGAACAGTTCCCTAGTACGATAAGATGGACTCCTGACCTCACAATCTACCTCGTTATGACCTTGCACCTTATTGTCTGCCTGCACTGCACTTTCTCTGTAACTGGAACACATTATTCTGCATTCTGTTATTGTTTTCCCTTGTACTACCTCAGTGCACTGATGTGATGAAATATCTGCATGAATGGCATGCAAAACAAAGTTTTTCACTGTACCTCGGTGACAATGATAAAATAATTTACCAATTTTATCAATTTATTGAAGGGCCTCCAAAATGTAAACTACTCCGCTTTCACTGTAATTAATCTTTACTGTTTTAACTTTTTGCCAGTATTGTTAAAACCTCATTAAGTATTGTCAGATTTGGAGTATTGTGTGCAGTTCTGGTCACCTAACTATAGGAAGGATATTAGTAAGATTGAAAGAGTGCAGAGAACCCAGAATGTTGCCGGGTCTTCAGGAATTGAGTTACAGGGAAAGATTGAACAGGTTAGGACTTTATTCCTTGGAGCGTAGAAGAACGAGGGGAGATTTGACAGAGGTTCACAAAAGTATGAGGGGTATAGACAGAGTAAATGTGAGTAGGCTCTTTCCACCTAGATTAGGAGAGATAAGTATGAGAGGACATGGCTTTCGGGTGAAAGGGGAAAGGTTTAGGGGGAACATTAGGGGGAACTTCTTCACTCAGAGAGTGGTGGGAGTGTGGAACGAGCTGCCAGCTGATGTGGTAAATGCGGGCTCACTCTTAAGTTTTAAGAATAAATTGGATAGAGACATGGACGGGAGAGCTCTGGAGGATTATGGACTGGGTGCAGGTCAATGGGACTAGTGGAATAAAGTTTTGGCACAGACTGGAAGGGCCAAATGGCCTGTTTCTGTGCTGTACTGTTCTATGGTTCTAAGTAGAAAAGTAGCATATCTGAAAAGATCCAAGATCGTCGCGAGCTGCCAGGTGAGTCCCTCCAGCGTTTCGAGGACTACTGGGCGATAGGTAGACAATCAGCCTGCAGAGAAGTGATCAAAGGACAGACGCTACCTGACTGCGGGCTGAATTTAAAATGCACATGAGCTAAGCGCAGTGGTTTGTGGCACGAGGCGGCCTGGATCCCAAATTAAAGTGCACCGACTAAAGGGCAGGGGTGCTGGGGCTGAGAGAAAGAGCTTGCTTTTTGTTATTTTAAATACTAGATGAAGAAGGCCAGCAGCTGCCAGGTGTTAATGAACACACAAAGTTCAGGCATGGTTTTTCTAGATGCCGCTTTTGATTGAGCAGACCGGAGAGCCTTGGCTTAACATCTGAAAGAAATGAGATTGCATCGTCTTTCCACCTCTTTGAAAATTGCAATAAGGCTTATTAAGCTATTCATTTCAGATTCTATAGAAGCCGCAGCGATGACAAAGCTGAGGCAAGTAACTACTTGGATCTGCTGTGTATTTTCTGCATTTTCGGTTTTATCATCAAACTTCCCGCTGTCAGTGTTTCCGATTTTTTTTAAAATCAGATCCGATGTATTCCTTTGGTTACATCTGAGTACACCAGATTCAAAGGTTACTCACTTTGATTATTATGTACTGGTTATTCAGGTGAAGGGGACTTGGAGAGTGGAGGGCAGCTGGACCAGGACTCTCAGACAAAAGGGAAAGCCCCCGTATTTATATTGTGCCTCTCACAGCATCCCAAAGTGCAGTTACTGTTGCAGTGTAAGACGTGCAGCAGCTAATTTACACCCAAGGTCCCACAAATACCAATGTGATCATGGCCAGAAATTATGCTTTTGGGATGTTGGTTGAGTTATAAAGATTTGCCAGAACGCTGGATGGAATTACCTTGCCCTTCTTAGTCATAGAGTTATACAGAACGGAAACAGGCCCTTCGGCCCAACTCGTCCATGCCGACCAAGATGCCGCATCCAAGCTAGTCCCATTTGCCAGAATTTGGTCCATGACCTTCTAAGCCTTTCCAATCCATGTTCACTGTCTTTTAAAAGTTGTTATTGTACCTGCCCCAACCACTTCCTCTGGCAGCTCATTCCACATAGATACCACCCTTTGTGTAAAGAAGTTGCTCCTCAAGTTCCTATTAAATCTTCCCCTCTCACCTTAAACCTATGCCCTCTAGTTCTCGATTCCCAACCCTGGGAAAGAGAGTGTGCATTCACTCTATCTATGCCCCTCATGATCTTATACACCTCTATAAGATCACCTCTCAATCTCCTACGCTCTAAGGAATGAAGTCCCAGCCTGTCCAACCTCTCCCTATAAGTCGGTCCCTCCAGTCCTGGCAACATCCTCGTAAATCTTTTCTGCACTCTTTCCAGTTTAATAACATCTTTCCTGTAGCAGGCCGACCAAAACTGAACACAAAACTCCAAGTGCGGCCTCACCAGTGTCCTGTACAACTGCACCATGGCCTCCCAACTTTTATACTCTATGCCCTGACTTATGAAGGCCAATGTGCCAAATTCCATGAGAACTTTACATCTACTTAATGTAACCTTGGTTTAATATCTCACTTTGCAGGCTAGTGCTCACTTCTTCAGCTATCCACTGGTACTGACAATCTGGAGTCTGTGTTTAAGGCTCTGGAAAGGGGTTTGAACCCACAACTCATTCAGCCACATTTAAAAGTCATATATTGACCACGTTTATATTTCCAGTATACATTCCTCTGCTATTTAGAATGGAAATATGAATTCACCGCATGTAATTACAGCCACTTTCTGGGGGGGTAACACATTTCTTTTAGACTCTGTTTGTCACCCGAGGAGTTTGTGCCTTCTGGGATTTTGTACCGTGATAAATGCTGCTTCACCAAACTTCCTGTGATCATTTAGTGTGCAAGTGTATCATTTATATTGGAAGAAGTGTTACAGACCAGGAGTTTGCAGATTTTGTTACTGCTGTATTTAACTAGTTGATAGAATAACTGAAAGCCATTGCTTGTCCTAGGGCTTGGGAGGAACATAGTCCACCAGAATTCTCATTGTACTAACAGTACTCCAGCTGGAAGGTGGGATCCGATTTTGTTGCATTGCCTCCCACCAAGCAGCTGAATAACTTGTTAAAGTTTGTCATCGGGACTTGGCTGTGAAAGAGCCAGAGTGACTACGCCACCAGCCACATCTAACCTGGATCTAGAGACGTCCACCTTAGCTGGCTCAGAAGCAAAACCCCCATAAAAGGTGATTAAAGGCAACGAACATGGGATTGAAATGACTGCCCTTCCTCATGCAATTCTTTCCCTGGACACCACCTCTCTCCACCTTCAACCACTGTCCAATTAACTACTGGGCCACTTCTCCTTGTTAATCTCTATGCCTTGTGTACAAGAACGTGCAACGTGTTGTATGGTACAGTGGCGCAGTGGGTAGAGCCGCTGCCTCACAGTGCTGGAGACCCAGGTTCAATCCTGACCTCGGGTGCTGTCTGTGTATGGAGTTTGCACATTCTCCCTGTGACTGTGTGGGTTTCCCCTGGGTACTCTGGTTTCCTCCCACATCCCAAAAGACACGCCGGTTGGTAGGTTAATTGGCTGCTGTAAATTGCCTTCGGTGTATAGGTGAGGGGTAGAATCTGGGGGGAGTTGATGGGAATGTGGGGAGAATAAAAACAATGGGATTAATGTAGGATTTGTGTAATGGGTGAATGATGGCTAGCATGGACTCAATGGGCTGAAGGTCCTGTTTCTATGCTGTATGACTCTGACTCGAATTGCCTTGCTACATCTTTAGGAGGAAATCTCTCAATTAAACCGGCTGAAAACTCTCAGCTAAATTATTAAAGCACAAATACTTTTCTTAACAATCTTACTCTGTGAAATTGAGTATTAGAATCCAAGTTTTGAGGATATATCTCATGATCCAAAAGGGACTCACCAGGCTAATTTCTGGGATGAGAGGGTTATCCTTTCGAGAGAGGTTGGACAGGTTGGTTCCGAGTTCCTTGGGGTTTATAAGAATGAGGGTTTATTGGTTTATTATTATTGCCACGTGTACCGAGATACAGTGAAAAGCTTTTGTTTGCGTGCCATCCAGACTGATCATGCCTTACGTAAGTACATTGAGGCAGTAAAAGTGCAATGCAGGTAGGCAAATAAAGTGCAAGGTGATGAGGTAGTTTGGGAGATCAAAAGTTCAACTTTTAGCTTGTAAAAGGTCCGTTTAAGAGTCCGATAACAGCGAGATAGACGCTGTTATTGAGTCTCGTGGTAGGTGTTTTCCAGTTTTTGTATCTTCTGCCTGATGGGAGGGAGGAGAAGAGAGAACGGCCAGGCTGGGAGGTGTCCTTGATTATGTTGGCTGCTTTCCTGAGGTAGTGGTGACCTTACTCAAACATATAGGATCCCAAGGTTAGATGGTGAGAGCTTTTCACTAGTGGGAGAGTCTCAGTTGAGGGGACATAGTTTGAAGGTATGGGGCCAGTCATTTAAAACAGAAGTGCGTACAAATTCTTCTCTCAGAGGGTAGTGAATCTCTCAGCCCCAGTGGGTGGTGGAGGTTAGAGCATTAGAAATATTTATGGTGATATTGAGGAATTGAGGGCTATGGGGAACTGGCACAGAAGAGGAGTTGAGGCCAGCATAAATCAGCTATTAACATATTGAATGGCAGGACAGGCTTGAGAGGCCTTGAGGACTACTCCTGCTCCTATTCTCTTTTGTTCTTGTGTCCCATTGCTGGTCTCTACACCTTCCTCAGCTTACTGGCTACTGTCCCATTCAAATGCGACTAGTCACTCCTTTTCATGGTTGTACACTTGGCAACATAACTCTGCAGTTGCATCCAAACTCAAAACAAATCACATTCATGCTTGCTGATGGGCGTCGACTCCCAGTCTGACAACGTCTTGATTTTAAAATCCTACCTTTCTTCAAATCACCTCCATGCTTACCCCTTTCTTTCTGGTAAACCCTTCAGCCAGCATGATCAAAGACCCCACCCTCCCCAGACATTCTCTCTTCTCCCCCCTCCCATTGGGCAGAAGATACAAAAGCCTGAAAGCATGTATCACCAGGCTCAAGGACAGCTTCTATCCCAAATGTTATAAGACTATTGAACGGTTCCCTTGTACAATAAGATGGACTCTTGACCTCACAATCTACCTCGTCATGGCCTTGCACCTTATTGTCTGCCTGCACTGCACTTTCTCTGTACTGTAACACTATATTCTGCATTCTGTTATTGCTTTTCCCTTGTACTACCTCAATGTACTGTTGTAATGAAATGATCTGTATGGATGGCATGCAAAACAAAGTTTTCCACTGTACCTCAGTACATGAGACAATAATAAACCAATGTAATCTGCTGCAGCCCTACAACCATGAAAATCTCTGAGGTGTACTTATTCCAGACGTGTGTGTGCATCTCTGATATACATACACTCTTGGCATCTTAGCAATGTGGTTTTACCTTTCTACTTTAGGAATTCTCCCTAAAACCTACCTCCTTTCAGTTGGCTCCTTTTTGAGCCGGGTGTCAGATTGCGTCCGGTAATGCAGGCAGCTGCAAGGGACTTTGGATATTTTTTTTGGGTAGAAAAGCTTTGTGCAAGTCAGCACAAAATATGTTGGAAATCCTTAGCAGGTCAGGCAGCATGTGTGGAGATGTGCCCAATCTGCTGAGCACTGCCAGCAACTTTTGTTTTTATTTCAAATTTCCAGTACCTGCAGTATTTTGCTTTTGTTTCTCTATGAATCAAGTTGCTGCTCCTGTATAGTCGCTGGAAACAATGGCACTGGGTGACCTTCCTCTCTTTCCCTCCATCTAGCCAAACAGAGAGAGTAAGTTTCCAGCCTGCAGAGCTACAAGTTCAAGGATGGTCCAGGAAGGAAATCCAGCAAAGATAAAAGTGACAGAGCCAATGACAAAATACCAAAATATATCAATAGATAGGCAGCAATTTATGAGGTCTCAGTGGATATCACAAGGGCAAAGAGAAGTTGGACCACCACAGGATGCATTGTTGAATCATCTACTAGCTATGACGCATGAACGACGAAGAGGCAGAAATTGACGGTCAATGTATTTATGAGCAAACCATCAGAGTCAAGGAGAGAATACTAGAAGTTTTAAAATTCACCAATTCAGAAGACGTACAGCTGAAAAAAAAATAACATTCATGTGCATCGCCAGCCTCAAAATCATCAAATACCATCTTCTTCCTCGCATCTAGTTTATTGTACCAAAAGATTTTAATTTTGCTGACACAGAACATCTCCACTGCATTAGAAACAAACACATATAGTATCTTAGCGTCTCATAAAATGGTGCCACACACACTATTCAGAAATGGCGATCAACTCAACCTATCAGCGACCGAAGTTTGCGACTGTAGTCAGACTGTATGTGGAGTACTGTGTGCAGTTCTGGTCGCCCCATTACAGGAAGGATGTAGAGATTGTGGAGAGGATGCAGAAGAGATTTACCAGAATGCTGCCTGGATTAGAGGGTATGAACTATAAGGAGAGGTTGGACAAACTTGGGTTGTTCTCCCTAGAGTGTTGGAGGCTGAGGGGAGACCTGGTAGAGGTTTTTAAAATTATGAGAGGCATAGATAGTGTAGGCAATCAGAATCTTATCCCTAGGGTAGAAATGCCAAACACTAGAGGATGTGCTTTTAAGGTTAGAGGGGGGAAGTTTACAGGTGACATGAGGGGCAAGTTTTTTTTTATGCAGAGAGTGGTAGGTGCCTGGAATGGGTTACCAGGGGTAGTAGTGGAAGCAGGCAGTTTGGTGGAGTTTAAGAGGCTTTTAGATAGACACATGAATATGAAAGGAATGGAGGGCTATGGATGAATCACAGGAGGAGGACATTTAGTATAAATTGGCATCAAGATCGGCACAACATCACAGGCCGAATGGCCTGTCCAGTGCTGTACTGTTCTATGCCCTTTCATTCACTGTAATATTTGAATAATTTATAAACCTTCCATGGCCTAAGCTACACATTAAAACATTTATTACTTTCTGCTGCTTAAATGCCTTCAAAAAAATAATCTCAGACCAACTAGAAAAGCAAATTGGGGCAATTCTAAGCAAATATCAGACCCCAAAAGAAGATCCAAATGTACATGCATATCTAACACCTGTACAGAGCTCTTAATTCCTCCCTGAGCAATTGGCAAAGAAGCAGTTGTGTAGTTGTACTCAATCTGTCTTTGACCAACTTACCGAAGAGTTAAGAGTCCATTTGGCTAAGAATGGAAAGTGAGGGTGGTTGGCAGGACATGAAATTAAAGATAACCTATCACACAGAAAACGCTGGAAATACTTAACAGGTCATGCTGCATCTTTTGGAAGAGAAACAGAGTGAATGCTTCTGGTCGAAGACCCTGAAAAGTTAGCTCTGTTTCTCTTCCCACGGATGCAGCCTGACCTGCTGAGGATTTCCAGCATTTATGTTTGGTTTTAGCCATAGAAACTCTAAGACGATCATGCTAGGCAGCCTTCTCAAACTGCTTCAGTCCACATCAAGGTAAACCCACTATTTTTTTAGGTAAAGTTTACATCGTCCAAGAAGAGACAGTGCAGCTAAATAACCTTTTCTTTCCTTCCGTCCTTGCAGCCACCAGCATTTTGCAAATTATGTCGGCACGATTATTCTTCTGAATGGTGGCTAATCCATGGTTGCCCATTTCCTTCCCGAGCCCACGGCACCAAAACTATTTTCACACTGAGGTTTGAGGCTTGGAGATGGGCCAAGAGAGAGTCTTGGTTTGTGGGTAGCACAGGCAGGGTCCGCTCCCCACTGACTGAGAGGATGGTGGCGAGCTGCTTTTTGAACCATTACAGTCTGTCTAATGAAACTCTCTACTGTGTTTTAAGTAGGTAGTCTAAGACTTAGACCCAGCAGCAATGAAGAAACAAAATTACATTTCCAAGTCAAGATAGTGTGCAGATCAGAGAGGACTGGTGGAGGGAGATAGGGTCAAGGAGTTTATATTTATGTTCCATAACCCTGGTGTCTTATCTAAGTGGTGGGGGGGGGGGTGGTTACAGGTTTGGAAGAAGCTGTCAAAGAAGCCTTGACAAATTGCTGCTGGTGCATCTTTGTAGATGGATTAAACATTGCAGCTGGGAACAGTAAATGTTAGGCTGGTGGATGGAAAACCAATCAAACCAGCTGCTTTGTCCTGGACAGTGCTTGAGTTTGAGTACTGTTGGAACTGCACATATCCAAGCAAGTGGAGAATGTTCCCCAACAATCCTGACTAGTGCTCTGTAAAGGGTTAGAAAATTGGGGTTAGGGACTTGCTCTGGAATATGTACCCATGGTTAAATATTTGGTAGCTCGCATGAGACTGTTGGTGGGACACACAACAACGAAGATGGCATTGAGTGTCAAAGAGAAGTGGTTAGACTCTTGTGTTGGATATGGCAGGGTGCAAGTATTACTTGACATTTGCCAGCTTCTGAATTAACATTGTCAAGACATGTCACATATGGGCTTGGAATTCAACATCGAAGGAGATGCAAGTAGAACTGAACACTGTGTGGTATCAGTGAGCAACCTTCTCTCGGATGTTATGATAGAGGGAAGGACACTGATTGCACAGTTGAAGATGGGCAGCACCTTGAAAAAAGATCATAAAAACATGAACAACAAGAGCAGGAGGCCATTTGGCCCATCAGTGTCTGTTCTATCATTCAACAAGATCATCGACATCGAAGGATCAAAAAGCGACATCGCTATGAACGCTTGGCCGCCACAAGCCAGTTATCCCTGTGGTAACTTTTCTGACACCCCCTGCTTAAAACCAAAAAGTGTCTCACGACGGTCTAAAACCAGCACACGTTCCCTATATCCTACATCAAAGCAATTTGCCTGCCCCATCTACATGCCCCTTGATTCTGCTAATATCCAGTAATTTATCAATCTATTTTGAATGCAATCAATATCCGAGACCGCACAACCCACAGGAGTATGGAATTTTGAAGATTCACTACTTGTGTATAAAGAAATTTCTCATTTCAATCCTTATTGGCCCTACCACTTATCTGGAAACTGTGACCTCTAGTTCTATCTAGTTCTAGGGGAAACATCCTCTCTACATCCAGTTTGCCAAACCACGTAAGAATTTTAAAATATTTCATTGAGGTCACCTCTCATTCACCTAAACTCGACTGAACTCATCTACTCAATCTCTTCTGGTGACAGACCTACCATTCTTGTCTGGTGATTCCACTGCGATCCCTCGACAGCAAGTACATCCTTCAATAGGTAAGACAACCAAAACTGTACACAATACTCCAGGTATGGTCTTATTAAAACCCTAAATAATTACTTATGGTCTAACCCAGTGATTCCTGCCCTCCTTTATGCTTTTGAGAACTGGACTACCAGCACCTTAAGGTACTGGAAAAATATCAATGCTGTTTCTGCAAAATCCTCCAAATTCTCTTGAACTCACCATCGTCGCTCAAGCCAACATCCCTGGCCTCGGGACCCTAGCTACTCTCAGTTGGCTATGTTGTACTTTCACCAGAGGTCCGAAACAGACATTCTGTTCTGAATTCCTTTGTGGGAGGAGATGCTTGAAGCTTCCTTGAAAAAGTGCAACATCTCCACTGACTCTGAGAGATCTCCGTCCCATCATCACTCAAAGTGAAGGAGGTGCACTTGGAATGGTACTGGGGTCCTTGAGGCCATGCGTCAGGGGAACAGGGAAGCCCTGTGCATGGGGAGGAAGGAGTGGACCACCTTGTAAACTACCCATCCACCCATCTATGGGAGAGTCTGCAGTTGGTCTACTGGATGCATTAGCCACCTCAGAACACGCAAAAGCGGAGTGGAAGCAAGTCATCATTGATCCCCAGGGACTGCCTCAGAGGATATAATTGCAATAAGAAATCTTTCACTCTTGTACTCAAATCCTCAAGCAATAACAGCCAACACATCATTTTCTTTCCCAGCTCCCTGGTGCACTTGCATGCTTGCTTTCAGTGACTTATGTACAAGACACTAGGGTCCCTTTGAACATCGACAACCACCCAATTGCCCACCATTTTCAAAAAAAATGCTTCAAGTAGTATTTTGTCTTTCTGTTAGCAATGTGGATAAGATCACAATTTTCCACATTGCTTTCCATCTGCCATGTTGCCCATCTCCACAGCAATGCCGAGGCTCAAATCTTCAGCCCCCAACAACTACAGTCATCATCTCTTGAATTTGGTAAACTCTAGCCAATGGAATGTTTATTCCCTCAAGTCAATATTACTAGGGCTCCTTGATTTCGAGGCCAGTCACAGTTACCTTAACTTGCCTCAGGAATTCAAGTCCTTCAGATATCGAAGGCATCACCAACATGAGGAGCAGCAAGAGAGTAGATCAGGTTTGTCAGAAACAGCGGTTAAGTAAAAACAAGCTCGGAGGCCAGGGAAGACTCTTGATCTAAGGAGCTCCAGTGTTAAAATACACTGTAAGGGTTGGATAGAATATGCTGAACTTGACTTGAATATACCATGTGTAGAAGACAGTAGGTTTTGATTTCAAGACAAAAGCCTAGAGAATCAATGACCACATCAGTGAATAAAATAGATAAAGACAAGAAATGGCAATGAAAATAGAAGCTACACACACTTCAAGTAGATTGAAGGAGGTCTGCAGGAGGAAAGACTACTTGCTGTATGTCAGTATAAAGAAGCTGAAGTGTTCTCACAAAGCAGCTTTAACTCAAGGGCACAATGTTTGAGCCAGTGCACTGGCACAGGCCTTACTGTATCCATGAAGATGAATGAGCTCTGAAGTATGAGACCTAAAACTGAAAACTAACCTCAGCAAGTCTGAGGAACTCTCTGATCTGAAGATGACGCACAGAACTGCTGCTACTAGGGTCCAGATGAAGGGTCCCAACCTGAAACGTCGATTGCCCATTTCCCTCCACAGATGCTGCCTGACCCGCTGAGATCCTCCGTCATCTTGTTTGTTGCTACAGATTCCAGCATCTGCAGTCTTTTGTATCTCTGTGCTTTTACTAAGTGTTGAGTCTCATTCCCTTTTCAATTAAATAACAATGGGAAGCAAGACTAGTTATCTAATCAATGATTCTTTCACGATCACCAGCATCCATCCACACTCACTCCATTCTGTCAGTGCTCCTGTGACAGATGCTCCTCTCAGCTTTCTCCTCTTATCCATTATAATGCCAGCCTACCATTTGTGCTATCAATAAACAGAATCAGATTTGTTATCACTGACGTATGACATGAAATTTGATGTTTTACAGCAGCAGTACAGTGCAAAGACATAAAAATATATAAATTGCAAAAATAATTAAATCGTGCAATAAAAAAGGAATAATGAGGTAGTGTTCATGGACTGTTCAGAAATCTGATGGTGGAGGGGAAGAAGCTGTTTCTGAATCATTGAGTGTGGGTCTTCAGACTCCTGTACCTCCTCCCCGATGGTAGTAACAAGAAGAGGGCACGTCCCGGATGGTGAGGCTCTATATGATATGACTTTGTCTCTAATGACTTTTACAAATCAGACTACACCATCCCACCGTCACTTAGTCTAACCTAAACAATAGACTTTCCAACCAATGGCTAGAAATTGGCAGACTGGTTTTCTCCTCCCATTATGAAAGCAAGTTTTTGCCACCCCTCAGTATCTGTAACGGGAGACTGCAACCACCTTCAATGATTAGAAGTAGCACCTCCAATTTCCAAATGTGTGCCTTTTAATTTCCTCACTGCCGAACATCCAACTTTGGACTATCGGCCACTGGTGTCATCCTTCACAGCATTTCCATCTGACCTACAATTTCCTACAGTACGTTTTCAATTGAACCATTTTGAATAAGCTTTAGTTATTGCACTGAATTGCACAGAAAACACACACACACAAACCAGCCATTCAATCATCTTGGATATTGTCCTGATCACACATGCCCGATCTTACAAATGTCTTACAAATTTCTATAGATGTGCAGTGGAGAGCATTCTGACTGGTTGCGTCACAGCCTGGTACGGAGGCTCCAATGCACAAGATTGCAAGAGGCTGCAGAGGGTTGTAGACTCAGCCAGCTCCATCACGGGCACAACCCTCCCTGCCATCGAGGACATCTTCAAGAGGCGGTGCCTCAAGAAGGCAGCATCCATCACTAAGGACCCTTACCACCCAGGACATGCCCTCTTCACGTTACCACCATCAGGGAGGAGGTACAGGAGCCTGAAGATCCACGCACAATGATTCAGAGACAGATTCTTCCCCTCCACCATCAGATTTCTAAACAGCCCATGAACCCATGAACGCTACCCCATTATTACTAGTTTATTTTATTTCTGTAATTTATAGTAAATTTTTTGTCTTTGCCCTGTACTGCTGCCGCAAAACAAATTTCACGTCATACAAGTCAGTGATAAGTCTGATTCTGATCTTCCTCCACATCCAAGGTGTTTTTTTAAAAAATCTATAACCTCTTTGTTCTTACGATTTACTTGCTGTTGTTAATTTCCATTATCCTCCTTGAACTTATTCCTGTCATGTTTTTTTCTCCATGTTAGAGAAACAAGGCGAGATGGAGCCAGGATACAGATTATCTTAATCTAACCAAATGGTACAACTGGCTTGAGGAACTGAAAAGGCCTGCTCCTATTCCTAAATTTCCTGTACAATCAGCCTAATTCCAGGAAAATATTCTTCTCTGGCATGTTTTCATATTTTATGTCAGATTTCAGCCACTCTGGTTTTCTGGTTAAACCTGGTCCAGTACGTAGCTACCTCCAAACACAATCACTAGAGTTCACTCTCCCAACAGAAAGCAGACACTGGAACTTCATTAAACTTTGCTCCTGGGCCAGAATATCAACAAATGACTCCCTCAAAGACCAGCCTTAGGAGCACTCAACGTGACGTGTTGTATGGTATTGGGGGTGTTGATTTTCTCCTGTGATTTCCCTTTACATTTAACTACTAATTTTAATCATGTAACAATAGACATTTGCTGGGGGGATGTTAGGTATTTCCACATTAGAAAAGAAATTAAGGCTGTTGGATCCATTGCTTCAATGAATAGCTGTATTTTAATAACATATCTAAACTTGCTCTGTAACTGCCAGCAGAGCCTTATCTCTCTGCACCCTTTTTAAATAATGTTCAAAACATGCTTGAGTGTATTTATAAAAACTTTAAAATATATAAATAAAGTTCAAGTCAACATTTTCTTAACACATAACGTAATTTCCATTACTTAACATCAGCATAGTATTAGTTATCGTTCATTTGCAAATTTAAAGTAAATATCCATGGGGTTTTAAGTAGGTTATCTGCTTTAGTTGAACAGGGGGAAAAGGAGGGGGATGTAGCTAATATCAACAGTCTCACCAACTATAAATGGAGCATCAGTCACAAGGCTGCCAAGGAGTACTGATGAGCAGACTGTCCATTCACTCTATTAGGAATACAAGGAACAGTAATGAAAACCAATCTCAATGCTGTGGCTTACATACTGCACCACTATTTTGTAATCCAGAAATGCTACCAGCACGCTGGATCTAAGCTGAGAGGCAGAAGCTTCAGTTCTCCACTGTATTCGCTTCCTTCATCAACAATGATGCAAAATATCTAATTAATACCCACAGTAAATTAATTGATATCAGGAAATTTAACTAAAATTAACGGTTCTATTAACTCCTCCCACCCCAACCTCTCCATAATTTGCATTAGGATTAGGGTTAGCATCTTTGATTATCCTGGACGTCTGAGTACAACCTCTCTCCCCTTTCTCCTCTGTATCTCACAATGCTTTTCCATGTTTAGGAGGCTGATACAAATCAAACACATCTACAGAAAGCTAACAGAGCCCATGAAGAAATGTCGCCTACTTCAACAAACAGAAGGGCTCAATATATCCGTGGATGGTGGCAATCTTCAATGTTACATGTTCAACACTAGGGAATGTTAGTTTACTTCAGTATTACTGCAGCCTGGATAGTGGAAGGGTGCCGTAACAGACGAACACAAAAGAGAATAAAGACCACAGGCAAGAAACAGAACAGAGATAGATATATAGTGAGGTATAGAGGTATAAACATGATCAAAAATTGATATAGATTCATAATTATACAACACGGAAACAGGCCATTCGGTCCAGCTCGTCCGTCCCGCCAATGTGCCTATCTACACTGATCCCATTTGCCCATATCCCTCTAAACCTTTCCTATCCATGTACCTGTTCAAATGTCTTTTACATGTTGTAATTGTACCTGCCTCTACCACTGGCAGCTTGTTCCATATACCCACCTGACTTGCCCCTCAGGTTCCCTTACAATCTTTTCCTTCTCACCTGAGTCAATGCCCTCTAGTTTTATACTCCCCTACCCTGGGGAAAAGACTGACCATCATATCTCTGCCCCTCATAACTTTACAAACTTCTTTGAGGTCACCCCGCAGCCTCCTTCACTCCAGGGAGGACAGCCCCAACCTATCCAGCCTCTCCTTATAACTCAAGCCCACCAGTCCCGGCAACATCCTCGTGAATTGGATGCTGCTTGTTCTGGGGGCGAGGAACGGAGAGTGAGAGAAGGGAAATGAGAACGCTAAGCTTTGAGGGCAGGAGCGAAAATGGAGATATTAAAAGCAGGTCAAACTTGCAAATTACTCCCCACTGCTTGCGCCCACTACCAGCCTCAGCCCCGATCCCAGAATGAGTTGTGCCTTTTGTGTCTTTTCCAGCGCTTTCCAGGTGACATTGTGAGATGTGTAGCAGCAACTCCACGAGGCAAGTCAGAGATCTGCACCAGCTAGCTTGCCCAGAACTCTAGTCTGCTGCACCTTACCAACCTCCCCTCCACGGACTCTGTCTACACTTCTCGCTGCCTCGGTAAAACAGCCAAAATAATCAAAGACCCCACCCACCCTGGACATCCTCTCTTCTTCCCCCCCCCCCACCCCCGACCAGGCAGAAGATACAAAAGCCTGAAAGCATGTACCAGCAGGCTCAAGGACAGCTTCTATCCCACTGTTATAAGACTATTGAACGGACCTCTTGTATGATAAGATGGACGTCTGACCTCACAATCTACCTCGTTATGACCTTGCACCTTACTGTCTGCCTGCACTGCACTTTCTCTGTAACTGTAACACTTTATTCTGCATTCTCTTATTGCTTTTCCCTTTGTCATACCTCGATATACTGATGTTGTGAAATGTCCTGTATGATGCATTTTTTTTCACTGTACTTCAGTACATGTGACAATAATAAACCAATTACCAATTAAATAATTCACTTATCTCACCTTGTGCAATCATATCTCCAATGTTTAATGTTGATTGCACTTCTAAATGCAAAAGGGAAAAAGAAGTCAGGATAACTCTGGATAAGTGACAGCAGTTAAAATGATTCTTCCTCACAGCCTCATTTCATGTTCAGGTTCCAACCAACTGGCAGCAAGGATCTCTCCATCTAGGAGGAGCTTTGGTTGAGCAGTGACCTGTTAACTGCAATGTTAGCATGGCCAACGTTAACCCTGCTTGGATCTGCCAAAGCTTCTATACCTTGACCCATGAACATTACCGCATTATTCCTCTTTTGCACTATTTATTTATTTTTGTAATTTTTACATCTTTATGTCTTGCACCATACTGCTGCCGCAAAACAACACATTTCACGACATATATCAGTGATAATAAACCTGATTCTGATACTGTTCCTGAATGGACCAGATGGGAAAGGAACTCATTTAGGTTAGAATATGGAACAGCACAGCACAGGGCCAGGCCCTTTGGCCCACCATGTCTGTGCCAACCATGATGCCAAATAGAACTAATGCCATCTCCCTGCACGTGATCCATATCCCTCCATTCCCTGCATGTTCACGTGCCTGTCGAAATGCCTCTTAAACTCCACTATCGTGTCTCTTTCCACCACCTAGCGGCTAGAAGAAAGAAGGAAGTTCCTTCCTTCTTTAATCTGTGCTCAGTTGGAAATGGGAGAATTATCAATTGGTGCTTCTGGGCTCGAGAGAAAGAGGGGAAAAAGCAGCCCCTCAGTTCTTAATCTTTATTCAGCAACTAGGGTGCATAGATTTAGCATGAGAGGGAAAAGATTTAAAAGGGTCCTGAGGGGCAACTTTTTCACCCAGTGGTAAGCATATGGAACGAGCTGCCAGAGGAAGTGGGTGAGGCAGGTACAACAGTATCATTTAAGAACCACTTGGATATGTAGATGGAGGGCAGGGGTCTGGAGGAATATGGGCCGAATGCAGGAAATTGGGACTAGCTGGGTGGGCACTGTGATTGGCATGGACTGGTTAGGCCGAAGGGCCTGTATCCGTGCTGGATTGCACTATGATGCCATAACTGAAGTGGAATATGTGAGTCTGATGCTTCTGTATAAACTCGGGTCATGTTCAGCTGCCATGATCCCCATTCACGAATATTTAATACCTGAACTCCTTTCTGACATAAAACTGTAGGTCCAGTTCACCCACCAGACTTGCTATCTTGCTCTCAGGTCTTCCCCAGTAGGTGTTTGTCAAGGCGTCCATCTGGAAAAGGCTGCCTTGATTGTAATGGTCTTCATCTTGCTGCTAGTGCAATGAAATTTTTATGCAGAGAATTTCGTGACACAAGCAAGTCTGAGCGCATTACAGAACTCTTACCTGAAGCTCAGTTATAACATAAAAGGGCCATCAGCAAAATTAAATGAAGATATCCTACAGCAGTGCGCTATAAGCATGGAACAAAACATCTCCTCAGATTACTGGACGTGGATAAGTTCAGCACAACTTCTGAGATCAACCCTTTCACAAGTAAATGCAATCCTACTGCAGGGGACTCCTACCCTGATCCCTACTCGCAAATTCCAAAGATCCAAAACAAAAATGCTGTCTGGAATCAGAGCAATGGGAGTTTAGGGCCTGGGCAACTGCCCAGTGAAGCTGGGATGAGTCTGCAAAGGGATGAGCATGAAGAAATTAATTTATGAAATATCCTGGTAGGTGTCTGATGCAGGAGAATGGAACCACAAGGCCTGGATTTGATGAAGTTGCTGCAGCCATGGGGGCAGAGGCAGAAGCATAATCGCACTGGCACAATTCTTTCTTCTGATCCAGTCCAAATGGCTTGCTTACAATTCTGTGGGTGCCATCCATCTGCCAATCCCCTATCAACACTGCTCATAGAATTAAAGAGGTAGCGTCTTTATGGAGATAAAACTAGATAAGAAAAACAAAACAGAAGAATGAACCTTTGTTGGTAAGTAAGAATGCCAAAAGTGATCTGGACCAGTCCAAAGGCGATAAATTTTTAAGTTTGGAGATGAGAAATTCTCAGAAATAAAGCTACCTCAAATAACAAATTTCAGGACAGTGGGGAAATGGATGAAATTTAACCGAGTCTGCAGTCATCTATCCTGTGAGGAAGAATGAGGAAGCCAGCACGGTACACGTTCATACGGACTGCAGGAACTGAGAGACACCCAGCAAGTACACGAGTTTTGGAAGGTTATCGGACAAGTTGAGCAGGCTGTTTAAAAAGCAGAGTACAAAAATCAAGGAAGTTATGCTCATCTTCATAAATCACCTCAGATGGAGCACTGTGACCATTCATTTGGATATCACACAGGAGGAACATCAAGGTTTTAGAGAGCTGCGGAAGGAATTTTTTTTTACCTGAATGGCATCAGGAAATAGGGAAAATTATGTGAAAAGATTGGAGAAGCCAAGATCCTTCTCCTGAGAACTAAGGGAAGGTTTGATTTGGGTGCTCAACATCAGAAACAATAAATAACAAACCATTCCCAGTGGCAGGAGGGCTCATAGCGAGACAGCACAGATTTTACGGAGAATAGGGCTGCAGGGAAAAGAATGGAGAACTGGACTAACTGGACAACTCTACCAGAGTGGAGGCGCAGGCTCACAGACCAAATATCCGCTCCTGTGCTGTGTGTGCACCTGACAACAATAGGGAATAGCTTACTGCAGCTGCCAAAAGGTTATTTGATTGTACAGGTAATCACAGTCAACATTGGCACTACCTTTGCCCAGGATACGTATCTCACCCACCTTTTTGTTAATAACATGCTGGTGTACAAGGTTATACACTTCAGGAACAGAAATCCTCATCTGAAGTCATTTGAGCCTATAGTCAATTTGGAATTGCTAATCCTTTACACCTCATCAACAGTCAAAGCTTTTTATATCAGTATCAAATTTTCAAAAAAAAAACCACAAAATATATCTTGAAGCTATTCAAAATTTTCACACCTTAAATATTAACAGGACATACTCACAACATACTTGAGCATGCATATCTTTCGGATCTCAAATACATTGGACTTTTTGATTTAATTAGACAAAAACTCAGCTAATTTTTCAACAAATTGGAACCACATTACAGGATATGGAGAGAGGACAATACAAGCAAAGTAAGCAACATGTTTGGGTGAAATTAATGGTGAGCGGCATGGGGGATGGAGGTGGGAGAGGTGCAGTGGGAGAGTTCAGCAGGGATACGGGATGGTGGGGGTGGCAGAGAGGACAAGTGGCCAGAAGAAGCAAGAAGCGATGTGGGGCAAGAGGGTACAGGGGTGTGGTGGTGAGAAGGTGAGAATGGTGGGAGATGCAGGGCTGGGAGAAGGGCGAGGCACGAGTTGGGGTGGAACAGGGTGGCGAAGGGTCTGCAGTACTTTCCACACCCATGTGACTCTGAAATTTCCACCGTTTTCTGCAGGAATTCTGCAGTTGATTCTGGCCACCTGGTGGTTTCACTCAGAGACGCCCTTTCAAGCTCCACATTATTTTAAAATTCTCGTCCGTCTTATCTTGACTTTTTATCTTGTGTCCAATTTCAACATGTTTTCCTTTCAATTAAATGTGTATTCTATGAGACTCGTGGTCAGTGCTGGGGTAAAATGTACTTCACACTGCAAAAAGATGTATTTCACTGTGTGTTTCAATGTACATGTGACTAATAAAAAAATCTTATCTTATTTTAACATGAAGAGCAGGTTCTCAGAACATGCTAGGAGTGTAACAGACACACACACACACACACACACACACACACACACACACACACAGAACGCGTACATAGAATGAGATGAGGGAGGAGGAATGCAGAGTGAGTGGTGGATGAGACAAAGAATGAGTGGGAGAGTATGCCTTAGAAAGAGCACGAACAGGAGAGATTGATACTCAAAGAGGGAGACATTGAGTTCAGAGAACTAGTGAAGCAAAAGGCAGATGAAATAAAACCAAAGGAAGATGAGGCAAAATAGAGGCAAGCGTGCTCGGGTCAAACACAGACAGATTTTCAGTAAAGCACTTAGGTTCTTTCAAACAGGCTGGAGTCCCCACTGCTAGCCTCCAAGATTCCCTGTTGCGATCACGGAATTTAATGGACCCGCTTTCCCCTAGATAAATTACTCTGAGACAAGTTTAAGCAGCAAGGTTTCCTAGGTTATCAAGAAAGGTAATGAAATAAGCCATTACACAAGAACATACCTTTAACAAACGAGAGAGTGGCTCAACCCAGGGAAATCTAGCTCGATTTCTGTTGAGTAATTGAGCCAGTGACACTTTATCAGACAAGGATTTCTGAACACCAACTACTTACAGAAAGTTCTGTCAGCCTTTCTTAAAAAAATGACATTAACTCAGCAGTAGATTTGCTGTGAAATAAAATGAGATCCCAATTCACGGCATTTACCATATCCTTTGGTTCACTGTACACATTCAATGATCTAATGCATCAGAAGCTGCAAACTATTACACCAGGACGACAGAGATACGAGCTGTACTTCAGAGAGTCATCTAATGACTAGAAAAATGACTGCAGAATATTACTAACAAATGGCTCCTCAAAAAAACTAAACTCTTTTACAGCTTTTTACTGCCAAGCCTACAGGGCACGAAATACGATCTACAGCACTGAAATTATTCTCCACACGGTTTGCTTCTGCTTGCAATAGCTAGTGTGCACACTGCATTGTTTATCAGAAGCAAACACTAGCAGCAGTTAGTTCCAACTTTCTGTGCACCACATATGGTGAGCCCTACGACTTACCTCCCTTTCCTTCTCAAAGCAAATTCAGCAAAATAGCCGTCTCACTCCCAACTCATCTGAAGGCACTGGCAGCATTGTACTGTACACAGGACTGTAACAGTGTACTCTAATTACACAGCAAAAAAAGATTACAGGGGCTGACCTGGGAACATAAGGGAGTTGAAGTCTGAATGACAGGCATGTGCTGATCGCTTTGGGGTTGGACAGGTTATGCACAGGGTTGTAACTTCTCGAGCAAGGCAACTCCTCCTGTAAATGACAGCTGAGTTCATCTGCAACTTGGTCACAAGTGTTGAGCTGAGTGTGAACAGCTGGCTTTATGAAGTGCCCTGTGCCTGGTGCAAGGTCAGAAGCCATGGGGGGGGAGAAGTGAAGAAGGGGAGGGCGAAAGGGATGCAGAAAAGGGGGAGAGGTGCACGAGGCAGAAAGGAGAGAGAAAAAGAGATGGTGGAGACAGGAGAGAGAGCTGGAAGAGCACAAAGTGATGAAAGGAGAGAGTGGATCGTAAGATACAAAGAAGCATAAAGTCATTTCTCTGGTCCTTTCACAAAATGCATCAAGCTCCAGGGGAGCAGGAGTAGTGTGGTATTTGTTCCCTCGCCATCCGGGATGTGCCCTCTTCTTGATACTACCATCGGGGAGGAGGTACAGGAGCCTGAAGACCCACACTCAATGATTCAGGAACAGCTTCTTCCCCTCTGCCATCAGATTTCTGAACGGTCCATGAACCCATGAATGCTACCTCATTATTCCTTTTTTTTTGCACTATTTATTTTGTAATTTATAGTAAATTTATGTCTTTGCACTGTACTGCTGCTGCAAAACAACTAATTTCACGTCATATAAGTCACTGATAATAATAGAGAAACAAAAGACTGCAGATGCTAGAATCTAGATGAAAAAACAAGATGCTGGAGGAACTCAGCAAGCCAGGCAGCATCCATGGAGAAAAAACAACAACAATCTATCTTTATTTCTATCTTCCTATTTTCCTATCTTCAGTCCTGAAGAAGGGTCCTGACCTGAAACGTTGACTGCTTTACTCCACAGATGCTGCCTGGCCAACATCTTGTTATTTTTTCAGTCAGTGATAACAAACCTGATTCTAATTTCATTTCCCACACTGGTGTGTCATAGCCTCTCTGGATGCTGATTATTAACAAATTAGGGACAACTGTGCGTAAAGGACCACGCCTCAACAAACTACAAACTTCCAATTTGGTCAGGGCCAAATTTTACTCTATAATTGACATCACTGAAAAATTACCTGACATCAGGTAGAAGATACAAATGCCTGAAAACACATACATCCAGGCTCAAGGACAGCTTCTATCTCACTGTTATACGACTATAGAATGGACCTCTTGTACAATAAGATGGACTCTTGACCTCACAATCTACCTTGTTATGGTCTTGCGCCTTATTGTCTGCCTGCACTGCACTTTCTCTGTAACTGTAACACCTTATTCTGCATTCCGTTATTGCTTTTCCCTTGTACTACCTCAATGTACTGATGTAATGAATTGATCTGCATGGATGGCATGCAAAACAAAGTTTTTCTTTATACCTTGGTACATGTGACAGTAATAAACCAACTTGCCAATATACCTCACTCCTATGAGACCTACAACAGTGACCATACTGTAAAATAAAATTCTTCGGCTCTAAGATGGTTTGGTATCGGAGATGGGGAAATTGCTATAGAAGTGCAAGTTCTTTCCTTCACCATTATGGGTAATGGAGGAAACTTTTATCCCATCAAAGTTGGCTGGACTTAAAAATCAAGTTCAAGAAGTGAAAGGGCAGTTTCCAATTACCAGATCCCAAAGAATTTCTAACTGATTTGAAACGTATCTAAACATCTTTCCTCATTTAAACCCACAATGAACACAGTCCTGCATCAAATTATTTAAATTTGCCAAAAATGGTAATGATTCAACTACCAATACTACATCACTTTACCCAGTTATAAATACACAAAGAATCAAAGGGCTGACTGACTGCATGAGAGGGGCTTAAAGACCAACAAGTTTTCAGGTGACAGTGAATTTGAGGGGGAGCTTATTGGCAGCAGAATGTAAGTGGCTTCTCGCAGAACGTGTGGAGAATTATTTCTGACAGTGGTCATAATGTCCCTCAACGGCTCTGTAAATTCATTCTTTTTCGTAGGACTCAGCCATACATTCTCAGCTTGACCATTTAGCAAACGGGATGATCTTAGTCAAGGTGGATAACCTAACAAAGATCATCTCAGTGTTTCCTGGTTGAGATACAAGGGAATGAGAAAAAAAGCCATGAACCCTGCCTTAAAACCACATCCTAGTATTAATTGAAAGGGCTTTACACACAGCACATCCACTGGGTGGGGTGCAAGTCTGGTTCCTATAGAACTCTCTCATCAAGACACAACGTTTTGCAGAATGGCCTTGTCCTTCCCCTATTGGCTTAAGCCAGCACCTTAAGGAGAAAAAGTACAATACAATCACAGTATCATTTATTTATTTGATGCTTGCATAGACACAAATTATACCAGTGGACTGTCATGTGTTAATAATAACCTGGGCTATGTTGTGACACTAAAGGACTCTGGGCTGTTTATAATATGCAAACACAACTGTTAAAGCAATACTTAAAGTAATTCACTACTTTAAGTGGACACCTCTCCACGTGCATGAAGGTCTTCTGTGCAACACAATTCCCGGTGTTCCTTCCACATTTCTTGAAGGCATGGACTGACACTGGACTACAATTTCCAGCATCTGCAGTCCCTTGCATCCCCACTACAACGCTGTCCCATCAACACTCCATCTATTGCTCCCACTTGGATTATAGTGTATGTCAACAGGCTTTGAAACTCTGAGTGAATGAAAAGACAAGGCCAATGTGTTATTTTCCAGCACAGATGAGCAGCCAGCAACAAGGATCAAAAACTTTCTCTTTGATTTTCATCCTATGTAGCTTACTGGTCCTGAGGCCAATTGCTTTGAAGAGCCAAGAGCTACTGTATTTCAGGGTGGCGAGGACTTGTCTCAGCTCTCAATGGCAGATCAGCACTCATTGCATCAGCTCAGAGTGGGCACAGGTCAAGGCAATGTGTGGCTGGCAGCAACCTACATGTGCAGGAAAGGAAGGGATAATCATATGGGCTGGAGAGCAGCATCCTGGATGCTGAATCAACTCCAAGTGATGGGATTGCTCAATATGAAGTACACATGGGCAAAGAAATCAAGTTCCCAATGCACGTCAAAGTGATCTTAGCATGTCAGAAGTTTGTGGCGATTGTAATCTAACACTGGTGTTTCCAAATTCTTGGAGCAGAAGATTATTTCTTTTGTACTGCTCTGCATTAACACATTGAAAGTCGAAAGCAGAGTTTATTGTCCTGTGCACAAGTACATGTGTGCACAGGTGCAATGAAAAACTTACTTGCGACATCATCAAAGGCACATAGCATCAGATAAGCAGCATTCACAAGAAAAACATAAATTATACACAACTTTTTTTTACAAGGAAGAACACAATTAGAACAAAAAAACAAAGTAATTTTCAGGCATTTTGTTAAATTCATCTCTTTATTCTTCAGCTACAAAGTTAGGACCCGGTATTTATATAACAGGACTTTATATTGCAACATCCAAACAAATCTAACTAAATGTCATCTGTGTTTGTGATGTTGTTTGAGGGATGGATATTGGAATATTGGTTTATTATCGTCACATGTACCGAGATACAGGGAAAAGCTTTTGCTTTGCGTGCCATCCAGACACATCATGCCATACATAATTACATCGAGGTAGTAAAAGGAAAAACAGAATACAGAATATAGTGTTACAATTGCAGGTATAGTGCAGTGCAGGTAGACAAATAAAATGCAAACAAATAAAGCCAAGCTACCAGGGTAACACACCTACTCCTTTCATGTAGTGCCATGAACTTTGTCCAAAAGGTGCCATAGATTTCTTACATCGAACTAAGGAGACTGAGGAAGGTCCAATATAACACCTCATCCAAAAGATAGCAATTGAGGTACCTCCTCAATCTGCATTGGAGCATCAGCCTGGATTACATGCCTACAAAGTGGGACTTAGGGTTAGAGGCAAGACAAGTAACACTGATACAAGGCTGATAAAAAGAGGGTATCATGTCACAGAGGAATGTTAATGGTGATTAAGTTGAAGCTAGGCTCGGTGCCATGGAAGGATTGGAACTTGAATGGAAATGGAATGAAGCACAGAAGAAAGCTTGAAGAGGAGGTTGAGTAGGTGCTTGGCCAAAGTGAGACAATGGAGTGGTCCTGAATAGCAGAAGAAATAGGGAGGAAGATTCAGTCACAAGGTTAACTGATTCAACTCAGAGCAGGGATTGAATCTGGGATTTGTAGCAGGAAGCTTGGCACCACATGTCCACTCACCTGCTGAGTAAGGTTAGTAATTCTTGATGAGCTTTGAGAGTGTGGGGAACACAAGAAACTGCTGATGATGGAATCTGAAGCAAAAACAAACTACTGTAGGAGCTCAGCGGGTCAAGCAGCATCTGTGGAGGCAAAGGGATCTGGGTCCCGACCCGAAATGTGACCCTTCCTTTGCCTCTACAGATGCTACTTGATTCAAGTTCCTCCAGCAGTTTGGATTTTGCTTTGTGGCCGTGGGATTTGATGCAACAATTTTGTACATAGGAAACATGACAAGCAATTCACAGCCTTTTCAAATCAACAATGGAGCACAAAATACCAAAAAATCAAATTACAGTCTAAAATAAATAAAAACCCTTGGTTTATTCTCGCTTTCCAACTGCAGAATCTGCAGAAAAGCCATGCATCAAGTGAGTCTGACCCATGGAGCAACTCAAAATACTACAAATAATTATTTTCTTGCGTAAGTGGCAGATTTATGTCTTTGGGTCACAGAAGATGTCTAGCAATTGCCACATGCTACTAAATTGGGGAAATCAGCTGCATGCTTTCCTTGGCCAAAGAGACAATGAATGTCGGCACTTGGAACAGTGCTCAAAGTGCACAAATCCCCTTTTACTAGGGGTTTGGTGGGGGGGCAGGGGTAGAACTTGGCAGTAGGAGTGACCACATCTTGTGCCAAAACTCATTTCACTCATTCAGCTGAGCAAAAGGAGGATCATTTTAAGATCTCAACTGGATAGACAATCTTGTGTTTTATGGATTTTAAAGACTGAGGTTAACTCAAATTTTGGAACTTAAATTGGTCAATTAATTGGTTTATTATTGTCACATGTACCAAGGTACAGTGAAAGAATTTGTTTTGCATGCCATCCATACAGATCATTTCATCACATCAGCACATTGAAGTAGTAAAAAGGGAAAACAATAACAGAAAGTGTTCCAGTTACAGAGAAAGTGCAGTATAGGCAGACAATAAGATGCAAGGCCATAACGAGGTAGATTGAGGTCAAGAGTCCATCTTATCGTACTAGATGACTGTTCAATAGTCTTATAACAGCGGGATAGAAGCTGTCCTTGAGCCTGGTGGTATGTGCTTTCAGGCTTTTGTATCTTCTACCTGATGGGAGGGGGGAAGAAGGGAGAATGTCGGGGTGGGTGGGGTCTTTGATTATGTTGGCTGCTTTACTGAGGCAGCAAGAAGTGTATTACTAGATTCCAGAGTGAGCACAATGATCAGAATCTTTAGTAATACAGCATCATAATTTGTGTTCTAAACTACTTAGCAAACTGGCTAATGAATCTATGAAAGTCTAATTGTCTACTATCCAGCAACAAGTTGGACAGTCTGCCAATTTTAAAAAGGGCCAAGGCTGAAGAAATTTTCTGCATCAATATTTTTTTTTACTTCATTTTGATTCCAGAAGGGTGGACCCCTGAACATTTAAGTAGTAATAACACTCGAAATATCCAGAACCCATTTTCCCCTCTTTTCAACAGCACAACTATCATTCAGAGGGTAGATCGAGTGACACTAGATCCAATTCCACCATGGTAACTGGAGAAGTCAAACTCAAGCAGTTAAATCTGTAATGATGATTGTGAAATTACTGCATTTTTGTAAAAATCCATCTAAAAAATGGAAAGAAATCTGCCACTCCTCCCTGATCTGTCAAACCTCTAGCAATGTTGTTTACTTTTTAACAGCTCTCTAATATGGCCCAGGCATTTGTTCAGGACAATGAGGATGACTGATAAATTGCGAGTGATGTCCAAATAAATACTCAGATTGCAAACTGAATCCCACAGATATTATTAATCCATGTACAGGGAGCTTCACTGACGCATTACTGCAGTATATACTTAATATCTATAATTAGGGTTCAAACTCTTTAATGTGGATGTCAGCCAGGAACATACATACATGAGTATCATATAATGGAGCTCAAAACAGATTTTCCCTTTACATGAACGCGGTTGGGAATGTGAAGTTTTCAGTCTTTGTTATACATTCCCTTATGACAGAGGCGGAGGCCATTTGCCCCTTCTAGTCCATGCTGGCTCTCAGAGGTCTGTCCCATTCTCCACAATGTACTTCCTGATCAGTTGTTATTCAAGCACAAGATTGTGTCAGGGCCCCAGCAATCTCCTCCTTTGTCTCCCATAGCAGTGTGGGATACATCTCATCAAATCCTGGGGATTTATCCATCTTTAAGCCTGCTAAGACATCGAATATTCTCTCTGGTGATAAAATGTTCTCGAATGCTACCATCCCCCTTTCTTAATTCTCCAACTACAATGCCCTTTGCCTTAGTGACTACAGATGAGGAGTATTCATTTAAGACCTCACTTATGTTCTCTTGCTCTACACACAGATTGCCCCTTTGATCCCTAATGGTTCCTGCTATTTTTCTTTGTTATTTTCTTACCCTTAATACAAAATGCTCTGGGGTTTTCCTTAATCTGCTCTGCCAGTGATATTTCATGCCCCCTCTTTGTCCTACTTTTTTTTAAATATCCTCCGACACTTTCTATACTCCTGAGAGGCCTCACCTGTTTCAGTTCTCTATACCAGCCAAATCCTTCCCTTTTTTTTTGCTTTATTTTCCCATCTATATCCCATGGCATCTAGGGATCCATGGACTGCTGCCCTTACTTTTCACCCTTATGGGAAGACGCTAGCCCTGAACTCTCACTATTTCACTTTTGAATGTCTCCCACCCACCTGCAAGTAGTGCTCCCAGTTTACTTGTGTCAGGTCCTATCCCATGTTACCCCTAATTCACAACCTTAATTACCAGATCATCTTTATTTCTTTCTATGATTACCTCAAAATATGTGGTTATGATCACCATCTCCAAAATGTTCTTTTGCTGACTCTTCAACAATGGCCCAGCTATGATCCCTAAGATCAGGTCCAGTACTGCCGCTTCCCAAGTAGGATCATCTATGTACCGACTTAAAATGCTCTGCTGGACGTACCGTAGAGATTCCCCTCTCTACGCCTTTCACACTAAAGCAATCCCAGTTAATGTGGGGATAGCTGAAGTTCCCTACTGCTATAGCCTTATTGCTCTTACATCTCACTGAGATTTATCTACCTTTCTGCCCCTCTTTCTACTTTCTCACTTCTTCAGTCTTCCTTTAATCAACAAGTTTGACACATTTTCTTCACGTCGTAAAGTAGGACAACAACTTCGTCCTTTTCTATTCCTGACACTGAAGTTAAGTGCACTTGTGCCAGGTTTGTCTAGCCAGGGATCAGCAAGGACAAGATTCGGCAATCCAGGCGGCATTGATGGAGACCAATACAGAGTCAGCACTTTAGTTTCAGAGCTGTTCTGATGAAAGGCTATCAACCCGAAACATTGATTCTATTTCTCTCTCCACAGATGCTGTCTGACCTGCTGACTATTTCCAGCATTTTGTTTTTATTTCAGGTTTCCAGCATGTGCTGTTTTTTGCTTTTTAATCTGTAGGGAAAACCCAATTGATTTTTCCTCCAGTTCTTCAGGAGTTCTGAAGCAGCATTGGTGGTTGAATGTGGCTAACATTGCATTGACCAGGAATCAAATTGGGTGCCATCCTATCTGCAAACCTCAGACTGGATAATTCTTGTACTAATTCTTCTATTAGGGAGAATTTGGACAGGCTAGGAATTTAGGAGATTGAGGTGTGACTTTATAGAGGTGTATAAAATCATGAGGGGTATAGAGTGAATGCACACTGTCTTTCTCCCAGGGAAGGGGAACTAAAGACTAAAGGGCATAGGTTTAAGGTGAGAGCTGAAAGATTTAAAAGGAACCTGGGGCACAACTTCTTCATACAGAGGATGGTGCATACGTGGAATGAGCTGCCAGAGAAAGTGGTTGAGGCATTTAAAAGACATTTGGATATGGATAGGAAAGGTTTAGACGGATATGGGCCAACCATGGGCAAATGGGACTAGCTTGTTGGGCACCATGGTCAGCATGGATGAGATGGGCCAAAGGGCCTATTTCCATGTTATATTACTTTATTATTCTGTGACTCTATCTGAGGCATTAGTAAAGGCCATTAGGGAAACTTTTAAATAGCAGATGCTGAATATTTGACCTACATGCACAATCACTTGAAAAGCCTTCAGCAGAGTTTAACTGAAAGACAGGGAAAGACTTTCTACAGCACTTGATCAACTTCTAGGCACCCCAATGCTTTTTCACAATCAATTATGTACTTAAGCTCTATTGTAATGTAAGAAATAAGCCTGCTAAATTGCACACAGCAAGATCTCACATTCTAATGAACAGTTAATTTGTTTTTAAAATTTTATTTGAGTACTGAATATGGCCAAATAACCCACAAAAGCATCACCGAAGTCGTGCTACGCAATCTTTTACACCTATCTGAGGGCAGGTGGAGCCTTGGTCCATTGTACCAGCACCTCTGGCAGTGCAGCACTCCCTCAGTACTGCCCTGGACTGGCAGCCTAGATATTTGTGCTCAAGTGTCTGGAGTGGGAGACACAAGAGACTGCAGATGGTGGAATCTGGAGCAAAAAATAAACTGCTGGAGGGATTCAAGAGGTCAGGCATCATCTGTGGTGGGGGTGGGGTGGGGAGGGATTGTCAACATTTCGGGTCGAGACCCTGCATCAGGACCTGAACCGAAACATCAACAATTCCTTTCCCCCCTCCACAGATGCTGCTCGACCTGCCGAGTTCCTCCAGCAGTTTGTTTTTTGTCGAGAGTGGGACTTGAACCCAAATCTTCATGGCTAGAGTGTTATCCACTGAGCACAGCTAAAAACAGGGGAAAACTGAGGATAGGAAACTTAAAATGCTGGAGACGCACAACAGATCCACAAACAAAACAAAGGATGGGTTAACATTTCAAGTGCAGATCTATTCTGGCAATTGTCTGTCTTTTGCCTTTTGAAATGCCACCAAATGCAGCCATATCATTTGCCTCCAGTTTGAATATCTTGGCTATCAGAGTGAAGTCACGACAGATAATTCTGACTTGTAATCAGAGTGAAGTCACTACAGATAATTCTGACTTGTAATCAGAGTGAAGTCACGACAGATAATTCTGACTTGTAATCAGAGTGAAGTCACGACAGATAATTCTGACTTGTAATCAGAGTGAAGTCACGACAGATAATTCTGACTTGTAATCAGAGTGAAGTCACGACAGATAATTCTGACTTGTAATCAGAGTGAAGTCACGACAGATAATTCTGACTTGTAATCAGAGTGAAGTCACGACAGATAATTCTGACTTGTAATCAGAGTGAAGTCACTACAGATATTCTGACTTGTAATCAGAGTGAAGTCACTACAGATAATTCTGACTTGTAATCAGAGTGAAGTCACTACAGATAATTCTGACTTGTGATCTCCAACAGGACAGCATAATGGAATTATTTTAATTCATGAACCAAACTGTATGGGAATTAAGATCTTAGACAAGATTCCAGACAGAAATCATATTAGCTACCAGGGGCCCCAAAGGGAAATATTGTCTCACCTTTTAAAACAAAGCCAAAACCAAATTTAACACAGATTGAGAAACCCAAAAGTGAAAATAGTTCAGCAAACAGGCAGGGTGTACCAGCTACAAAATATACTGCAGCAACTGACACACCATCAAACTCCTGCTTCTTATCACCAAGGACAGGGACAGCAGATGCAGAGGATCACCACCACTCGCAGGTTCCCCTCCAAGTCACACCATCCCGATTTGGAGATACGTTGCCAGTCCTTCAACATTGCTGGTCTAAACCCTGGAACCCCCACCCCAATAACACTGTGGGCGCACCATCACCTGAAGAACTGCAGCAGCTGGGTCACTACCACCGAGGGCAGTTAGGGAGGTGCAATAAATACTGACCTGGCCAGCAATATGCAGATCCCAAAAATAAATATAATTAAAATGTGATGAGCTGATGCTTGCTTTAGATTGTTAAATCTTTAAGAGAAAGGGAAACCTGAGAGAGAAAACTATTTTTGAATTCCAGAGACTGACTGAATCTTCTACGATTATAACACAGTGAGGGGGGCAGCATGCAAGGTGGCTTCAGGGAGAAGCAGGCATTCCACATGGCTAAGAGAACGGGATCAAGTTCACTGAGCTGTCAGTACACGCAAGGTTGTCTTCAAACTTTTGACTCGACTCAATGTCCCTCTTCAAGTCATCACAGGGAGAGCAAGGGGTTAAACGGTGGCTCAAAGTAAAATAATCAGAAGGAAGGAATCGCTCTTGTACTAATTATAATGGGTGGCTCATGGAGGATCAACACACAATCTTCCACTGTAAGCAAACAAGGTAACACACCTTATTTTCTTGAATGAATATCAAAAACAGTATCTACTTATATAGCCCTTATAATGTAGCAAAAGATCCCCAGGAGGTCCACAAGTTCACAAAGGAAAACTGAGGCAAGCTACACGAGATGCTGGGAGGAAAGTCAACTACAGCTTGGCCAGACAGAGGTAGGTTGTAAAGAGCATCTTAAACAAAGAGAGGAGTCGGAAGGAACAGAAACTTAGGGAGAGAATCTCAGAGCTTGGAGCCATGGCAGATGAAGGCACAGGTAAAGGTTCAATGATTAAATCTGGGGATGACTGAGAGGCCAGGATAAGGAGAGTGCAGTGATCATGGCAGATACTTGTTTCTCTCTTTCTCACTTCTGATGAAGGGGCTCAGACCGGAAACATTAACTGTTTCTCTTTCCACAGATGCTGCCTGACCTGATGAATGCTTCCAGCATTTTCTGTTTTTATTTCCGATTTCTAGCGTCTGTAGTTGTTTGGATTTTCATGGCAGATTATTGATAGGAGATTACAGTGGGAGGGAGGTGCAAGGCAATGCAGAGATTTGAAAGATGATGAGAATGTTAAGAAAAAAAACTAAGCATTGCTTAACTGGGAACCAACGTAATCAGTGGTGCAAGGAAGGATATGGCAACTCTGTCTAAACTTCTTGGAACAAACCACAGACAGAGGAACTTTACAACTGTTTCACATCAAGTGCAACACTTAAGCAGAAAACTAAATTGGAATTCCAGGAAGAGCAGACAGTTTTTGATTGCTGCCTTAATGAGTTTCTGCTGATGTTACAGTTGGCATATACAGAAAGCAACAGTCTGTGAATGGGCACAGCTAAAATTAGAATTATTCTGATGTACACTGAAGTGTGAAGCTGGCAGCTCAACAGATTCAAGATTACACAAACAAGAATTGCAAGTGTTGGAAAGCTGACAAAATATAATCCAATAGATATACGAAGCAGATGTATCAGCATCTAAAATGAAAATAAGTGAGTAACAATGTGAAGGTAAGCAGTTTAAAAGAAGCTGCTGACTGAGGAAGGGTGAGGCGGGAAGAGGTGCTCAGAAACATCCAATCTCTTCACCCTTTTCCATCTCTGTGCCAATTACTTCATTTTAAACATCTTCTCTGGTACACAGCTGGGATTTTCTTCTGTGGAGAGGAGTTTAACAATTCCTGCAGCTGTTGAGGTCCTAAGCTTTAGAATTCCTTCAATAAATCCCTCTGCTTCTCTTTCTTCTTATGAAACTCAGAGAAACTTCTCTGTTCGTCTCTTTTCTCCATCTGCCATTATAGTTCACGTGGCCAGCATCATTTTTTTGTTTGATAACACTCATGTGAAGAGCCCTAGTTTTTTTCCTTTGTTATGTTATTGGTGCTATACAACTGGAAGCTGTTATTCCAACTTGTCCTGCCACTGAAAACCTCTAGCTCCCTCTGTAACTACAGTGCCCAGCACCGGCAGACATAGGTTGTCCATCGCAATTCAGTGATGGACTTCTATCACTTAGAAGGCAGCTGAAAGTTAGTTAAAAAATGGGAGGGAACTGGTCAAGACAGCATTTTTAAACACACTTTTTCTAATGAACAGCTATAGACAGAAACTGTAACATGCAATTGATCCTTAAGGTAACGATGTTTGCAACAACTTCAAGCATTCTTTATACCACACTTGTTCAATTGTTTCTACTTTGTCAGAGAGTCATACAGCACAGAAACAGGCCTTTGCATGTGTCGACCATCAAGTACCTATCTACCTTGAGCAACAAACAATCTGCTGGAGGAATTGAAATTGGTTTATTATTGTCACTTGTACTGAGGTACAGTGAAAACTTGTGTTGCAGACCGTTCGTACAGATCAATTCATTACACAGTGCATTGAGGTAGTACAGGGTAAAACAATACAGATTGCAGAGTAAAATGTCACAGCTACAGAGAAAGTGCAGTGCAGGTAGACAATAAGGTGCAAGGTTATAACAAGGTAGAACTCAGTGGATCAATTTGACCTGCTGAGTTCCTCCAGCAGATAGTGTGTTGCTCCAGATTCCAGCATCTTGTGTCTCTACCTACCCACCTTGATCCCATTTACCAGCATTTCGTTTGTAACCTTCTATGTGTTGGTGACTCAATTACTTGTCTACATACTTCTTACATCTGTGAGAATACTTGCCTCCACCACCCGGTCAGGCACTGAGTTCCAGATCCCAACCACCCTCCTGCTCAAAACGTTCTTCCTCATTCCTCAGATTCCCTCTAAAGCTCTTACTCTTTACCCTAAACCTATGCCCCTAGTTTTGAGTACCTCTTCTATGGGGAAAAATCCTATTATACCCTATCTACGTCCTTCATAATTTTGTATACCTCTGTCAGGCTCCCCCTCAGCCTCACCACTTCAAGGAAACCCAACCAGCCTCTCCTCATGACTGAAACCCTCCCTCCCGGCAACATACTGGTGAATCTCCTCTGCTTTCTCTCTAGTGCAATCATAGTGTGGCAAACAGAATTGTGCAAAATATTCCATCTCTGGCCCAACCAAAACCTCCTTGCTCTTATATTCTATTCCCTCAGGCACTGTAATGTAACGGTTAGTGTAATGCTTTACGGCACCAGTGACCCGGGTTTAATTCCCGCCGCTGTCTGTAAGGAGTTTGTACCTTCTCCCCGTGTCTGCATGGGTTTCCTCTGGGTGCTCTGGTTTCCTCCCACATTCCAAAGGCGTACGGGTTAGGAAGCTGTGGGCATGCTATGTTGGCGCCAGAAGCGTGGCGACACATGCGGGCTGCCCCCAGAACACTCTACACAAAAGATGCATTTCACTGTGTGTTTCGATGTACATGTGACTAATACAGATATCTTATCTATTTTGTGTGATTTTATTTGTTGAAGGACTTGTACTTATTCTTTCCTTTGCTTTACCACCCCACCCTCAAGGTCAAAGCTATGTATATCATAGAGAAATGGGCCAAAGACATACCAAGCCAGAGGTATGTGTAGTATGTAGTGTAGTGTGTAGAGCTCTAGCGAGGGGTAGGTGCTCTTCCAGTTTGTCTTGGAGCGTGGCAGGAAAGAGGTGGAGCTTGAGGATGAAACAGAATGGCGAAGGTGGGGTTAGGGGATAGGGGACCTTGGTGATGGTCAGTCAATTTTCAAAGGCAATGCATTGTGGATTTAGTATTGAGGTAAGTTTTGTTCTCAAAGATCCTCTGGGGTCTGTGAATGTCGAAAAGGTGAGTGAAGCAAATTTATGACAACATTATGGCAATGGCAGTTCTGGCAACTGATCTCTGCAGAGAACCCGAATTAACTTTTGTTGTTTGGTTCCTCATCTTGATAAACAAAGATGTCAATGTCCCTGTCTGGTCATTCTAATAACTCTTTAAAAAAAACACAAGCATAGGTTTTGTCTCATCGACAATCCTTGTGGTTCAATACATTGACGGAGCCTCAAAACACTTAGTGTTTTAAGAACCAGGTAATAGATCCTTCTGTGTTTCTCTTTCCACAGATGCCACCCGACTGGATGCGTTTCCAACATTTTCTATTTTTATTTCAGATTTGCAATGTCTGTATGATATACATAGCTTTGACTCTTTGGATTTGCAATTACTGGTTACAGAGTGGTTTACATCATCAGATTATAAAAACTTCCACACTTTTAAGTTTTGCCATTCAACAGCAAATGATTTTCCCCCTTCAACCACTGCATGTGTATAAATGTATCTTTTGTAATCAGCTATTAGTTTTGCAACATGTGGAAACATTACAAAGCAAGCACAACTATTGAATGTTTGTATCCAACCCTCTGCTCAGTCACCTTCTTAACTCAAACTTTTAATGGGTTATGTAAGCACCCTCAAATTCATTTCCAGGTCCTATTCAATTCATTTACAAAGTCTGCAAAAAGAAATATTTACAAAAACCCATGTTAACTTTCTACTGAGAAAAGATTATTCCATAGTTTGGTAGATAAACAGAAATGAAAGTTCTCCCATTCAATAAGCATGCCTGAAGGAGAATTACAGCATCATTCAACAATGTGGGCCACTGAAACCTTCTTGCATGTTACAATATTCAGCTAGTCCTGTTCTCTTGAGAGTGCAGTGAAGGTTCACCAGATTGATTCCCAGGAAGGTGGATTGTTGTGTGAGGGGATACTAAGCAGTCTGGGACTATGCATTCTTGAAGATAAAATGAGTATCTTTATTAGTCACACATACATCGAAACACACAGTGAAATGCATCTTTTGTGTAGAGTGTTCTGGGAGCAGCCCGCAGGTGACGCCACGCTTCTGGCGCCAACATAGCATGCCCGCAACTTCCTAACCCGCACGTCTTTGGAATGTGGGAGGAAACCAGAACACCTGGAGGAAACCCACGCAGACACGGGGAGAACATACAAACTCCTTACAAACAGCGGCCAGATTTGAACCCAGGTTGCTGGCACTGTAAAGCTTTACACTAACCGCTACATTACCATGCCTGCCCATACCATGCCTGTTATTATGGAGCATGACAGGGTTGATGCGGGAAAGATGGTTCCCCTGGCTGGGTGTCCACAACCAGGGACCACAGTTTCGAAATGAGATCAGCTACTTAAGAGCAAAAGTTTATTCACCCAGAGGGTGAAGGAATTCTCTGCCCATGAACACAGTGGAAGTTCAGTCGCTGACTGAGAGCCATAGATTTTTTCATGATATGTGAATCAAGCAACATGGGGTTAGTATACGAGAGTAGTGCTGGGGTAAAAGATCAGCCGTGATCTTCCTGAAGAGCAGAGCATGATTGGCCGAATGGCCTCCTCCTGCTACTATTTCCTATGTTATTATGCTCCTCACAATTTCTCCCAGTCAAATATTTACCTCATTCCTTTTTGAAAATTATCAAATATATTCCCTTCAACCCTTCAGATCTTTACACCACTGTGTAAACACATTCTTCATCCCACCTCTTGGTTATTTCCCCAACATCTGGGTCATCTGGTTACCAAGACTCCTGATAGTAGGGGAATAAATTCTCTTTATCCAGCCTGTCAAAATGTCCTACTACTTTGAGTGCCTTGTTTGCTTTGAGATGAATCACCCCAATTTCTTCAGTCCCCTCACAATTTAAGTTTCTTTCCCCCCCCCCCAAAGTCTCTCCCAATAAATTTTTTGTTCCTCCTGTCCAGAGCCTCAACATCATCCACGCACAGTATCAGATCAACAGAAATATTCTTCCACAGGGGATCAAATATAGATTCCCCTCCCCCTCCCCCTCCCTGCAGTTTAAACTAAGCTAGACTACAAAGGCATTTTGAAATTCACCCTCCATGCTTTCCTCAAATAATAGGATTAAAAGGAGGACACAAGGAAGAAGAACTAGAGGAGGAGGAGGAGCAGCATTTTGCTGGCTGGATCAGTGAAACAGGAGTCAAAGAGCACAGAAATGGTCCTTCCAGCCAGCATCAAGTACCCATCCCATATACCAGCACCTGTTCTGTAGTCTTCTGTGCCTTGGTGACTGACGAAATTCTTTCCGTGAATCCTGTGGAAAATGTGCTGACTTGGAGAATTTCATCACATGGATATTAATACAGGACTTGAGTTTTATTTAAAGCAATAATTGTTTTTGCTCAGCATTAAGTGGCCCTATTCACTGATAATATCACATGAAACACTTTCCAGCAACAAATAAACACAGCAAAACTTGCATTTACAGCATCTTTAACATTGTAAAATATTCCAGTGCGACTCTTAGGAGAATTATCAATAACATTTGGCATCACACCATGCAAGAAGATATTAAGGCACATAATTAAAAGTTATCCCTTGGGCCAAGGTTTGGATTATGTTCTGGGATGATCAACTGAAGAATCAGAAAATCAGGAATAAACTGATGACACAGGAGACTATTTGACCCAATCCCCTGCCAGCCAAGAAACGGCTCTTCAGCCTGATTCCACCTTCCAGTACCAGATCCATAGCCCTACAAGACACAGTCCCTGAAATGCTGGTTAAATGTGACGAGGGTTTCTGCTTCCACCACCCTATTGGGCAGTGAGTTCCAGACCCCATCAGCCTCTGTGTGAAAATATTTTCCTCAGTTCCCCGCTAACCTTTTAGCCAACTGCTTCAAGTCTATTCTCCCTGGTTTTTGACTCCTCTGATAAGGGAAACAGGTCCTTCCTACTTACAGTATCCATGGTCCTCAATTTTATACACCTCATCTCCCCACAGCCCCATGTTATAAGGAAAACAAACCTAGTTTATCCAAAATAAAAGAACATGCTACAGATATACGGAAAGTCAGGAAGCATCTGTGGAGAGAGAAACAGGAGAAGAGGACCTTTCATCAGAATCTAGCTTACCCAACCTTTTTTCATAGCTACAGTTTTCCAATTCAAGCAACATCCCTGTACATCATCCCTGCACCCTCTCAGTGCAATCACCTCTTTCCTGTAAAGTGGTGGTCAGAACAGTACACAGTAATCAAAGCTACAGCGTGTATACAGTTCTGGCGTAGTCTCCCTGCTCTGGTTGTGGCTGTTGGAGGTCAATGATCCCAGCCCAAGACATCACAAAAGGAGTCCCTCACCCTAGGCCCAACCATCTTCACTTATTTCATCAATAACCTTCCTTCCATCATAAGGTCAGCAGTGGGGACGATTAGTTCCATTCACAACTTCCCAGCAAATGAAGCAGTCCATACACACATGTAGCAAGACATTCAGAGACAGTGTGATAAATGGCAAGAAACACTTGAGTCACAAACATGTTAGGCAATGACTATTGCTAGCAAGCGATGATATACCACCTATCCTTGACATTCAATGACATTATCAACAACCTGGGGGGGGTCACCAGCGACCAAAAAATCAACCAGACCAGCCACATAAATACTGCCGTTGCACGATCAGGTCAGGAGTGATTCACTTCCTGGCATCCCAAATCCTGCCCGTCATCTGCAAGGCACAAGTCTGGAGTGTGCTGGAACATCCTCCATTTGCCTGATGGGTCCAGCTGTAACAATTCTCAAGAAGCTGATACCATCCAGGTCAAAGCAGCCTGCTTGACTGGCACCCCATTAGGCATTCCAAACATTTAGACCATAAGATGTAGGAGCAGAATTAAGCCATTCGACCCATCAATTCTGCCATTCAACCGTGGCTGATTCTTTCAACCCCATTCTCCCTGTAACCCTTAACCCCCTTACCAATCAAAAACCTATTAATCTCTGCCTTAAATGCACCCAATATTCCATCCAACACCAGTGCATATTGGCTAAAGTGTGCACCATTTACAAATACACTGCAGGTACTCACCTGGGGTACTCCGACAATACCTGTCAAACCCACAACCTTGACAACTGAGGACGAGAGCAGCAGACACATGAAAACACCAACTCCTGTGGTGTCCCCTTCAAATAGCACACCATCCTAACTTGGAAATACATCTCTGCTCTATCAGTTGGTCTGAATCCTGGAACTCTCTACTCAATAGCACTGTGGGAGCACCTTCACCACAGGGACTGCAGTGACTGAGGAAGGTAGCTCATCACCATCTTCTTGCGGATAATTACGCATAGACAATAAATGGGCAAAAACTGTTTATTTTCATAATAAGGAATTAATTTGAATTTAAAGAGGCATTTCTTTTCTCAGTAGGTTGAGAGTCTTTGGAATTCTGGACTCAGTGTGTTGTAGCTAGGCCAAGTTACTGAACATATTCAAGGCTGAGATATATTTTGGACTGCAGGGAAGTCAAGGATTATGGGCAAGGAAAGATCAGCTATGATCTCTTTGAATGGCAGAGCAGGCTTGAGGGGACATATGGCTTACTCCTGCTCCCGTTTCTTATGTTGTTGAATTCTTTTGTCCGACATCCATCTATCGAATGAGAGCCTCCACACAGGTAGATCAAAAGGGAACCTTTTGACATCACTACCCTGCAAAGGGTTTAGGAGATGCAAGCTTCCTTGAATTTCTTCTACTGCATATGGTATAGATATGTTTTTTTTTCAAAAAAAAACTGAAGTGCAAGTCTGAACAGAGATTTACAAAAGCAGGTGGTTCTGATCCAATAAACTGCATGATAAATGTGCCTTATGTTTTCACTTTTCCTTTACTGTAAAACCTTGACCATGAAAATCAGACAATAACTACCTTACCCTTAAACAACTGTGATTGTTCTGCACCGCAAGATCAGTTTACTTAAAATGATTTGTATCCAGTCCATATCCAGATGGAATTCAAAATGCAATGACAGGATGCCTGATGTTAAAATGACAACTGCTTACATTTAACACACGTCATCGCGATCTATACTGTATTATTTGTCACATCAAATGTAAGAATGTTTTAAAAATAAGCACTTTTTAACACTTGGATGATCAAATGAACTACAGAAAGTTCTACCTGCCCGAGGCAGACAGTTTTACACATTTCAGCTCACAGACGAACCCTGAAAGAAACAGCAGCGCTCTAATAAAACTACTCAAATGTTAAAAGACTGTTTTTACAACAGGATTAACTCTCCAAATTTGAAATGTAAATTTCACTTCAAATCCCTCCTTTCCATTTTGTGCATACTATTTGAAACTTTAATTTTAATTTCATTCCCTACCCAATCTCTTTGCCCACTGTGTACTGATCCAAAAACCGATCAGTTTCTGAGATCAGCTGGGGTACATGATAAAGATTAACAGTTCCCTTCTCTGCAAAAAATCTGCATTCAAGATTAAGCACACTGCAGAGAGCGACCTGCATTTCACAGCTTCAACATGTCCCTTTGTGTGTTTGCTCTCTCTGTAATTGCCCTCAGTAAACTATCAACCTGGAAGTCTCCCGGGCAAATTGGGCTTTACCTTGTCATGTATATTCCTTTTGTCTCAACCATTCCTTCCCCCCACATTCTCTTCAACTTAAACCTCAGTTTTCCCCGCTCGCATTCCCAGTTCTCATGTTGGGTCTTCAGCCTGAAATGTTAACCCTGGTTCCCCTTCCACAATGACAGAGAAAAAAATATTTATTCGTAGCTGTATAGGAATATGAAGCACAAGAGTTTGACAAACACTGGAACATTTGTAGCAGCTTAGTGATGTCAGGGGTAAGTTTTTTTTACACAGAGAGTGGTGGGTGTGTGGAGCGCACTGCCGGCAGAGTTTGTGGGGACAGATACATTAGGGACATTTAAGAGACTTTTAGATAGACACATGAACGATAGAGAAATGGGGGGCTATGTGGGAGGGAAGGGTTAGATAGATCTTAGAGCAGGACAAAATGTCGGCACAACATAGTGGGCCGAAGGGCCTGTACTGTGCTGTAGTGTTCTATCTTCTATGATATCATTCCCGAGATTGTGGCTTCAAATCCCACTCCAGAACAGCACTCCAATGCAGTACTGAGAGAGTACTGCATAGATGTTCGTGCTGACTTACAAATGGGACATTAACTGAGGCCTCATCTACCTACCGAAGTTAGAGAAATAAAGAACCCAATTATTTTGGAACGTAGGTACCTTCAGAAGTTCTCCCCCATCCAAATCAGATCACTTAATTAGATGAGCCACTCTTTTGTTCACTGCCTGTGGGGATGCACCGGGCACAAATCGGCTGCCGCATTCACAACATCACTTACACAGGCCAAAGGGCTTTGTGGCGTATGTCAATGGTTGAAGTCTTGAGGGGTAAGTTTTTCCACACAAAGGGTGGTGAGTGTTTGGGCAGAGGAATGGCAGATGGAGTTTAATCCAAACAAGTGTGAGCTGATGCATTTTGGGAGTCAAATAAATGCAAGAAGAAAGTATGCAATAAATGGCAGAATCCTTAGGAACATTGATGTACTGATGTCGGGGTACAGCTCCTTGAAAGAGGCAACATAAGTGGATAAGATAGTAAAGAAGGTGTACGGAATGCTTGTCTTCGGGGCACTGAGTATAAAAGTTGGAAAGTCACGTTGCCACTGTATACAACTTTGGTTAGGCCACATGTGGAGTATTGTGTGCAGATCTGGTCGCCACTCTGTAGGAAGGATGTGGAGGCTTTGGAGAGGGTGCAGAAGAGGTTCGCCAGGATGCTGCAGGAGAGTATTAGCTACAAGGAGAGGTTGGACCAAGTTGGATTGTTTTCTCAGGAGCATTGAAGGCTAAGTGGTGAACAGATAGTAGTTCAAATTATGAGAGACATCGATAGGGTCTATTTCCCAGGGTGGAAATGTCAAATACTAGAGGGCAGAGGTTTATAGAGAGAAGGGGAAAATTTTAAGGAGGTTTTCAATTTTTTTTTACACAGAGAGTGGTAGGTGCTTGAACCCGCTGCCAGGGGAACTCGTAGAAGCTGATTTAATAGCAACATTTAAGAGTCATTTAGACAGACACATGAACAGGTAGGGAATAGAGGGATACAGACCACATGCAGGCAGATGGGATTAGTTAGATTGGCATCATGGGCGTCGCAGACATGGTGGGCTGAAGGACCTGTTCCTGTGCTGTACTGTTCTATGTTCTGTGGAAGACATTAAAAATCTCCCAACAATAGTGAAGAAAGTGTTCAGAGTAAATAAGCAGAAAGAAATTAACATTAGTTTAAAAAAATGGAGAAAGTAACAATGACAAAACCCTAGAGTTTAGCAACACCGACCACTTTGATCACTTTGCACTAAAATTGACTATTTTTTTATTATTCTAATTGTGTTTTTTCTGTAAAAATTGTGTATAATTTATGTTTAATTTGCTTTTCTTGTGAATGCTGCTTATCTGATGCTATGTGCCTGTGATGCTGCTGCAAGTAAGTTTTTCATTGCGCCTGTGCACACATGTACTGGTGCACAGGACAATAAACCCGACTTTCAAATAAAAATAACAATGCGCTGAACATCATCTTCCAAAATCCCATACATCCCATAAAAGTTCCCATGGATTAGAAAATAACAAATGTAACCACACTATATAAAAAAGGAAAAGAGAAAACAGGGAACTGTAGATCAATTGGCCCAACATCAGGAGAAGGGAAGATGCTAGGATCTATTATTAAGGAAGTAGTAACAGAGCACTGAGAAAATAACCATAGGACTGCGCAGAGTCATCGTGGGCTTAAGGAAGGAAAATCACGTTTGACAAATCCGCTAAGAGTTCTTTTGAGGGTGTAACTAACAGAAGCGAACCCAGTAGATGTGGTGTATTTGGATTTTCAGAAAGCCTTTGATCAGGTGTCAAGGGGTTATCAAACTATATGAGAGCACATGAGATTGTGGTCTGCTTAAGAGGCACTGAGACAGGCAAGTGAACAGGCAGGGAATAGAGGGCTGGCAGATGTGCAGTTTAAATTGGCGTCATGGTCAGCACAGACATCTTGGGCCAAAGGGCCTGTTCCTGTGTTCTACTGTTCTATATTCTATGTTTAAATTGGCGTTCACTGAGGAATGGTTAATAGAGTAGAAACAAATGGGAACATTTTTGGTTTGGGAAATTGTGATGAGTGAGCTGCTGCAGGGATTGGAGTTGGGGTTTAGATGATCACAGTTAATGATTTGGACATGGGGACCGAGTGTAAGATGTCCAAGTTTGATGATGATACAAAACTGGGTGTCAGAGTGGTCTGAGGAGAATGCAGAAAAGCTTCAGGAGTATATAGACACAATAAGTGAATGGGCAAAACACAGAAGACGGACTACAGAATGGAAAAATATTTGGTAGGGAATAAAGGAAAGACAGAGTATATCTTAAATGGCAGAAGAGGTGCAGGTGTGAAGAGGAACCTTTTAACTTATACTGAGGGAGGAGCTCAGATAGCAAACCAACATGAGGAATAAACCTGCTTGACCTCAACCGCACCAATCTATCTTACATTCCCTCACACTTCAAACACAGGAGGCCATTTGGGCCCTTCAGGTTAATGCTAGCTCCTGGGGAGCGATCACTTTCATCTCATTCCCCCTCTCCTTATCTCACTGTACTCCTGCGACGTATTCTTTCTCACGCACACCCTGAGGGATAAATGGCAGAAGCTAATTAGCCCACCAGCACCTCTTTGAGACGTGGGAGGAAACTGCAGCACCTAGAGGAAACCCACACCATCACGGATAAAAACTCCACACAGATAGCAGCTGAGGTCAGGATCGAAACCAGGGACCCTGGAACTGTGAGGCAATAGCACTAACTGCTGCATCACCTTGCATCCCAGGACCTGGGAAGCTTTGTAGACAAATCACTGAAAGTTACCATGCAGTTACTGCAGGCAGTTAGAAAAGCAAGTTAGTCTTTCTTCCAAGAGGATCTGAATACAAAAGTTTACTGAAATTATATAGGGCTTAGGTGAGACTGCATCTGGAATATTATGTGTAGGTTCTGGTCTCTATACCTAAAAGATAGTGAAAGAGGAGATGCAACAAAGGTTTACTAGATTAACGTAATAACAGAAGATGCGGGAAACACTCAGCAGGCCAGGTCACACCTGTGGGAAGAGAAACAGAGTGAACCTTTCAGGCTAAAGACCCTTCATCAGAACAGGGAAGAAGGCAAAAGAAGCTTGTTAATCTGCAGCGAGGGCGGAGCACTGACAAAGGGCGAATATTTGTTAATCAGAACTGGTCTGTTTAGAGGAGGTGCAAATAGGGAGATGAATGAGAGCAGGAGAGAGAAAAGACAAGATGCAGTTGCTGGAAATCTGAAATAAAAGTGGATGTTGAAAAGACTCAGCAGATCAGGTGGCATCTGTGGAGAGAGGCGAGAGAATGAATTAGACATATGGGTGGATTGGAATTGGAATTGGTTTATAATTGTCACATGTACCGAGGCACAGTGAAAATCTTGTCTTGCATACCGTTCATACAGATCAATTTATTACAACAGTGCATTGAGGTAGTACAAGGTAAAACAATAACAGAATGCAGAATAGTGTTACAGCTACAGAGAAAGTGCAGTACAGGCAGACAATAAGATGCAAGGTCATAATGAGGTAGATTGAGAGGTCAAGATTGTGAGGATGACTTCATAGCAGACCTGACACAAGTGGGAAAGGCTGGTTAGTTAAAATTGTTGAATTCAATACTGAATCCTGAGGGGTGAAATGTGCCCAGGTGGAAGACGAGCCAGTGTTCATCAAGCCTACACTGGGGTTTGTTGGAACACCGTAGAAAGTCACAGACAGAAAGGTCAGAGTGGGCGTGTGATGGTGAATTATTGATGAGCAACTGGAAGTCCAGGGTCACGCCTGTGTACTGAACAGAGGTGTTCTACAGTCACCCAATCTGTGTTTGGTTTCTCCAATTTAGAGGAGGCAACATTGGGAGCACTGAATGCAAAAATATACCAGTTGCTGCAACGTAGTGACAGACAAGATCACATTCCTAGCTCATCCTCGCTGCCCCCTCTGCATTAAGGATCATCAGTCATAAAGTCACATGTAGGCCAGATTTTGGTGATGGAGGGTGACAGGTTCACGTATCTGAAGGCAATGGTGTATGGAAAGATTCCTAATGGCAATCTCCCACGTGCAGTCTAAACTTGGGCACATCCAAAGCTCCACTACCCAAATGGGTGTCAAGTCCTATTTCCCTGTGAACCTGCAGTGGCCCCCTACCACCTGATTTTTATCTTCGTGTTCAATGCCAGAACTAACTTCCTTCAGTCCAGTGGCCCTTGAGCTTGCTGTTTCTCAGATGGGATGTCCTCTCTCCACAACTCTAGCGCTGGCCTTGCCTTCAGCCATCCAGCTCCTCATTCTGGAATTCCTTTCTTAAACCATTACTTCTCCTCTCTGTCTTTAAGCCTCTCCTTTGAACCCAAGCATTTATTACTCTACTTATAACTGCTTTGGCCTGACATATATTTTAATTCAATTCTGTATCTGTGATGCATCTCTGGATATGTTTCCAACATTAAGCACTTCATACAAATGCAGGCAGTTATTGTAATTGTTAGACAATTTAAGTAAAGACTCTGGTTCCTGCTCCTGGTCACTGCCCACCATCTCCTGCCTCATTAGTGCTGTGTGTATAGCTGAGATGCAGACTGCACACAGTACAGGAACAGCAGAACAATACTTCTTAAGGCATAATTTGTCTTGTACTTCTGCAGACAACATGTTCCAATCTGTGCGAGTTAAAAGAAACTCTCCAAAATGTTAAATAAAAACAGAAAATGCTGCAAAAACTCAACAGATCAGGCAGCATCTGTGGAAAGAGAAACGTGAAATGTAAATTGTTTCTTTTTCCACAGATGCTGTCTGACCTGCTGAGCATTTCCAGCATTTTCTGTTTTTATTTCAGATTTCCAGCATCTGTAGTTTTTTTTTATTTGTCTCCAAAATGTTGCATGCTTCACATAAAATACCCACAGGAATCATTTAATTCCATTAAACAAACTGTTCCTCACTCTCTATGCTCTTCATTAAGAGTTTGAGGAGATTCATTATGTCACCAAACACTCTTACAAATTTCTCCGAGAGCATTCTGACTGGTTGCATCACAGCCTGGTATGAAGGCTCTAAAGTATAGGATCGAAAGAGGCTGCAGAGGGTTGTAGATTCAGCCAGCTCCATCACGGGTACAACCCTCCCCACCATCGAGGACATCTTCAAAGAGGCGGTGCCTCAAGAAGGCGGCATCCATCACTAAGGACCCTCACCATCCGGGACATGCCCTCTTCTCTTTACTACCATCGGGGAGGAGGTACAGGGCCCTGAAGACCCACACTCAACGATTCAGGAACAGCTTCTTCCCCTCTGTCATCAGATTTCTAATGGCCCATGAACCCATGAACATTACCTTGTTATTCTTTTTTTTGCACTATTTATTTATTTTTGTAATTTATAATAATTTAATGTCTTTGTACTGTACTGCTGCTGCAAAACAACAAATTTCACAATACATATCAGTGATAATAAATCTGACTCTGATTCGGGTTTAATGAATTATTTGAGGATTTTATGCTCTTTCCAACATCTACAAGAAAGTGCAATTTAAGCAGCAGGACAGTGCCTACGACAAAATTACAGACACAAAAGTATTGCTACTCACTAACTTTATGTCGAGGGCAGAAGCCCGAGCTGAAGGCTCCTACACACTGCACTGCTGGCCGAGAGAACGGGTGCCTGTGCCTGCAACTGCTGTGTGCTGATTCCATTTGTATCACTGTGGGCCACTGCCAGGTAGGCTGGACACTTCCTCATGGGAAAGGAAAGGGAACCTAAGACCCAGTCAGCTTTCTTCAATATTTCCATGTTGTTCCTTCTTATTGTCCATGCCACCTATTACCTTGCCTTCTCTGACTTTAGAAAAACAGGAGCATTGAGAACAGTTTGCAATCTCAGCTCAGTCGGCAACCCACACTACAGTGGGGTCGTGATAAGGAGGCCGCTACAAATGGTTTTGATCGATGTTCAAGTACTGGGAAAATGCGCTTCAGGGCAGCTTTTTAATTCTATGTCCTATGACATAACTGGAGTAGAGCACAGTCCGACTCCCAGCAGCCCAAGGATCTTTTATACACCAGCCCACCCACCCCGTCACCCCCAGCACATAAAATCACAATATAGAAAACAGAGGCACCAGGCTCTTTAGCAACACCACCACAGGCTTATCACCAGGCAAAATACAAAGGGAAATCCAAGGTCTTTATAATTACTGAAATAAAGCAGGAAAATCAGGTTTCTATACAATCTTCAGTCTGACTTTCTCAAATAAATAAATCCAGTGGCTAAATTATTTACTAAGAAGGGTGCATTCACCAAATACTTGTCTGGAAAGGGAATTAATCCACACACAGAGTCTCATAAGGTTTCTTCGCACTTACCAAACCTCTCAGAAATTAAGAAATACTATCGCATAATGATTATCCTTTCAATTAGCAACATCAGTCAAGGTTTGGATTTCACTTCCTGCAGCTAAAGCTGCTGCCATAGGATGACTTTTGTTACATCTCTCAATATTTGCCTTTGGGCTCCACTTTAGTAATCTCTCGTTCTGCTAACCACAGGGTAAAAAAAACCTTCAATCGCGAAAGCAGTCTTGGTCATGTTCCTCTCTGGGGCCTGGGAACAATTCCACATGCAAAGCAACCCATCAGCAATATTTATTTATGGTGAAGAAAGAATCAATACAACAGCTTCACTTAGCATGACGCAAATTAGATCAATGGATTTTCTTCCCTACCCACCCTCCCACCCCCCAAACCCCAGCAAGTCACACTTTCCTCCCATGGTGAAAATTAATAAAATTGCAACACAATATGCCTTCTCAGGGCAACATCTCATTTGGAATCATCTATTATTCCACCCCAGTGTGAAGATTTAAAACAGTACATTCATAAAGATGGGAAAGAGTCTCAAAACTGATCAGTGGATGACACTGAATTAGATCTTCTCAGCTGGTTACTGGAAAAGTATGACTGGACTGATTAAAAGAACCTCCTCCTGAAGAAATGCAGCCCAAATCACTCCTGATCTGCAACAATGTTCACTGGAAATAATACCCACAGAATCACACTGCATAGCGGGACACCATTCTGACCAATGTAGCCTAGAGGGTGGTGAAGCTTTGGAATTCTCTGCCCTGGAGGGTTGTGTAGACTCTGTTATTGATTGTATTCAAAATAGATTTCTGGATATTAAAGAAATCAAGGGATGTGGGGATAGGGCAGGAAAATTGTTTTGTGGTAGGTCAGCCATGATCTCGATGAACAAGAGACCAAGCTCAGAGGACCGGATGGCGTACTCCTGCTCCTACTTCTTACGTTCTTATATTTAAAGAAAAATCTCTTGGCTGGTTTCAGGCTGACATCCAGCTCCGTGACTGGTTGAAACTGAGACAAAATATCATTGAGCATCTCTTTGAGAAAGCAATCCACTTAATCATGCTCCCTGGCTCTTTTGCACAACTCTAAATGTATGTGGATATTGGGCACGAGTAGGAGATGGCTTGATTGTGATGCCTCTTAACATAGAACAGTACAGCACTGGACAGGCCATTCGGCCCATGACGTTGTGCTGATCTGGATACCGATTTATACTAAATTCCTCCTCCTGTGCATCATGTATATCCCTCCATTCCTTTCATATTCATGTGTCTATCTAAAAAGCCTCTTAAACTCCAAACTGCCTGCTTCCACTACTACCCCCAGCGACCCATTCCAGGCACCTACCACTCTCTGCGTAAAAAGCTTGCCCCTCATGGTGCCTTTAAACTTCTCCCCCCTCTAATGTTAAAAGCATGTCCTCTAGTGTTTGACATTTGTACCCTGGGGAACAGATTCTGACTGTCTACCCTATCTATGTCTCTCATAATTTTAAAAACCTCTATCCAGTCTCCCCTCAGCCTCCAACGCTCCCAAGTTTGTCCAACCTCTCCTTATATTTCATACCCTCTAATCCAGGCAGCATCCTGGTAAACCTCTTCTGCACCTTTTCCACAGTCTCCACATTCTTCCTATAATGGGGTGACCAGAACTGCACACAATACTCCAAGTACAGTCTGACTAAAGTTTTATACAGCTGCAGCATGACTTCCTTACTCTTATACTCAACATGCCTACCAATGAAGGAAAGCATGCCATATGCCTCCTTTACCACTTTATCCACTTACATAGTCACTTTCAGTGAACTACTATGGGCCTGGACTCCAAGATCCCTCTGTACCTCAATGCTATTAAGGGGCATACCATTAACTGTATACCTGCTCCTTTCATTTGACCTCCCAAAGTGCAACACGCTTGCCCACTTAAAATCAACAACTAACAAATACTCACAGACTTAGACTCATCCTTGAATAAAAGCCACTTGAATGAGGATCTGTGGTGTACCTATGCCTATATTTAACAGCTATGATAACAGTGGATGGGAGAAAATTGAGGGGTAGGCTATGAAAGGAGAATGTCTTACTGTTCAATCAAACCTAACTTAAACTTTTCCTGGACAAAATTAAAAAGTGCTTTTCAAAAAAAAAGTACTTGGATGTCCTTCAATAATATTATCAACTGTCAAAGGTCAAAGATTGTCCACTGTACTCCATGTAATACATCTTTTACATTTTGTTATCCAAGGTCTTGCTTTTGATTCAATGTCAGATGCCCAATCTCCATTCACTTGCATGTCCTCTGAGCTCGTTTACTGCATCTGGTGCTCTTGATGTGGCCTCTCTACATTGGTGAGATCAAGCGCAGACAGGCCGATCACTTTGCTGAGCTACTGTGCTCTGTTCGCCGTGGTCATCTGGAGCTCCCAGTTGCCAGCTATTTTAATTCCCCTCCTCATTCCCACACGAACCTGTCTGTCCTCGGCCTCCTCTACTGTCAGCGTGAGGCTAAACACAAACTAGAGGAACAGCACCTCATATTCTGCCTGGCAGATGGAGTTCAACCCAGAAGAGTTAGAAGTGATACACTTTGGAAGATCGAATTTGAAGGCAAGATACAAGGTTAATGGCAGGACTCTTAGCAGTGTGGAGGAACAGAGGGATCCTGGGGTCCACGTCCATAGATTGTTCAAGTTTGCTGTGCAGGTTGATAGGGTTGGTAAGAAGGCGTATGGTGTGTTGGCCTACATTAGTCGGGGTATTGAGTTCAAGAGCTGCAAGGTGATGTTGCAGTTCTATAAAACTCTGGTTAGACCAAACTTGGAGTATTGTGTTCAGTTCTGGTCACCTCATTATAGGAAGGATGTGGAAGCTTTAGAGAGGGTGCAGAGGAGATTTACCAGGATGCTGCCTGGATTGGAGAGCATGTCTTATGAGGATAGGTTGAGCGAGCTAGAGCTTTCCTCTTTGGAGAGAATAAGGATGAGAGGTGACTTGTAGGAGGTGTACAAGATGATAAGAGGCATAGATTGAGTGGACAGTCAGACTTTTTCCCAGGTGAAAATGGCTAACACGAGCGGACATAATTTTAAGGTGACTGAAGGAAGGTATGGGGGGACGTCAGAGGTAAGCTTTTTACACAGAGAGTGGTGAGTGCGTGGAACGCACTGCCGGCAGAGGTTGTGGAGGCAGATCACTAAGACGCTCTTATGGATGATAGAAAAATGGAGGGCTATGTAAAAGGGAAGGGTTAGATGGATCTTAGAGCAGGATAAAATGTCAGCAAAACATCGTGGGCCAAAGGGCCTGTACTGTGCTGTAGTGTTCTATGTTGTCTACAACCTGGAGGCATGAACATTGAGTTCTCCAATTTCAGGTAACCTCTGTCCCCTTTCTCTCTCCTCCTGATATACTCAGTTCCTCCTACACCCACCCCACACCCCCCCAATCCCCCATCACCCTGTTTAATTCCCCTCTTCCACCCACTCCATCTGTCCATCACCCACACACTCCTCCCACTGGGCTCCCTCCCCCCCACCATTCTCATCTGCCCCTCCCCACCTCCCTTGTTTGCTTCCACATTCCACCTTCCTTTCCTATCAGATCCCACCATCTGCAGCCCTTCGCTGCCTCCACCCCTCACCTCCCAGCCTCTGTCGCTACTTCCACCCTTCCCCCTCCATTTGCCCATCACCCCTCCTCACCTGGATCAACGTATCGCTTCCCAGCTCTTCCTTCACCCCTTCCCCTCACTCCTTATACCGGCCATCTCCCCTTTATCTCTCAGTCCAGATGAAGGGTCTCGACCCGAAACGTCAACTGTCCATTTCCCTCCACAGATGCTGCCTGACCCGCTGAATTCCTCCAGCATTTTCCTTTTTGCTCCAGATTCCAGTATCTGCAATCTCTTGTGTCTCTCAGATGCCAAGTAATATTTTGCCTCCAGTTTCAATAAGGCTACCCAAATCTAGTCAAGAATAATATAGGGAAACAAAGGACTGCAGATGCTGGAATCTAGATGAAAAACACGATGATGCTGGAGGAACTCAGCAGGCCAGGCAGCATCCGTGGAGAAAAGCAGGTGGTCAACGTTTCGGGTCAGGACCCTCCTTCAGGACTGAAGATAGGAAAAGGGGAAGCCCAATATATAGGAGGGAGAAGCAGAGCAGTGATAGGTGGACAAAAGAGGGGAGGCGGGGTGGGCACAGGGTGGCAGATGCAGGTAAGAGATAGTGATGGGCAGGTGCGGGGGAGGTGGGGAGAGCAGATCCACCGGGGGATGGGTCAAAGGTAAGGAGAGAGGGAAAAAAAGGGGGTGGGAAAAAGAGAGATCGGCTAGGAAAGGGAAGAAGAGAAGAAGCATGGTGGGGGAGGGGGTTGTGGGGAAGGGGCAGTGGGAGAATTCAATGTTCATGCCATTAAGCTGCAAGGAAAATGAGGTGCTGTTCCTCCAGTTTGCGCTTGGAATTCTCCTGGCAGTGGAGGAGGCCGAGGACTGACATATCAGTGACAGTGTTGGGGGGGGGGGGGGGGAAGTTGAAGTGATTGGCAATGGGGAGATGCAGGTCACGGTTACAGACGGAGTGCACAGGTTCTACGAAACGGTCACCTAGTCTGCGTTTGGTCTCACCAATGTAGAGGCCACACTTGGAGCACTGAATGCAGTAGATGATATTAAGGGAGGTGCAGGTGAGTCTCTGTCTCACCTGAAAGAACTGTTTGGGTCCCTGGATGGAGGTGACAGAGGTAGTGTAGGGGCAGGTGTTGCACCTATCGTGGGGGCAGTGGAAAGTTCGCGGGGTGGGAGGAGTGAACTATGGAGTTGAGGAGAGAGCGGTCCCTGCGAAAGGCAGAAAGGGGTGGGGAGGGGAAGATATGCTTGGTGGTGGGGTCTCGTTGGAGATGGCGGAAGTGGCAGAGAATGATGTGTTGGATACGTAGGCTGGTAGGATGAAACGAGGACAAGGGGGACCCTATCGCTGTTGGGTCAAGGAGGGGTGAGGGTGAGAGCGGAGGTGTGGGAAATGATAGAGGTACGGGTGCGAGCTCTCTCAACCACAGTCAGGGGGAAGCCTTGGTTAGAAAAGAAGTTGGACATCTCGAAAGCCTCACGATGGGAGCAGACACGGCGGAGGCGGAGAAATTTTGAAAAAGGGATAGCATCCTTGCAAGAGACAAGGTGGGAGGAGCTGTAATCGAGGTAGCTGTGGGTGTCAGTGGGTTTGTAGATGTCGTTGGATCTCCTGAGATGGAGATGGAAAGATAGAGGAAGGAGAGAGAGGTGTCAGAGATAGTCCAAATGAACTGGAGAGCAGGGTGAAAATTTGTGGCAAAATTTATGAAACTGTCGAGTTCCACACGGGTACAAGAGGTGGCACCAATGAAAAATATAGTTAGGAGCAGGAGTGTGCCACCCAGTTCTTTGGGCCTGTTCCTTGTCCTATGAAGAGAGGCTAAACAGGCTTGGTCTACATTCTTTGAAGTTTATAAGAATGACAGGTAACCTTATTGAGACACAAAAGATGATAAAGGGGAATGGCGGGAGAGGCTCGAACAAGAAGGCACAGTTACATGATAAGGGGCTGGTCATTTAAAAAGGAGGTGTGTAAAAGTTTCTTTAGACAGAGGATGGTAAATCTTAAAATTCTTTACCCCAGAGGTCTGTGGAGGCTGGATATGGAGGCAAAAAAGTCTTTAAGTGGAGGTAGATAAAGATTGGGGAATTGAGGTTTATGGGGAACTGGCACAGAAGGGGTGTTGAGGCCAGCACAGATCAGCCATGATATTGAACGGCAGTGCAGGCTTGAGAGGCCAGCTGGCCCACTCCTGCTCCTACTTTAGAGTCACAGAGCGATACAGCAGAGGAACAGGCCCTTCAGCCCACATAGTCTGTGCCGACCACCAAGCACCAATTTTTAACAACCCATTTAATTCTCCCCACCTTTCCATCAACTTGCCCCAGATTCTGCCACCCACCTATACACACCAGGGGGCAATTTACAGTGGTTAATTAACCTACCGACCTGCACATTTTTGGGATGTGGAAGGAAACTGGAGCATCCGGTGGAAATCCACGCAGTCACAGGGAGAACGTGCAAACTTCACACAGACAGCGGCTGAGATCAGGACTGAACCTGGGTCAGCGGAGCTGTGGGGCAGCAGCACTACCTGCTGCTCCACCATGCCGCTCCATTTTCTTGTGCTGTTGTGTTCACCATTCTTCGAGATCATGGTTGACCTACCACATAACAATTTTTTTGCCCTGTGCCCATATTATTTAATTTCTTTAATATCCAGAAACCTATCCATTTTGAATACAATTAACATGGAGTTCCCTCCATGGACTCTGTCTACACTTCCCGCTGCCTTGAGAAAGCAGCCAACATAATCAAAAACCCCTCCCACCCTGGACATTCTCTTTCCTCTCCCTCTCCCATCAGGCAGAAGATACAAAAGCCTGAAAGCATGTACCACCAGGCTCAAGGAAAGCTTCTATCCTGCTGTTGTAAGACTATTGAATGATCCCCTAGTACATTAAGGTGGACTCTTGACCTCACAATGTACCTCATCGTGGCCTTGCACCTTATTGTCTGCCTGCACTGCACTTTCTCTGTAACTGGAACACTTTATTCTGTATTCTGTTATTGCTTTTCCCTTGTACTGCCTCAGTGTTTTGAATTGATCTGTATGGAGGGCATGCAAAACAAAGATTTTCACTGTATCTCAGTACATGTGACAATAATAAACCAATTACCAGTAAACTGGGGCAGAAAATCTCGAAAATTCACCACACTCTGAGTGAAGAAATTTGTCCTCATTTCACTCCTGAATGGCCTGCCCATTATTCTGAGACTGTGCCCCTGGTTTTAAACTCCTCAGCCAGGGGAAAATCCTCCCTGCACCCACCTTGTTCAGCCATGAAACTTAAAAGTTAAGTTTCAAAGAAATTACTCTTTTTTCTAAACCCAAAAGAATACAAGCCTGGCCTAGCTCATCTCTCCTCGTTCAGTAAACCTGCCAACCCTCAGATCCAGTCAATGCTCAATGGCTTTCTACTGAGGGAGAGCATAAAGAGAAAGGCTTACATTTCAGCAGAATCCTTCCTGTCCCCTTTGGGACATGCCAAAGCACCTTATGGGCAACAAAGTATGTTTCAAGTGTCAAACTGGAAACTTGGCAGTGAAATTCCACACAGCAACCTCCTTCAACTAGCAATATGGTAACGACTAGCTAATCCATTCATTCAGGAACGTTGAATGAGGAACAAACATTGGCCACGACACAAGGTGCAACTCACAGCTCTTCAGTAAAATCACACCATTGAATCTATTTACCTCCAACAGAAATGGCAGATAGGACCTTGGCTTAGTGTTGAAAACTGGCATGTCTGAGAGAGCAGCAGTCCATCCATAACGTATAAAACTTTGGTTTAGATTCTTATCTTCAAGTCTCTGGAGTGAACCCTGAAACCACAACTTTCTCACTGAGCTCAACTGATACCGACACCTGATCCCTGCAACTTTCCATGTGCCAATCAGCGAGACAGAGGGAAATGTGAATGATTATATGACCACTTCACTGCAAAGAGAAGCATATGAATGCATTGCTCTAATTATGAACTTTTTGCATTTTGTGGGGTACAGCTGCTGCCTCACACCTCCAGAGACCCAGGTTCAATCCTGACCTCCAATGACGTCTGTGTGGAGTTGTCCCTGGGACTGCAATGAGTTTCCTCCCTTAGACCAAAGACCCAAAGATTGGTAGTTTAATTGGCTACTGTAAAGCTCCCCTTGTGTGGATGGATAGTCGAATCTGGATAGAGTTGACAGGTAAACAGGGAGAATAAAACATTGGTGTTACCGGCTGCTGTACTCATGGTTGTTACAGGATCAGTGGGCTGAAGGGCCTGTTTCTCTGCTGTATGACTAGGAACTACCGTGCTCCATCTGCCACAGCATTTACCTCATTCAGCCCTTACTGCCTCTAATTCCCTCCACATCTAACTCTGCCACTCCACTTCGCTCTCCACCTTTATAAAGCTTAGATTCATATAGTTATACAGCACAGAAACAGGCCCTTTGGCCCAATTCGTCCACACCAACCCAGACGCCTACCTAAACTAATCCCATTTGTCTGCTCTTGGCCCACATCCCTCTAAACCTTTCCTATTCATGGCCAAATGTTTCTCTTAAGCATTGAAATTCTACCTGGCTCTACCACCTCCTTTAGCAGCTCATTCCGCATACCCACCACCCTCTGTGTGGGGAACTTGCCACTCAGATCACCTTTAAATCTTTCCCCTCTCACCTTAAACCCTCTGGCTTTAGGCTCCCCTAGCCTGGGAGAAGGACTGTGACTGTCCTCATGATTTTATAAACCTATATAAGGTCACCCCTCAGTCTCCTTTGCTCCAGGAAAAACAGTCCCAGCCTATCCAATCTTCCCTTATAAGTCAAGCCCTCCAGTCCCGGCAACATCGTTGTGGACCTTTCCTGCACCATCTGCAGCTTTAATCATATCCTTCTTATAACGGGGCAACTAGAACTGCACACAGCTCAAACTTGTCCAAACATACCTTCTCCATCAGGCTTCCAGTCACCTCCACCTCTTGCACCACAGATGTGTGACAGTTCCTTCGTTCCTTTTAAAGATTTATCCCTGCCCATCAGTAAAGCCCCACCAGACACTTTGTTCATCGAATCTCCAATACAACTGTGACTTGAATTTGCCATATAACTCTGACTTGTTGCTCCCACTCATTTCAACACGGAGTTCCGTGCTGAATGGCAAAAGTATGGTGAAAACATACGTTAAATGTGAGACACTCATACACACCCAAAAAACAGAAGTTGTCAAGCAATTTTTTTCCTTTGCCCCTTTCCTCATTATTTCAAATCAATAAAGTGACTGGGTCTGTCTATAGTTTCACTAATTTAGCCAAGGCTGTTTTTAAATCTGTAATAAAATTGGGCAAAATAGAATCTGCAGAGGCACAAAAGACTGCAGCAAAAACGCTACTCATTATGTTCATAAAATACAAAAATCTACTATTTTATATGCAACAGCTTCAAATACCTATTCCCCTGCACTCTGAGCCTTGGGATTGAGAGGATGACAAAATAAAGTTACAAAGATTGGAGCATGCAGGAAAGGAGTGAGAAAGACAGGAAAAGCAAGGGTGACAAACTGGGGGGGGGGGGGGGGAGGAGAGCGAGAACAAAAGTGAGGAAACAAAAGAGGAAGAAACAACAGGAAGAACAAACAAGAGAATGTTTGGAACCGTAAGATGTACGGCCAAATGGAAAACCCAAAAGGATGCATTAGTCATCGTCGTACATCATAGATTGAGTCGTTTACTCCTTTATACCACAAAGCACTCTAGGTCTGTCTTAACTCATACGATCAAACTCCCACAGCGCTGCTTAAACTACGCCTGCTTTCTATCATAAGCTGTAACAGCATCTGGAGGGAAAAAGACACTGCCAAATTTTCTTTTAAGGTTCTCTAATCTTGAATAAAAACTGGACAGTGAAACCTTCACACCCACCAGTCGGCCTCTCCTGGTTCAAGCTTCAGACACAGCAAAGTCACTCCAGCCTGGTCCTCCTCACAAACACCTGGAGATTGGTGCCTAAACTGGGAGAGCTGTCCTGCAGACAAGTGAAGCAACAACCTGGTATGATCACACACAGACTCATTACTTGCACACTACATGCCAGATCTCTCCATCACAAGCCCTGGGTACATCCTGTCCCACCAACGGTACGGATTCACCAGAGGTGACAGCACAGCGGTACACTGGCAGAGACCTCAAGGCGGCAAGTCAAATCGAGTTTATTGCCATATGCACGTGCCATGACAAACTTACTTGCAGCAGCATCATAGGCACATAGCAGCATTCACAAGAAAAACATAAATTAAACATAAATTATACACAATTTTCACAAGAAAGAACACAATTAGAACAAAAAACAAAGTCCATTTTAGTGCAAACTGATCAAAGTGGTCACAGTGTTGCTAAATTCTAGTGATTAGGGTTTTGCCGGTTGGTTCAAGAACCGAATGGTTGAAAGGAAGTAGTAGTTGTTCTTGAACCTGGTGGTGTGGGACTTTAGGCTTCTGTACCTCCTGCCCGTTGGCAGCTACCATTGGGCAGGAGGTACAGAAGCCTGAAGTCCCACACCACCAGGTTCAAGAATTTCCCTTCAACCCACAAAGGCACTGGAGGGACTCAGCGGGTCAGGCAGCATCCACAGGTGAGGTGAGAGTGAATGGTCTTTACATCAAGGTAGCATTTGACCAAATGTGGTGTCAAAGAGCCCTGGTAACAAGAGGAGAAGCTCCAGTGTTTGGAGTTATACCTGGTACAAAGGAAGACGGTTGTGGTTGTTTAGGGGGAGGTCAATCATCCCAACCCCAGGAATCACACTAGGCTTTCATCGGGGCAGAGTCCTAGACCCAACCATCTTCATTGCTGTCTCATCAATGACCTTCTTTCCACTACAAGGTAAAGAAGTGGGGGCGTTTACTGTTGACTACACAACTTGCAATTCCATTCACAACTTCTCAGCAAATGAACCAGCCTAAATTTGCATGCAGTGAGACCCAGTAACATTTGGGCATGGGCTTACAAATGGCAAGTAATATTCTCGCTATAAAAGTGGCCGGCAAAGGATTTCTAATAAGAGAGAATATAACTACATACCCTTGACAATGCAATGGCATTACCATCTCCATGTATCCAACTATTTGTCCTGGTGGCCACAACTGACCAGAAATTCAGCTGAATAAGCCAGATAAATACCATGCTACGGGAGCCAATCAGCAAAGCAAAAAAACTGGTCATTGACTTCAGGAAGCAGGGCAGAGCAACTGCCCCTGTATGTATCAATGGTGCTGAGGTGGAGATGGTTGAGAGCTTCAAGTTCCTAGTTGTAAACATCACCAATAGCTTGTCATGGTCCAACCACATCGACGCTATGGCCAAGAAAGCGCACCAGTGCCTCTACTTCTTCAGAAGGCTAAGGAAATTTGGCATGTCCCTGTTGATCCTCACCAATTTTTAATCGATGCACCTTAGAAAGCATCCTTTCTGAATGCATCACAACTTGGTATGGCAACTGCTCTGTCCAAGACCTCAAGAAATTGCAAAGAGTTGAGGGCATAGTGCAGTCCATCACGAAAACCAGCCTCCCCTCCATGGACTCACTGTCTTGGAAAGGCAGTCAGCATAATCAAAGATCCCTCCCACCCCAGACATTTTCTCTTCTTCCCCTCTTCCATTGGGCAGAAAATACAAAAGATTGAAAATATGCTCCGCCAGGCTCAAGGACAGCTTCTATCCTGCTGTTGTAAGACTCTTGAATGGACCTCTTGTACATTAAAGATGAACTCTTGACCTCACAATCTATCTTGTCATGGTCCTTGCACCTTATCATCTACCTGCACTGCACTTTCTCTGTAACTGCAACACTATATTCCACATTCTGTTTTCTTTTTCACTACCTCAATGTACTTATGTTTTGAGATGATCTGTATGGATGGCATCCAAAACAAAGTTTTTCACTGTATCTCAGTACATGTGACAATAAGAAGCCAATAGCAATATCAAGTCAGAGGCTGGGTGTCCTGCTCACCTTCTGTCACCATCTACAAGGCACAAATCAGGAGTGTAATGAAATAATCCCCACTTGACTGGATGAGTGTAGCTCTAACAACTCTCAATGTGTTCACAACAAAGTAGCCCACTTGACAGATGCCCAACAGCCATACTAGATTCAGACTAGTTTATTGTCATATACACCAGGGTACAATGAAATTTCTTGCTCACATAAAGCTCACAGAGTAAACAGGTATACATCGTAATGCTATGGCCAAGAAAGCACACTCATGCCTCTACTTCCTCAGAAGGCTATGGAAATTCGGCATGTCCCCGTTGACCCTCACCAATGTTTATAGATGCAGCATCGAAAGCATCCTATCCAGATGCATCACAGCTTGGTATGGCGACCGCACTGCCCAAGATTGGAAGAAATTGCAGAGAGTTGTGGACACAGCTCAGCACATCACGAAAACCAACCTTCCCTCCATGGACTCTGTCTACACTTCCCACTGCCTCGGAAACAACAAAATGCAAACAACGGAATGGTGCAAAGACTGTAGTGCAATCAGAAGTACGAAAGTGACAGTAACAAAATAACCAAGGGAGGTAGATTAACGAATACTAAACATTCATTACCGCCACCACCAGTGCAAAGCGTCCCAGCTACAAAATGCACTGCAGTTATTCACCCAGGTTACTCCGACAGCACCTCCCAAACCTGTAACCTCCAGTGCCAAGGAGGACAAGGACAGGTGGTACACTGGGATATGACTGCAGATTCCCCTCCAAATTGTACACCACCCTGGCTTGGCAATATATCGCTTTCCCTTCATTGTCAAGGCATCCAAATCCTGGAACTCCCTCCCCAACAGCACTGTGGGAGCACCTTCACCAGAAGGACCGCAGTGGCTCACCACCATCTTCTGAAGAGCCACTGGAGATAGACAACAGATGCTGGCCTTGCTGGTGATGCCCAGATCCCAAAAATGAATGAAAAGTGAAATGCAAGTTATTGATCAAAAAAGCAAATGAAAAATCCACTCAGCTGGCACGGTTTGACTGTAAAGCAGAAATATGACAATGGAGACTGTGTGCTTTGGTTGGAGAGATCTATATGGATTTCCACTGCAGTCTGCTATCTTGGAGCCTGAAGGGTGCAGGGACTATGTGTGAATATTGAATGAAGGAATATCCAGGATTGGTTGAGTGTGATGTGCCACCCATAGTCACCCGGAAATTGTCAGTAACGTCAGGTCAGGGAACAAAATTAGAGGAGTGATGGATTTAACATAAAACAGAAAATTCTTTTGTTTCTTCCAATAAACCAACCAATTTGATCAAAGGATGAAAACATAGGCTCTGTTCTCAAGGGTCAATCTTCTCTGTTTGGTGTCAACAGACTAATGTCACATCCTTTACTGATGAACGAATATCCAGTCTCACATACATTTGCTGCAGGGATCCTGCCCCACTCTGACGGTGAAGGGGAGCAACGAGATAAACTTTGGGGATCGGTGTAGGTTTTCACCTGCTGGGAGCTGTCGTGAATCTGAAGGGCTGAATGGCCTACTTCTGTGTCAAAGTAATGCTTAATAATATAAAACAAGAGAGAAAACTCTAGACGATCACAGCAACATAAATGTCAGAAATGCTCAGTAGGTCAGGCAGCATCTGTGGAGGGAGGGGCAGTGCCAACATTTCAGGACAATGACTCCTCATCCTGCTCCACCAATACTCTTTGCCTTGCTGAATATTTCTCGTATTCCTTGTGTTTTTTTGCTGTATGTTGCTTATGATTTATTACCTAATTTGCCTTCATTTCTCTTCCAGGACCTAGAAATGGTTCTCATTGCGAGCACTGCACTGAAGGAGAATCAGTCACTGAGCCCATTGTGCTCGAGGCAACACTCTTTTACCAGTAACCCAATTAATTCCAATTCTGCTCCTTCCCCGTGGTCCCTTTAAACTGCCTCCTTTCTTTTCAAACCAATGTAATTTATCTTTCTGTTTTTAGAAAGTTACTTTTGAATCTGCTTCTACCACCCATGCAGTCATTACATTCCAACCCTTCATTATCTAAACTTGCCAAATTTTTCCCCCACCCACCCTGCACCAAAAAAACCCCAACCCAAATTAAAATAGCCTGCACCATTTGCTGGTTTGCCCAAGGAAGGTACTGCGATATCCACACTGATTCCCAAGGGAAGGGAAACCAGTACAATGTTGGCAGTCTGAAGCTCCCGGCTGCTGGCCATTTTAATTCTCCTCCCCATTCCCACATTGACATGTCTGTCCTCGGCTTCCTCCACTGCCAGGGTGAGGCCAAATGCAAACTAGAGGAACAGCACCTCATATTCCACCTGGGTAGTCTACAACCTGATGGCACGACATTGAATTTTCCAACTTCTGGTAAACTGCTCCCTCTCCGTCTTTTTCTCTCCCTCCTGATCTACGCAGTTCTTCCTGCACCAACCCTAGTCCCCCATTAGCCTGTTTCTTTCCCTTCCTCTGCCCACATTCCTCCCACTGGGTCCCCACCTCCCTCCCTTTATTCCGTGCTCCACCTTCTTCCCCGAGCAGATTCCATCATCTCACCTATCACCTCCCAGCCTCTAAACCACCCTTCCCTCTTCCATCTGCCCATCACCCCTCCTCACCTGGATCCACCTATCGCTTGCTAGCTCTTGCTCCACCTTTTCCCTTCACCAGCCCAAAACGTCGACTGTCCATTTCCCTCCAGTTTCCCCAGCGTCTTGTGTGTTGCTCCAGGTTCCAGCATCTGCAGTCTCCTGTGTCTACCTTAGAACATCATTAGGTTTTGATTGACCGGAATGAATAAACCATAATAGTACAGAAAGCAAAATCTTATCATTCAAACATGCTGGAATACTGACCAACAAATGAGAATACGGGAGTTGAGTTCGGCTGCTGGACTGGTTGTCTATCTCCTGAACTGTTTAGGGAAGTCACAAATTCCCTTTGAATTTCTCCCTCTGCCTCCTTCATTTCCCTGATTTCTAGCTGCAGCAGATCCTTTGTTGTGCATTATAAGCTTTCAGCTCTTTTATGCAAAAGCTGGAGCCTAAGATGGATTTTGATCCGTGCTTCATGGATTAGAAATTCAGACGTTTCTCAAAACTGCTAGTCTTAAAACTTGACTTTTTCTGGAGCCAGGTCAAATTGCAGCACCCCAGATATCCATCTGGGAATTTCTGCTCACAGTTCACCCTTGCATCTTTAACATGACTTTCATGTCAGAAACCCATGAAATGACATTGTTCTCTGTGTATAGCTCCTCTGGGAGCACTGCCAGTGAAATCAGTGCACGCTGTTCCAAGCAACACCGTCACTGATCACTTCCCAAACAATCAAGTTTTAATAATGCAACTCTGAGCCCGGAACCCACTCAGGTAAATTCCATTAGTCACTTCCTCCTACCGCCAAACTCAGCCACTGATTGACACAGCTCCCAACACCCACTGCTCCAACTCTCCGACCTCTGATCAGCCCAACGACTTGACTCCATGATCATCCCACTTCCAGGATGCCGATACTTCAACATCATAACCAGACACCAATCTCCAGCCAGGAACCACAGCCGCACTTCCCCCATTTCGATTGGCCCCAGACCACTGGCCCTCTCTAACCATGACCACTTCCACTTGTGACATACTATGGTGTCTTCTATAGGTTTCCACAGGTTGAGTGCACCCTGGAGTTTTTCAAAGGGCATCCTGACCCATGGCATTTAGTCACGTTTTCCTCAAAGGGTGGATTCCCCGTAGTTGAGTGTGCTTTGCCACCCAGTGTTAGTTTTACGCCAGTAGTTGGTAAATAAGAAAATGCGAGAAAAAGAATGACATCCTTTGAAGTTTGCCTGAACCTGTGTTTCTGATTCTCTCCTTTCCCCCTCAAACCCAAGAGCTCAACCAATATCAAAATCAAAAATCTGCCAATGTTGGAAATCTGAAATAAAACAGAAAATGCTGGAAACACTCAGCAGGTCAGGCAGCACAAGTGGAATGAAAGACAGTTAATGTTTCAGGTCAAAGACCTTTCATCAACTGTACTTCCCTTTCCACAGATGCGGCCTGATTTGTTGAGAGTTCGTAATTGCCAATTGCTTTATTATTGTCACAAGTACCTAGATACAGTGAAAAGCTTTTGTCTGCATGCCATCCAGACAGATCATTCCATACACAGGTACATCAATGTTCCAGTATTTTCTGTTTTTTTATATACCAAAGTTAATATGATTACAACACCACCTCAACTTGTGGCTACCTTGGAATTGCAGCTCTAATTTTAGTTCTTATCCCAAGGACAAACCAGCGTGGAGGGGATCAAGGCAGCAAAGAAATGAAGGAATGACTCTCCCACTGTTTTCTTGCAGGTCTTTTTCTTTTGTACAGGGAAGCAAGGCAGCAAATCTTTAAACACTGGATCCTGATGGCATCGTCAGGACCTGATCTGCAAATTTAGCAGGGGCCTGGGCAGGAAAGGGGAGTAATATTGGCTCATTGTGTCAAGAGGTGAATTGTGGGCCAGAATATGTCCTGGTAGCTGACTTCCCATTCAACATCAGTGCTCCTTGGCCCCACAACATGTGTCATTCTTGGCCAAGGGTTCCCCATTTGTCCTCAACCAACTCGTCAGGTTTTACACCTCCCCCCATACTCACTTGATCCAAGGCAAATGGAATCAGAAGTGACACAGGGAGATTTGCTTTTTTGAACACTTGAGTTGCTGTGATCGGAAATGCCTGAAAGGTTGGCAGATACTGATTCAATATGTAAATAATGGGGGTATGGTGGGGAGATGGGGGTGGATGAAGGGCTATGGGAAAGGTGGCTCTTTCAAAGAACCAGCACAGCCATGTTGGGCTGAATGGTCTCCTCTGTGTAGTGTCTGTAATTCTATGCCTTTGCTTGAGCAATCCAAACACTGATCTAGCTCAGGGAGTACCTTCCTCTATTTCAACTGTCTACCCACTTTGCCTTTAAAAGATGCAATAATCTTCCTCAACTATTCCCTGAGGCAAAACATCTTCTATCCCACTGTTACAAGACTATTGAATGGTCCCCTAGTACGATAAGATGGACTCTTGACCTCACAATCTACCTTGTTATGTCCTTGCACCTTATCATCTGCCTGCACTGCACTTCCTCTGTAACTGTAACACTTTATTCTGCATTCTGCTATTGTTTTCCCTTGTACTACCTCAATCTACTGAAGTAATGAAATGATCTTCATGGATGGCATGCACAACAAAGTTTTTCACTGAACCTCAGTACATGTGACAATAATAAACCAATTTACCAAAACCTCCATATTCGCTCCTTTGCCTTTCGAAATCTGGAGGTTTTCTGTTGATGCAAACAAAGACAATCACTGTCAATCTACAACAGCCTCTACGTCAGGAGGCTCCAGAGAGAAATGGCATCTAGAGAAGTGGGAGGTGACAAATATGTATTGAAGGAGGGAATGTGTGTTGGGAACCTTATTTATATCAATTCCTATAACACACATTCTGGTCACAAAATACATTTACATCTCCCATCCACTGATGATCTAGAATTCCCAGGTGAAAAATAAATTCAGAATTTCAACTGTTTAATAGCTATATACACCATCAAAATCCACTCCCAGGTAGAGTATTGCCTCAGTGCTCTTGGGCTCTGGAATCAGGCAAGGAGCTATCTCAGTTACATAGAACACAGATGTAGTGGATGGGTCTCATTGTGCTTCCCCCCCATGATTGAATAACTTACTTCTACTCACTGTTAATAGTCATCCCTGAACAATGTCAGATTGGGCAATATAACAGAGCAATCACATACAAAATAAGAATTAAAAGAGAACACACTTTAAAATGTTTCAATAAATATGTAGTAATTGTCTTTCTTTCTTTACGCTTACTAATAAAGGAACACACTGAATTTGCTGTTAAGGAGTCAAGCATGTGAGATGCTTCTTCCATTGCAGATATGAGCCATAAAATTATTTAGCAAATATTCACTGCAAGAATAAATGTCTGCCGTTAGGAAGTACTGTATATGGTGCAGCACATGTTGGCAGAGAGTGCAGACTACAAATCAATGCAATGCAACGGCTAAAATATGGCTGCAGGTCGGCGGTAGTGGCAAGCAAGACTGAGCTAAAAGAGAAACGGCAGAAACAAAACCCTTCCAATATTTCCTCAAACAGAAAGACAATGATTTTGTGGAGAATGACATAAAAAGTCAAATTTAAAAACCATACACTCAGCTTCTTTCTAAAGTTTCAGAAATAAATCTTTTCTTAAAATGGAGATCAGTGAAACTTTTAAAGGGAAGAGACGTACATTGCTTCCTTTTACAAACTGTGCACTGGTCTTCCATAGAGGTCCTCTTATCTTTGGAATTATGTCAAAACTTGGAAAAATCACTTTAAAGAGAACAACCAGGAAAAAAATTTCACACCATCATGATATCATGCTCAGAAGTAATTCTATGCTTAACCACAATGTACACAGATTTTTAAAATGAATTCAACATTCATATACAAAACATGGCAAAGCTCAACATCGTCAAAAGCTAGTCTCACAGTTATTCATTTTATGCTATATATCTGCTCCACTTACTGTTGTGTCTTGGGGCTGTACGACCAGGAATTAAACCCTGATGAGTTTCCTAGGGTATCACTCTCCCAGTTCAAATCCTGGTAGAACCTTTTTTTATGGCTCAGAACTCTGCACACACCCATGCTCTAATAAATTGGTCTGCTCCTTAACGCAGCTTGGAGCTGATAAACTGGAGCTGCAGCACATTGGCCAAATCCCATCCACAAGATACTGTAGAGTAGCTCCCAGCTTACAAGACCATAACTGGCTCTCTGCCACTGCTCCCATCCCATTTACTTCTATTTACATGCCTGTACTGGGAATTATCGGCCCTCTGGTGAGTCAAAGGAAAATGTTTCCGACACTTTAAATAAATTAGAAGAATTAGATTTACCGTTCCCACCTACAAAGTATGTGTGAGAGAGCAAGCAATGCTTCAATCAAATAAAAATGAACAAACCACTCACTGCCACTTCAAGAAAAGATAATTCTTCTTTGAAACACAGACAAGGTTTCATGGCTGAATAAAAAGCTGAATGATCAGATTGTGAGCTCCTTCACCCTCGTGTCTTCAATGGAACAAGCTGGAAAATAAGCTATCACCAGGCTTCTGAAAATCTCAACACCATTATTCAGCACAAGAGTACACAAGAGTCCCTGCGGCTCCTTCTACTCCTTATTTTAGAATTTGTGCTTCTCGTTTGGCAGTGAGTCCATTTACAATACAAAAATATTGCAAGCCTTGACACAGTAAAATACCAAGCAATTCACAGCTACTCTCAAAGCTTTTTAAAAAAAGAAATCCAAGCCAGTAATTGAAAAGGCCAAAACTTAAATGTTTCACTGTTACTTGGACAGAAGGCACACAATGAAAGAAAGATCCAGTCAGGTGTGTGACTAAAAGATAAATTGGTGGGGTGTTTTTGGGGGGAGGGGGTAAGAGAGAATGATTCCACCAAACATTTCATTTCCTGCACCGAAAGCCATTGTCAGGTGGTGGTGTTAAATATTTACCCTTCCCAGATTACTAAAATGGGATGAAATGAGGTTCTTTGTTGTCCCAGCCATTTGCACAAGTCTGTGGCACTGAACTAAAATTCTCACGACTTCACTGGATGAGGGACTGCTGCAGCCAGGATTTACAAGCCAGGACGCAATTCTCAGCCTCCTCCCCACAGGAAATAAAAACATTTTTTTCTCTGCTTAACCATCCTACTCTGTGGCTTCAGCATCGTTCATCGGGGAAGGGTGAGGAATACAAGGCCAACTTCCCTAATGCTGAGATTACACTGGGTTGCGTCATTCAGCTGATCTGACAGTGTTCGGACCGGCCAATTCATGCAGCACCTGCTCTTCCTCATGTGGCTTTAGGGATAGTCCCCTTAGCGCTTCACACAAAGCTCTAATACATTGCTTACACAACAGCTGCTGGATGCTTCCTTTAGTTTTGCTGCGAACTGCAATACAATATGCAAACAGTGCTCTGGCTGAGTTGTGGGAACCGGGCTGCAAGTGTATCCACGGTTTCAAACCACTCCAAAGCTCCTACATTCAGTGACAGAAATACCCTCACGCATCTCCCCACTGCCAGAACCCTCCTCCTACCATCCACCCAACAACATGCACTCTTCCTCCAGGTTTTCTTCATTGCAACTATAACTGCTCTTTAGAAGTACTTCACTCGCTGTAAAAGTGCTCTGGGACATTGTGATGGGGATGTGAAAGGTGCCGTATGAATACAAGCCTCTTTTTGTTCACCTTTCTTTGGATTCATGGTAATGGAAGAGAAGAAATTTGATTTTAAAATTATACAAAAGGCAGATTCAGCTCCACAGGTTAGGAAGACGCTACACCATGGATGATCTGTGCTGAAGCAGCTGCTCTGTTGGTGCAGTGAGCAGGCACAACTGGAACGAGGGCGTTTCTGGCACCGGGTGGGAGAGGTAGGTGTAAGGAAGCTCCAACAACACAACCAACGGCAATCCAAACAAAATGCAGATGCTAAAAATCCGAATTAAAAACAGAAAATGCTGGGAACACTCAACAGGTCAGGCAGCATCTGCAGAGAGAAGAAAGGTTGAAGACCCATCATCAGACAAAGTTGGTTCTGATGAAAGATCTTTGACCCAAAACATTAACTGTTTCTCTTTCCACAGATGCTGCCTGACCTGACGAGTGTTTCCAGCATTTCCTGTTTTGATAGGACAACCAAGGAGGGTTCAACTTCTCGCAGTAGTTCAATGATGCTGTTTGGAAAGTGAGTGGGTGAGGACATCAGGAGAGTTGGGGATTGGGCTTGATTGGGATGATCCACAAGGAGGGGTAAATGTTCATTTGAGCTGAAGAAAGCACACTCTAGGCCTGAATATATACTTTAAAAAAAAACAAAAACAGTAAATGCTCTGATTGTACTGGAGAGGATGCAGAGGGGATTCACCAGGAAGTTGTGTAGAGAGGAGGACTTTAGGAAAGTGTAGGAAGAGATTAGATAGGCTGGGTTTATTTTCCCTGGAGCGAAGGAGGCTAAGGGGTGACCTGATAGAGGGAGATAAAATTATAAGAGGCATAGATAGAATAGATAAACAGAATCTTTTCCACACGGTAAAGGTGTCACAGACAAGAGGGCATACGTTTAAGGTGAGAAGGTGAAAGGGAGGAGTTTTAAGGGGGATTTGAGATGAAAGGTTTTGTTTTACACAAAATAGCTGATATCTGGAACTTGCTGACAGAGGAGGTGGTGGAGGCAGATACAATCACTATGGTCTTTTTCGACAGGCACGTGAAAAGGCAAGGGATAGAAGAATACAGACCTAAAACACCAACAGATTTATATTTTGATGAGCATTTCCTGCTGAACTGTTGAAGCTTGGGAAACAGAATTAATCTCTGAGCCACAGCAAGTGCCAAGTTTCAAGGCTGCTGTCGCTAACGAGGTCCCTCAGAAGTAAAGTGGGAACACATACCAAATTACAAGTTGCAGCACTCGGGAAGGTCAACACCATGCACTGCTCAGAGCTTTGCTTGATCTGCACATCACTGGCATCCCCCTGCATGTCCTAACCATAGAATGCATCGAACTAACCCACCAGGATTATTTTAACAGCACTTCCCTCCCCTGCAAGAAATACAACCACTTAACACGCCAGGCTGACTTCATTACAGAATCCTGTACCTGTCGCCATCACAGAGAAACATCACATTGAACGGAATGACTAAAAAATTATGAAGGAAAGAAAAATGAGAGAATGAGATAAACTTAGCCAGAAACATAAAAAGACAGCGAAAGTTTCTATCGATATTATAAAAAGTGAGCCTGGGGATTAATAATGCAGAGGAAGGAGATGGCAGATGAATTAAACAGGTATTGTACGAGCAGACATAAGTAACATCCCAGGAATAGCTTTAAATCAAGAAGCAGGAAGGAGAAGCTCAGGAAGATAGCAGTCACCAGGGGAATGGCGCTGATCAAATTGTTGGGAGTTGTGGCTCCACGAGTCTCCTGAGCTGTATCCCGAGCTGTTGAAAGAAGTGGCTGGTGAGACCGTTACTGCGATGGTTTCAATTTTCCAAAATTCCTAAATCTAGAGAAGGTTCCTTCATATTGGTAAACCACAAATGTAACTCCTCTGTACAAAATGGGATTGAAACAGGCAGCAGGAAACTTAACATCTGTCATTGGATAAATGTTAGAAACTTTTATTACAAATGTGAAAGTCGGACACTGAGAACAAAACAAGTTTATCAGGCAAAGTCAATGTTGTTTGTGAAGAGGATTTGTTTGACCAGTTTACTGGAGTTCGAGTGCTGTGGATAAGTGAGAACCAGTGGATGTACTATACTTAGATTATCAGAAGGTATTTGATAAGGTGTCGCATTGAAAGTTGTTGGAGAAAATAATATCCCAAGGAGAAAACACTGGTATGGACAGAAGATCGGCTGACTAACAGGAACCAAAGTAGATCTTTTTCTGGTTGGTAAAATGTAATGAGTTAGGCTTTACAAGAATTAGTGCTGGGGCCTCAGCTTTATAATAATTATACAAATTACTTGGATGAAGGAACTAAAACCAAGATTGCTAAATTCTCTGATGACACAAAGTAAGAAAGTAAGCTGTGAAGAGGATATAAGGGAGCTGCAAAGTTGGTGAATTCGTTTATTATTGTCAGTAAAAAACTTGTCTTGCATACCGTTCATACAGATCAATTCATTACGACAGTGTATTGAGTTAGTACAAGGTGAAACAATGCAGAATAAAGTGTTACAGTTACAGAGGAAGTGCAGTACAGGCAGACAATAAGGTCCAAAGTCATAACGAGGTAGATTAAGGGGTCAAAAGTCCATCTCATTGTACTAGGGGAGCGCTCAATAATCTTATTGAGATAGAAACTGTCCTTGAGCCTGGTGGCTCAAAGATACATAAACAGGTTAAGTGAGTGGGAAAAGATCTGACAAATGGGATATAATGTGGGAAAATGTGAAAGTGTCCATTTTGGAAGGAAAAATAAAGAAATGCATATTATCTAACTGGCGAGGGACTGCAGAACTCTGAGACACAGTGATCTGAGGGTCCTAATGCAAGACTTACAAAATGTTAGTAAGCAGATAATTGAGAAAGGTAACAGAATGTTATTGTTTATTGCTAGAGGAATTGAATACGAAAGTAGGGAGGTTCTGCTTCAGTTATATAAGAAAGGATGTAAATGCATTGGAAGCTGTTCAGAGGGTTTACTAGACTGATGCTGGAATGAACAGGTTGTCTTATTAGTAAAGGCTGGATAGGCTAGGCTTGGCTTGGCTCCAGTGGAGTTCAGAAGCTGACTGAAACACACAGGGTCCTGAAGGATCTGGACAGGGTGGATGCAGAGAGGATGCTTCCTCTGGTGGGAGAACTAGGGGCCACTGCTTAAAAGGGGTCATTAATTAAAGATGCATGAAACAATTTTTTTCTCTGAGGTTGAATGTCTTTGGGGGTCTTTTCCTTCAAGGTTCCTCAAAGCAGGTTCTTTAACCACTTATAAGGCAGACTAACCAATTTTCGACAAGCAAGGGGGTGAAAGTTTACTGGGAATAGGTGGGAATTGAGTTGAGGCTACAGTCACACCTTGTTGAACAGTGGAGCAGGCGAGAGAATAAGTGGCCTACTCCTACTAATAATTCCCATTCAAATATATGTTCATAACCAGAAGGCCCATCACCACCTCCCATGGCAAATATTCCACTAATGCCAAGAAACGCCACTGAAAATTAGTTTATTGATGACCCCCTCCTCAGACTTGAAAATCCCATTAATTCTCAGCCACAGACCAGTTTCCTACTGAAACCCCATGGACACACACAAGAGAGTTTGCCAGCCCTATGGAGCTACCTAATGGTTAATAGGACTCTGCAAACACAATATTAAATAAACACATTTACAGTGGCAATCCACCTAACTGAACAGCACTTAATCAAATGCAATCTGACATCTGAACTGGCTGAACTTGCTGGTGCTTTACAGGTATAATTATCTCTTTATATTGCAATGCATTTCATACAGAATTACAAAAAAAAGAATTACAAAACATACAAAACTAGAATTAATGTGTAATCAGTTTTCAAAAGTGGGCATCTGTGGTTTGGATAAATGATGACCGACTATCTGCAATGGAGAGGGTTGGACATGGTCCCGCAGCAGGTTCAGACTTGGTACACCATAATGTCACAGGACTCATGACCTCACAAGCCCACAGAAAATTATATCCAATAACTTCTTGAATTACTTGTGTAGAAACTTAATCTTACATTCAGGACATCAGGGGCAATTGAATTGCTTTCCCGCCCCTATGGAATCTTTTCATTACCGACATCCAGGCAACAAAGAGGGTTAATAGCACAAGGAGCACTGAACAGGCCAATCGCTCCAATTCGCCCACACGGACCAAGATGTCTATCCGAGCTGGTCCCATTTGCCTGCGTTTGGCCCAAATCCCTCCAGACCTTTCCTATCCATGTATCTGTCCAAATGTCTTTTAAATATTGTCACTGTACCTGCCTCTACAGTTTTATCTGGCAGCTCATTCCACATAATCTGTGTGAAAAAGTTTCCCCTCAGGTCCCTTTTCAATCTTTCCCCTCTCACCTTGAATCTAAGTTCTCTAGTTTTAGACTCCCCTACCCTGGGGAAAAGACTGACCATCCACCTTATCTATGCCTCTCATGATTTTATACACCTTTATAAGGTCACTCCTCAGCCTCCTACACTCCAGGGAAAAAAGTCTCAGCCTATCCAGCCTCTCCTTATAATTCAAGCTTAAATACAAAGCTTTTCACTGTATCTCGGTATATGCAACAACAGTAAAACAATTTACCAAATTTACCAATTTAGAGAAGGGAATTGGCCCAACTTTACCACAGTGCAAGGGAGTCTTCAACATTTAAGGAGCCCCGTCTGCCCTCTCAAGTGGTAGATAAGCTCCCATAAAACCCATCTGGTTCATTAATATCGTTCAGATATAGTTCACTGGGTTAACCTCTGCTTCTTGTGGGATAGAGAGAGTGTCTATTTTCCCTAGCCAGTTTGGTCTATATTGACTCCAGACCTGCTCATGTGGTTAACACTCAACTGCCCCCTGAAATGCCACACGTTGAGTTTTGGGACAATTAGTAATGGACAATAAATGCTGGCTTTTCCAGTAATATCTATCCTTATCCCATGAATGAATTAAAAACAAAACTACTTTGAGGGGCTGCAGGGGAATTCCCTCCAAGTTCCAGATCAACATTTATCCCTTCACCGAGATCACTAAAACTGTTTTCACTGGGTTAACCTCTGCTCTTTGTGGGACCTTACAGTGAAGGAGCGTACTATTTTCCATGCTAATTTGCAACATTTTTGTTCTGCATATTTATGGTAATAGCAGGAAAAGGGCTCAGTGAGCGGAAGTTGCCTGCCAGGTTTTCCTACATTAAAACATAGGCCACACTTCTTTTGCTATTAGAGGTGTCCAAACATTGTGAAATCCAGCAAACAAACACAAATTCATTCATACTTTTTACAGTCTATATTGCAGGTGCAGACCAAAGAAAGGCAGCCGCTCACAGTTAGATATTTTAAACACAGGAAGCAGGCAGGTGACTATGATGCAACAAACAATCTACTGGAGGGACTCAGCAGGTTGAGCAGCATCTGTGGGAAGAAAGGAATTGTCGATATTTTTGGTTGAAACCATGCATCAGGTCCGAGCGTGGACAGGGAAGACAGCCAGAATAAAGAGAGGGGAAGGAGTGAGACAGGGGCCAGTAGGTGGCCCTTTTGAAGGGTCTCAACCCAAAGCATCTACTGTCCATTTGCCTGCATAGATGCTGCCTGACCCACTGAGTTCCTCTGGCATCTTGTGTGTCGTGCCAGTAGATGATTGGTGGATTGAGGAGGGGTGAAGGATGATGGAAGATGGAGCCAGGTAGGGGAGGGTAGAAGTGGAGACAGCTGATGGAAGGTGATAAGCTAGAACACAAAGGCTGCCAGAGTTGGTATCCGATAAGTAAAGAGGTGATAATGGAAACCATTTGGGGAGGGACAGGCAGACAGAAGCAGATGGTGGATTGAGGGGTGGCAGTGTGGGAATCCAGTGGGTGACATTGATAGGTCGTTACAGGAAGTAGAAGTGACAATGTACTGGTGTGTGTGTGTGTGTGTGGTGCTCAGCTGGAACCAAGGATTAGAAACTCAAACTTGATGTCCGAAGTTTACCACCTACACACTAGCTCCATGCAGGTAACATGCAAGGGTTGGTTCCTTTGTGTGGAGTATGAGAAAGAGGATGGGAGGGGAAAACTTAAATGTTGACTATGATTGATAACATGTTAAAGGACAGAAAATCAACAAATCTTATGGTTTTTACTAAAACTGCTGATGCACTTGACCTGTGCCTATTGATTAATCAGATTAGCCAGAATGACTACAACTTTCTCATTATTGGATAAAACGCGGATCAGATATTCCATGGGGAAACGTTTCAGCAGAACCAGGCATATCCGCACCATCCCAAACCCTGCTGGTGTGGAGGCTGGTGCAGAAAGAGTGGCATGCAACTACTGAATGGAGCAAACTGAATCATACACAGTGAACGAGAAGCATGCTTCAGGCCAAGACCTTGACTATAGACAGCAATTTGGAGCAAAGTGCACAGGAATGAGAGGAAAGAGTTGTCCCTTTACATCTCTCTATTGTTCAGGAATATCTCAAAGTGCACTACTGATTGTGCTGCCACAATCAACAATTATTCCCACAATCAGCAATGAGATGAGAGATCAATTAATCTATTTTTGGTCAAAATTTTGCTTTTTAAAAAAAGAGGGTAGAAAGATGGGTTATCTCTTGTGGAGCCACGTGTCTGGTATAGGTAGATTAATGAGGTGAGTTCAAGTGAGGTTCTTCTATTGATGCCCTTACCACCTGTCACTGGTCCAGAGTGGGAACGGTGTGCTTTCACACTCAGCTAAACATATAGGTGAAATGCCAGCACAGAATACATTGCTGCCCTTGCTACCATCAGTGCTTCTTCAATGTTACAAGTTCAATGACCATGGATATTCCTGGGCTGGATCGATCACATGGAGCCAACCAATATGCCAGAAGACAAACAAAAAATCCCAAAACAGAGAAAACAGGAGTGAGGTGGGGAGAACAACACAAGGTGTTGGGGAACACAGGTAACAGGAGGCCAGTTAGTTTAATATCTGTTAGTGGAAAAATGTTAGCAGCTATCATCATGGATGTTGACGCGATAGAATTAGATTGATAGCAATTAGATGGAAGGTAGAATCTGGGGGGAGTTGCTGAGAATGTGGGGAGAATAAAATGTGGAATTAATGTAGAATTAGTGTAAATGTGTGGTTGATGGTTGGCACAGACTCAATGGGCTGAAGGGCTTGCTTCCATGTAGTACGATGTTATGATGGTGTGCTAAGAAAAATTAATGGAAATCCAGCAAAGTCAGCGTGTGTTTTTCATGTTTTTAGTATGATGTAGGAGCTCATCAGCTCATTGTCTATATTATCTCTCAGAGCATTCCCATCAGCATCATTCCCTCACTGATTTCCCTTGTGATCTATTCTCTCACACATCATCAACACCCCACAATTCTCCTGCTACCCACCTACACAAGGGACAACTTACAATAAATTAACCACCAGCACGTCTTTGGACGAGGAAGTCAACCTGAGCAAACAGAGGAGACCTACATGGTCACTAGGAAAACGTGCAGACCCCACACCAGCAACTGCCCCAACACTGCTGCCATACAGAGGGGGTTGGAGAGGGTAACAAACGTTGACTATGTTTGAAAGTATAAGTTAGAGGACAGAAAAACAGTTATCTTATACTTTTTATTGGTGTACATGGCTTCCCTTTTCAAAAGGGAAATCAGGTTTAATCAACTTACAGCAATTCTCTGAAGAAGCAAGATCTATGGTAGGCAGAGGGGAACCAGTGGATGTACTACAGGTTCCAGAAGGCAAATGATAAGATGCTGCATCACAGGTTATTGCAGTAAAATGAAGAATCATGGTGTTGGTGGAAGATTGCCTGGCTAACAGGAAACCAAGGTATAAATGGTCTTTTTCTAGTTGGCAAGATGAAAGGTATGGTATACCACAGGGATTGGTGAAATTTATATTTTTTACTATTTCCATAAATGACTGTGATGAAGACACTGTAGGTGTGGTGGCTATATTAGGTAGGTTAGTAACCTGTAAACAGTACATGAGGAGGCTACACGGGTTTATTAAAAGGTTCAGCGAGTGCACAAACATCTGTCAAAACATCTGTTTGGGCAGGAAAGAGCATATCGTCTTAATTATGAAGGATTATAGAACTGTGAGGTCCTCTGGGTCTGCATGATTTGCAAAATGTTCAGTATACAGGTACAGTAATTAGGAACGGTCACTGACTGTTATGGCTTTTATGAGGGAAATTGATTACCAACGTAGGGAAGCTACTCTTCAGTTCTATGGACCAATGGTGAGACCACATCTGGAGCACTGTGTACGGTATTGGTCTCAACTTAAGGATGTTAACGCATTGGAGGTAGTCCAGAGGAGGTTTACTATACTGATACCTGCAATGGGCAGGTTGACTTGTGAGTATAATTTGGACGGGGAAGGCTAGGCTTGTATTCACTGGAGCTAAGAATAGTGAGAGAGGACTTGATTGAAACATTAAAGATCCTCAAGGTTTTTGAAAGGGTGGATGCAAAAAGGATGTTTCTTCTGTGGGAAAAGCTAGAACTATTTAAAAATAAGGGGTCACCCCAGTTAAGAGAGGGACGAGGTGAAATTTTTTCCTTCAAGAGGGTCATGAGCCTTTGGTCCTCACTTCCCCAAAGGGCAGTGGAAGCAAGAGTCTCTGAATATTTTTAAGGCAGAGCTTGATAGGTCCTGGGTAAGCAAGGAGGTGAAATGCTCCCATGAGTAGCTGGGAATGCAGAGTTGTCACAATCTTATTGATTGGCTCACTGAGTCTGAGGACCCAAGTGACCTACTTCTGTTGCTAACTTCTATGTTCAAATGTAAAAGCACGAATGGAAGAAACACCGGGAAGCTGAAAATAAATGGATTCGGTTCGGTGTTACAGCAGAAAGTTCGCTCAGTAGAAAAATAAAAGTTCATCAGTAACCTAAAATGCAACTCAGAAAATGAGACCACCCAAACATGCTTTGATTTACAAATTATTTTGCAATTTATCTCACTTTCTTTCATAAACAAAGAAAATATACACAAAATTACACTGATGCTGGCAATAGAAAATACTCCAAATATTCTGCTATTAGAGTTTTGGCCTGAGTTTTGCTGATAAATGTCGGAAATTACAGCATCTGGGACTTCATTAATTCTTCAAACATGCAAGTCCCAAACTGACCAAGACTCTAGTGCCACATCTTTCACTAGGTCATGCCCTGGTGCCTAATAGAACATAGAACATTACAGCACAGTACAGGACCTTTGGCCCACAATATTGTGCCAACATTTTATCCTACTCTAATATCTATCTAACCCTTCCCTCCCATATAGCCCTCCATTTTTCTATCATTCATGTGTCCATCTAAGAGTTTCTTAAATGTCCCTAATGTATCTGCCCCACAACCTCTGCCAGCAGTGCATTCCACACACCCACCACTCTCTGTGTAAAAGGCTTACCACTGACATCCCCCTTATACCTCCCTCCAATCACCTTAAAATTATGCCCCCCTCATGTTAGCTATTTTCACCCTGGGAAATAGCTACCATGAGGGGGCACTTGGCTCACTGTTCCCTTGATCTATGCCTCATCATCTTGTAACTTCTATCAAGTCACCTCTCATCCTCCTCTCTAAAGAGAAAAGCCCTAGCTCACTCAACCTATCCTCATAAGACATGCTCTCCAATCCAGGCAGCATCCTGGTAAATCTCCTCTGCAGCCTCTCTAAAGCTTCCACATCCTTCCCATAATGAGGCGACCAGAACTGAACACAATACTCCAAGTGTGACCTAACCAGAGTTCTATAGAGCTGCAACATCACCTCGCAGCTCTTGAACTCAATACCCTGACTAATGAAGGCCAACACACCATAAGCCTTCTTGACAACCCTATAAACCTGCGTGGCAACTTTGAGGGAACTATGGACATGGACCCCAGGATCCCTCTGTTTCTCCACACTGCTAAAAGTCCTGCAATTAACCTTGTATTCTGCCTTCAAATTCAATCTTCCAACGTGCATCACTTTACACTTTTCCAGGTTGAACTCCATCTGCCACTCCTCAGCCCAGCTCTATATCCTATCAATGTCCTGTTGTAACCCACAGCATCCTTCTACTCTATCCATAACACCACCAACCTTTGTGTCATCAGCAAACTTACTGACCCACCCTTCCACATCCTCATGCAAGTCATTTATAAAAATCACAAAGAGCAGGGGTTCCAGAACAGATCCCTGCAGAACACCACTAGTCACCAACCTCCAGGCAGAATACACTCCAGCTACAACCACCACATCCACTGCTCTACCTTCATCAATGTGCTTTGTCACATCCTCAAAGAATTCAATCAGGCTTGTGAGGCATGACGTGCCCCTCACAAAGCCATGCTGATTGTCCCTAATTTGCCCACACCTGAAGTAAGATTCACTGGCCTGTAATTCCCAGGGTTATCCCTACTCCCTTTCTTGAACAAAGAAACAACATTTGCCACCCTCCAATCATCTGACACTACTCCTGTGGCCAGTGAGGACACAAAGATCACCGCCAAAGGTGCAGCAATCTCTTCCCTCACTTCCTGTAATAACCTTGGATATATCCCGTCCGGCCCCAGTGATTTGTCTATCCTAATGTTTTTCAAGTGTTCCAGCACATCCTCTTTCCTCACATTGACATGCCCTAGTGTATCAGCCTGTTGTACGCCATCTTCTCAAATGTCAAGGTCTCTCTCACTGGTGAATACTGAAGCAAAGTATTCATTAAGGACCTCCCCTACCTCTTCCGATTCCAAGCACGTTTCCACTTTTATCCCTGATCGGTCCTACCCTCACTCTAGTCATCCTCTTATTGTTCATGTACGTGTAGAATACCTTAGGGTTTTCTGTGATCCTACTCGCCAAGGCCTTCTCATGCCCCCTTCCAGCTCTCCTAAGTCCATTCTTAAGCTCCCTCCTGGCTACTTTGTAACTCTCCAGAGCCCTGTCTGATCCTTGCTTTCTAAACCTTAGGTAAGCTTCTTTCTTCTTGACAAGATATTCTATATCTCTTTTCAACCATTGTTCCTTTACTCTACCATCCTTACCCTGCCTCATTGGGACAAACCTACCCAGAACCCCATGCAAGTAACCCCTTAAACAACCTCCACATTTCTGCTGTGCACTTCCCCAAGAACATCTGTTCCCAATTTATGCTCCCAAGTTCCTGCCTAATAGCATCATAATTCCCCATCTCCCAATTAAATACTTTCCCATATTGTTTGCTGCTATCCCTCTCCAAGGCTACGGTAAAGGTCAAGGAGTTATGGTCACTATCTCCAAAATGCTCTCCCACTGAGAGATGTGAAACCTGATCAGGCTTACTGTCTAGTACCAGGTCCAGTATGACCTCTCCTCTAGTCAGTATATCCACATACTATGTCTGGAATCCTGCCTGAACACGCCTAACAAACACCACCCCATCGATCCCCTTTACACAAAGGAGGTGCCAATCAATATTAGGTAAGTTGAAATCATCCACGACAACAACCCTGTTATTTTTGCACCTTTTCAAAATCTGCTTCCTGATCTGCTCCTCAGCGTCTCTGCTGCTATTGGAGGATCTGTAGAATACTCCCAATAGAGTGATCGCTCCCCTCTTGTTTCTGACTTCCACCTACACTGACTCAGTAAATGATCCCTCCAGGATGCCTTTCTACAGCTGTGATACTGACCCTGATCAGCAAAGCCACTCCCCCACCACTTTTACCTCCATTCCTGTCCCTTTTGAAACATCTAAACCCCAGAATATCCAGCAGCCATTCCTGCCCTTGTGACAGCTACGTCTCTGTAATGGCCACAAAATCGTAGTTCCATGTACTCACCCATGCTCTAAGTTCATTACTCTTGTTCCTGAAATTTCTTGCATTAAAGTAGATACACTTCAGCCCATCCAAGTGACTGCAATTTTGCCCTTTCAACTGCCTGTCCTTCCTCAGTCTTTCTATGCACTGCACCTACTTGTACACTAAATGCACCAACCTCTGACCTATCACGCGGGTTCCCATCCCTCTGCCACACTAGCTTAAGCCCTCCCCAACAGCTCTAGCAAACCTGCCCGCAAGAATATTGGTCCCCCTCTAGTTCAGGTGTAACCTGTCCTTTTTGTACAGGAGGTCGTACCTTCCCCAGAAGAGATCCCAATAATCCACAAATCAGAAACCCTGCCCCCTGCACCAATTTCTCAGCCACACATTCATCTGCCAAATCAACCTATTCTCACCCTCACTGGCGCGTGGCACAGGCAGCAATCCAGAGATTATCAACCTTGAGGTCCTGCTTTTCAGCTTCCTACCCAAATCCCAATATTCCCTCTTCAGGAGCTCATCTCTTTTCCTACTTGTCATTGGTACCAATATGTACCAGGACTTCTGGCTGTTTACCTCCCCCTTCACAATGCTGTGGACCTAATCTGAGACATCTCTGACCCTGGCACCCGGGAGGCAGTATACCATCCGGGAGTCTCTTTCACATCCACAGAATCTCCTGTCTGCCCCCCATACTTTGGAATCCCCTATCACTATCGCCCTCTTCTTCTCCCCCCATCGCTTCTGCACCACACGACCAGGCTCAGTGCCAGAGACCTGGTCACTGTGGCTTTCCTGTGGTAGGTCATCCCCCTCAATAGTATCCAAAGTGGTACACCTGTTATTGAGGGGAACGGCCACAGGGGTACTCTGCACTACCTGCCTATCCTCCGTCCTTCTCCTGACAGTCACCCAGCTACCTGCCTCCTGCAGCTTAGGAGTGACTGCCTCCCTGTAGCTCTTATCTATGAAGTCCTCATTCTCCTGGAGCCGAAGGTCATCCAGCTGCAGCTCCAGTTCCCTAACACGGTCTATAAGGAACTGCAGTTGGATGCACCTTGTGCAGATGTAGCTATCAGGGAGACTGGAGGTCTCCCAGAACTCCCACATCTCACAAGATGAACACACCCCTGATCCTGGAGCCATTCTAACTACTCTAGCCGGCACTAAAGGAAAAATCAAAGAAAGACAGAAAGAAAGAAAGAAAGAAAGAAAGAAAGAAACTTACCAGAGACTTACCTTAGCCTCCGCCTCCTCTTGCCAAAGCCTCTTGATCCAAAGCCTCAAGTGCTCCACTCAAGGCGGCACGGTAGCGTAGCAGTTAGCTCGACGCTATTACAGTGCCAGCGATCAGGGTTCAATTCCCATTGCTGTCTGTAAGGAGCTTGTATGTTCTCCTGTGTCTACGTGGGTTTCTGCCGGGTGCTCCGGTTTCCTCCCACATTCTAAAGACGTACGGGTAGGTTAATTTGGGGTTTAAAATGCGCGGCGCGGACTCGTTGGGCCAGAAGGGCCTGTTACCATGCTGAAAATGAAATTTAAATTTAATTTAACCCTGGGCCACTTTCACAATGGATGCTCCCCTTATATCTACCTTCCTTTTATTCACTGCTGTTAATTAGCCCATCAGCTATTAACAATTTGTAATTGTGCCTCTTTTAGAGTCTTGCAAGGTGAAACTCACAAGCACACTTACAGAGACTCGCCTCTTTTCAAAGCTCCCACTCCAAATCTTGCTCCAATCCCGACTCTGCAAGGTGAAATACCCACACGGGGATTGTTGGGCCATGAGGAAGAAAGGTAAGGAGGCAAGTTCTTTTTTTCATTAAAATAATTGTTTGTACTTGTTTAATGCTATTATTTAGAAGTGTTTTTATTTTCTCTAATTCTAAACATAATCTTTAATTCGTTATTTCATCAGTTTTTAAATGTTTTTGACAATCAAAGACCTTCAGAATTATTTAAAAACCTTGATAGCTTTGACAATTGTTAAGGTTTGGGGCAGAGCGTTTATAGCTGATGAAACCTTCCAAGGCAGTTCTGTGGGTAGGGATCATTGTGATTCGCATACATCATCCAAATCTTGTAAATTTCTACAGATGTACGGTGGAGAGCATTCTGACTGGTTATGTCACAGCCTGTTATGGAGGCTCTAAAGCGCAGGTTCGCAAGAGGCTACAGAGGTTTGTGGACTCAGCCAGCTCCATCATGGGCTCAACCCTCCCCGCCATTGAGGACATCTTCAAGAAGGCGGTGCTTCAAGAAGGCGGCATCAGTCACTAAGGACCCTCACCATCCGGGACATTCCCTCTTATTGTTACTACCATCAGGGGGAGGTACAGGAGCCCGAAGACCCACACTCAATGATACAGGAGCAGCTTCTTCCCCTCCGCCATCAGATTTCTGAACGGTCCATGAACCCGTGAACACTACGTCATTATTCCCTTTTTTCACTACTTATCTTGTAATTTATAGTAATTTTATATCTTTGCTCTGTACTGCTGCCGCAAAACAACAAATTTCGCATCATATGAGTCGGTGATAATAACCTGATTCTGATTCATGCCATAGTATCCTCTGCCAATACTCGAGGTATAATCTCTCAGGCCAGCAAGACAGGCCCTTTACATCCTGATTTGGCAAGTTCAGGAAAGCAGCAATTGTGGGCAGAAGGCCTGTATCAGCAATAGCCGGGCCAATGTTTCAGGTCAATTACCAAAGCTCAAAAATCTGGAATATTTTATTTGGCCATTGGCGAAACAGAGGCTCTCAACTGAGATAAATGCATCAATATTTGCAAACTGCGGGCCATGATCCCATGATCAAACATTACATTACCCAACAAACTGGAATATATCCAGAGTCTGCAACCCCACATTCGCTTTATGAATCTCCCTGCACCAAAACATAAAACTTGGCTTCCCCCGAGTTCAATGGGTTCACAGGATCACGCACGGTGTGGGCTCCGCCTGCAGTTCAGAAGGCAGGGGTAACCCAAAGGAGTGGGAGCTCTTTTCATTCAGCTGGAGAAGATTAAGGAATCCAATAGGCACATCTAGAATTATGAAGGGCATTAATAAGGTAATGGTTGACAACTAGAAGACACAAATTTAAGATCAGCACCAAGGAGCAGCAAAAACAAATTTTTTTTCAAATAACACAAATTGTGAAATTTACAAAAAATTTTTAGAAGTTACAGGGTTCCGGAGAATAAAGTGAGGAATGGGACCATTTAGATAACTCCTCAATGAACTGGCAAAGCACAATGGGCTGAAAACCCTCTTTATAATATTTGATGTGGGATGTCCTTTTGCAAACTTGGTAAAAAAAAGCCAGTAACATTCTTGGGGGCTGATTGTCCTGTCAGTATAGCCAACAACGGGTGGTGTAAAAGTCTTCTACCTACATACACTCAATCCTGCTCAGCAGCATGGTAGTGTAGCGGTTAGCATGATGCAATTACAGTGCCAGTGACCCAGGTTGAATTCCTGCCGCTGCCTGTAAGGAGTTTGGACGTTCTCCCTGTGTCTGCGTGGGTTTCCTCCGGGTGCTCCAGTTTCCTCCCACATTCCAAAGACGTACGGGTTAGCAAGTTGTGGACATGCTATGTTGGTGCCGGAAGAGTGGCGATACTTGCGGGCTGCCCCCAGCACATACTCAGTAACGCAAAAAGACGCATTTTCGATGTACATGTGACTAATAAATAAATATCTTATCCAATCATCATACGGTGATCTCAGGTAGAAGATAGATTTAGAGGAAGAATAGTGGAATGTAACCTATGCTACCATACCCAAGTGATCAGTTGTGTTAAAGACAAAAAGCAGGGTTCAAGTTCAAGTTTATTGTTGTCATACGTAAACACAGGGTATAAACGCCAGGACAATTAGCTTTTTGCAGCAGCAGCACAGTACATTACAAGACGAGGACAAACACAAGTTAACGTAAACTTAAATTAACAAGGGATAAGAACTTCCGCGGTGACAGGTAGTTGCAGTAAGAGACTTGGGCATGCCGTGGAGATAGGAATAAGTAATACTGTTGAGAGACAGAGAGAATGCAAGCTACAGAGCTCAGCTCAGGGATGAACATGGTGCCAAAAGTGCATAAGCAGAAGAATCAAGAGGAGATGTTCTACAGTATCAAAAAGTGTCTGTTAACTTAACAATATGATCATGTACAAAATTGGAGATAAAAAAAGCAGACTTTAATGTTAGCACATATTCCATTTACTCTCCAATCTGCTCTAAAGTGCTTCAATCTTTTTTCTTGTTGTACTAAATTATAATGACATTCCTATAGTAGCACACATATATTCTGATTTAATAAAGTTCATTGGTTTCCTCAGAGAAAAGCTGACTAGTTGTTACTGTACATTAGGCAATTGTCTTGTATATCAAACTGCAGTATTGTTATGCGTAGACAGGTTAACAGATGCTTGGGAGGACAGATACAAGAATGCAATTCAAATCTAGGAATTTTGATGGTGTTATGAATCAAGAAGCCAAGGTTGTCCTTAATGAATATTTGCAGGACCTGCCACAGATTAACCTCCAGCAGCAACAGTGTTGTGCTGAGTTGTTAGTCTTGCCCCAGATTCTGGAGGTTCGGGGTTCAAAACTCACCCAGAGAACGGAGCACAAAATCTCAGCTGCCCCTCCAGTGGAGCACTGAAGCTTTTTCGTATCTCCTCAATTAACACATTATTATTCTATGATTGATTAAAGTAGAGGGTGGTGAATTTGTGGAATTCCTTGCCACATACAGCAGTGGAGGCCAGATCATTGGAGGCATTTAAGGAAGAGATAGCTAGATACCTAATTAGTCAAGGTATCAAGGGATATGGGGATAAGGCTGGAAATTGGGGTTAGACTAGTTTTTTTTGCACCCCCCCCCCCACAATTTCTCATTTCTTTTTCTTTTTTCCCTTTTCTTTGGAGCAGACTCGATGGGCCGAATGGCCTACTTCTGCTCCCTTATCTTGTGAATGTGAATGTGCTGCACAGAATGAGGCCAGTCACCTCATCCATGCCTATGCTGTCTCTTTCACAGAGAGGGCTTACTTTGTCTCATACTTCTCAACTTTCCAAGTTACTCATTCTCAAGCATATGTTAACATCAATGACGGTATCAGTTTCCAACACCTTTTCAGGTAGACCAGTCTGGATTCCAACAGAAAAAACTCATAGAGCTTTTGCTACAATTTGCCGAAGGAATCATTATTTCTATCCCATCTAACTAAAACTCTCATCACCTCAAAAACCTTGATTAGATCACCTCTCCAGGAAGAAAATCCTAACCTTTCCAACATCTTCTCATAATTACCACACCTGACCCCAGGTAATCCCTTGTTTAATCTCCTCAATACAAGAACAGTTATGTTGCAGATGTACAAGGTATTGGTGAAGCCACACTTGGTGTACTGTGTACAGTTTTGGTCACCCTGTTATAGGAAAGACATCATTAAACTGGAAAGAGTGCAGAGAAGATCTATGAGGATGCTGCCAGGACTTTATTCCTTGGAACATAGGAGATTGAGGGGTGACCTTATAGAAGTATTAAAATCATGAGGGGTATAGATAGGGCGCACATAATATTTTTCCCAGGGAAGGGGAACTAAAATCTAGAGGGCATAGGTTTAAGGTGAAAGGTAAAAGATTTAAAAGGGACCTGAGGGGCAACTTCTTCACGCAGAGGGTGGTGCGTATATGGAACAAGCTGCCTCAGTGGTTGAGGCAGGTACAATAATAACATTTAAAAGACAGTTGGATAAGTACATGGATAGGAAGGTTTTAGAGGGATGTGGGCCAAACGCGGGCAAATGGGACTAGCTTGGTGGGCACCATAGTTGGCATGGACGAGTTGGGCTGAAGGGCCTGTTTCCGTGCTGTATGGCTTTGACTCTATAACACAAAAAATAAGAGCAGGAGTAGACCACTACGCCCTTCAAGTCTGCTCCGTCAATCAATACGCTCATGGTTGATCTGCCCCAGGCCTCATCTCTTCTGTATCCGAGGACGGGTAATGTACAGTCGATGTTTTGGGTTGAGACTCCTCATCCGAGTTCTTCCACCAGCTCGTTTCTTGCTCCAGATTCCAGCATCTCCCGTCTCTTGTGTCACTCATCTCTTCTGTGCCAGTTCTACATAGCCCCAAATCCCTAATCTTTCAAAGATGTATCTACCTTCTCTTCAAGTACCTCCAATGAACTAGCCTCCACTACCGTCTGGGAGAAGACCTTTCTCAGGTTTTCACAATTCTCCTGGAACACGCCCAAAAATGTCCACACCAATCCAACCGCGGCCTGCCAGTGATGAGCATCATCGCGTTTCTGTATTCACCTCTACTGTAAACCCCAGTAATCCTTTTACTCCCCTCTCACCTTATCAATGTGCTCTGCTACCTTAAAGGATTTCTGTACATGGTCACTAAGGTCTGTCTAAAGGTGTGCTACTTACAGTGTCTACATTAGAGATAGTGTTAGCATAACGCTACTACAGCGCCAGCAACTCGGGTTCAATTCCAGCCACTGTCTACAAGGAGTTTGTACGTTCTTCCTGCGTCTGCATGGGTTTCCTCCGGGTGCTCCGGTTTCCTCCCACATTCCAAGGACATACGGGTTAGGAAGTTGTGGGCATGCTATGTTGGCGCCGGAAGTGTGGCAACACTTGTGGGCTGCCCCCAGAACACTCTACGCAAAAGATGCATTTCACTGTGTGTTTCGATGTACATGTGACTAATAAAGATTTTATCTAGATTGAACTTAATTTGCTATGAATTTGCACAGTTCTCTACATGTCTTACACAGGTCTAAGTAGCCACAGAGAAAGGAGAGTCTGGAGCCTTAAATAAAGGCAGCAAAAATTCAAACAACCCCATGATGCAATCAGGTTTTCTCATAAACATAGTTATATCAGTGAAACAAACTGCATATATCATAGCATAAGAATTTCCAAACAGCTTAAAAGAAAAACTTCAACCATGACTTCACACAAAGTACTCACTTCCAACTTGTAATGTGACTGAACCAACAGCTGAACAACATTAAAAAAGCCAGGACATACCAAAAACAGCGTTCATTTGTCACACAGCTTAACTAGTCAGACACTATAATCCATTCCCATCGTCCCACCACAGGCAACTGCTTTACTCGGAGAAGCTGCCTTCAGAGCACGACAAGTGAAACTGGAGCTCAAATTAAATCCTCTTTCTGATGACCACAACTGTCCAACAACAATGAAAACAGCACCATCCAAGCTTGTTTCGTTTTGGTAAAACGGTATCATTTTCTATACAATGCACAAAAGGTGCTGGAGGAACTCAGCAAGTCAGGCAGCACCCGTGGAGGGAAATAAACAGTCGACGTTTCGGGCCCAGACCCTTCATCAGGACTGGAGAGGAAGAGGACAGAAGCCAGAATAAGAAGGTGGGGGGAGGGGAAGGAGCACACGCGGGCAGGGGACAGGTGAGTTCAGGTGAGAAGGGGAAGGTAGGTGGGTGGGGAGGAGGAGAAGATGTAATAAGCTGAGAGGTGATAGGTAGAAGAGGCAAAGGGTTGAAGAAGGAGGAATCTGGTAGGAGAGGGCAGTGGACCATGGAATAAAAGGATGGAGGAGGGGAGGAGAGGGCAGGTCATCAAGGCGGGGGAAGGGAGCCACAGGAATAAGGGAAGACAAAGGATTGGGGGGGGGGGGGGAAGGGGGGTTACCAGAGTTGAAATCGATGTTGAAGCCGTCAGGCTGGAGAATCCCAAGGCGGAATATGAGGTGTTGTTCCTCCAACCTGACCTGGCCTCAACGTGGCAGTAGAGGAGACCATGGATAGGCACATTAGTACGGGAGTGGGATGTGGAACTGAAGTGGGTGACACTGGGAGGTCCTGGCTGTTGCGGCGGATGGAGCAAAGGTGCTCGAGGCAATAAAAGAGGTTGAGGGTGTGAAGTTAAGTTCTGCAGCAAATTACCTTCCAAAATCCAAAAATAAAACCACCAATTCAGCATTTCCTTTGAATCAGCTGAAAGGAGGATTTCTGGGACAGATGCAAAATTTTGTCTTATGTAACACTCATCACTTCACAAAATCAGAAAGGGCCACTATAGACAGGTATGCAAAGTGAAATAAGTTTCACCAGAATACTTAGCTGCCACAAGCAGAGCAGAAAATACTGGAAATACTTAGCATGTCAGGCTGCATCTGTTGGAGTCAGAGACTCTTAGTCAGAACTGAAAAGGAGACAAAAGAAGCTTGTAAAGCTGCAGGGAGGGTGGGGGAGTGGGAAGTCTCTGATGGTAAAACTGGGGTGACCACAGGAATAAGCTGTAAACAAGGTTATCTGGTCATGGGAGCAGTTAGAGAGTGAGAATAGAAACAACTATGTTAATTTTATGTCTGCACTGTACTGCTGCCACAAAACAACAAATTTCAAGTCATATAAGGCAGCGATAATAATCCTGATTCTGAATTGAACACAAGACAAAATAACGTGGTAGTTGCAAAATGCAGAGCAGGAAGATGTGCCCAGCAGGTCAGGCTCAAGTAGCTTTATTAAACTGTGTTGTGTACAGTTCTGGCCGCCACACCACAGGAAGGATGTGGTTGCAAAAGAGTGCAGGGGGGATTCACCAGGACGTTGTGTGGAATGGAGAGCTGTAGTTATCAGGAGAGATTGGATAGGCTGAGTTTATTCTTACTGAATATAGGAGACTGAGGGGCGACCTTACAGAGGTCTGTAACATTAGCATAGATAGGGTAGATAGAGTCTTTTCCCCAGGGCAGGGGGTAGTCTAAAATTAGAAGGCACATGTTTAAGGTGAGAGGGGAGAAATTTAAAGGAGGCCTGAGAGGTAAGTTTTTCAACACAGAGATTAGTAGCCACCTGGAACAAGCAGCCAGAGACAAATACCATTACAATCTCCCTTCTTTCCAGTCCAGATGAAAGGTCTCAACCTGAAGCGTCGACTGTCTATTTCCCTCTGTAGATGCTGCCTGACCTGCTGAGTTCCGCCAGCACCTTGTGTGTTGCTCCAGATTTCCAGCATCTTGTGCCTGCCATTACAATATTTAAAAGGCGTTTGGACAGGTACTTGGATAGGAAAGGCATAAAGGGACTGGGCTTCATACAGGCAAATGGGATTAGTGTAAACAGGCATCACAGTCGGCATAACTGAGCTGGGCAGAAAGAGCCGATTTCTTTGCTGTACGATTCTAAGATTCTGTGTATCCTATTTTATTCTAATGTTACAAAGGACTTCCTGCCTTTTTCCTATCATCTGTGGGGTTGCAAGTGCCCAAGCTCAGCTCCACCTCTTTCTGATAATAGGATGATAGTCCTCAACCCTGTATCCAAATTCGACACTGGTAAAGGCTCATGATGAAAAGTGCTGAAGTGGGATTGTTGATCACTACTGAGCTGTCAAATGCAAAAAGAATGAGGTGCAGAACAGGCCATTTGATATAGAAGATACAGGAGCCTGAGGGCACATACCACCAGGCTCAAGGACAGCTTCTATCCCACGGTGATAAGACTATTGAATGGTTCCCTTATATGATGAGGTGGACTCTTGACCTCACAATCTACCTTGTTATGACCTTGCACCTTATGGTCTACCTGCACTGCACTTCCCTGTAGCTGTGACATTTTACTCTGTACTCTGTTATTGTTTTTACCCTGTGCTACTTCAATGCACTGTGTAACGAATTGATCTGTACGAATGGTATGCAAGACAAATTTTTCACTGTACCTTGGTACAAGTGACAATAATAAACCAATACGGCCCTTTAAGCCTACTCCGTCACTGAATAAGATGGTGCAATGACCTGACCTTGGCCTCAGCCTCACTTTGATGTCTGTTTCAACTGTCCTAACGCCAAAAAAAATCCATCCATCTCAATGCCTTCAATAATTCAGCCTCCATGGACACCTGGTTTCTAAACATTCACAATCCTCAGATCCTAGAGTTATGGATCACAGTTTAAAAAAATAAGAGGTTGCGCATGGAGGTGAACTTCTTTTCCTCAGTGGTTCTTGAGTTGTTGGAATGGGTGGTGACAATCTGCTCTTCGAATATACGTTTATGGCCGTGGTAGATAGATCCTTGATAAGCAGTGGGGTGGAAGCTTACTGCAGGTAGTCAGGAACGCGGAGCTGAGATTACCATCAGATCAGCCGTGATCTTACTAAATGGCAGAGCAAGCTTGAGGGGTCTGGTGGGCTGCTCCTGCTCCTAAACCATAAGGTCATGTGGTATTTTAAGTGCACAAGCTCAGCATCACTATTCAAAGCACAATTTGCTTTGGCAACTACCTATATACTGTCAGACAATAGTCAGTCCTCTCATGCAAATAGTTAATATAGATTTACATAGCTGAAGCCCCAGTACTGGCACCTGTGTCGCTGCATTAGTTACAGCTCTGTTTGACAATGATCTATTAACCCAGCAGTACTTACCGTGTGCAGTAAGAAGCATAAGCAATGAAATATCCAAATGGATGCTGCTCCTAATTACTCATTTAGTAAAGGCAACACCAAGTGGGCCAACTGGACCGGATGTCCCAGATTTGATTCTGAAACTACGGCAAGCTAATTAATTTTGATTGATTAGAGACCCTCTCATTGGTTAGCAGTAATCCAGTAATCCTAGTCAGCAACTGCACATCAAGGGAGAAGGCTGGGATGCCCTACCATTGTGAAACTGGTGGTAGAGAATGAAGGCATGGCTCCATCCCGCACACAAACATTGAGGTGCTGCATTACGATAAAATGGACTCTTGACCTCACAATCTACCTTAGCACTCAAGGTCAGCAAGTCATTATTTAAGCTGAGTAAGAATCCAAAATGTTGCAGTGCAAAAGGATCTGGGGGTTCTTATACATGAGGAACAAAGATTTAGTATGCAAGTACATTGAGTAATTAAGAAGGCTAATGCTAGGTTGGGCAGGTTCATGGATAGGAAGAGTTCAGAGGGATATGGGCCAAATGCAGGCAAATGGAACCAGCTCAGGAAGGATCCTTGGTCGGTATGGACCAGTTGGGTCAAAGGGCCTGTTTCCATGCTGTACAATTCTATGACTCCAACTCTACGAATCTCTGAGTTATGGCCTTGCATCTTATTGTCTGCCTGCACTTTCTCTGTAACTGTAACACTTTAATCTGCATTCTGTTATTGTTTTTGCTTGTACTACCTCAATGTACTGAGGTGATGAAATGATCTGTATGGATGGCATGCAAAACAAAGTTTTCCACCACACCTCGGTAGCAGGTGACAATAATAAACCAATTTACCAATGGTACTATCCTTCACACAACCTTCTACATTAAAGATCTCAATACACTATGAAAAAGTGCAATAATGTTCCAGCACTAGATAGTACTGGATAGTTCCAGCGCTTTAACTTAAAAATTAAAATAAGATAAATAACAAAGCAGAGTAGTGATACAAGAGACTGCAGACGTTGGAATCTGGAGCAACAAACAAGATGCAGGTCAAGCAGCACCTGTGGAAGAAATGAACAATCGACTTTGAGTCAAGACCGTTCTTCGGTCCAGCTGAAGGGTCTTGACCAACAACATTGTCCATTTCCTTCCACAGATGCTGCCTGACCCGCTGAGTTCCTCCAGCATCTTGTTTGTTGCCAAATAACAAAGCATTTATGCCACTTTTCCCTACATACTTCTGAACTGTAGTCAGCGTTGTAATGTAAAATGCAACGATAGTTGCATGCAAAATGCCATTAGAAGTTCCAAAAGGTGACCAGCAGCTATGGAAATACAATTCTTTCATTTACATCTGTAGAGGCTGTGGATGGCTGGTGAAAAGAACCACGCATTTTAAACAAAGGCAGTCTTGTTTATTGCAGTGAACACCGATGACACAACTTTACAAATATTTTGCGAGCCTACTTGTTACTTTCTCAGGGAGGGTTGGAGTGTGAAATGGAGAAGGTGAAACAGACGTGGAAAGCTAATTCCTCAAGTACACTGGGCAAAGAACTGTCATTTTTCCAATGTCTTCTCATGATCCAATGCTCAAAACAAATTGCTTGAGGACAAAATGACCTTCTTCAAAGTTCTGACAGCAGAGCAGAGATAAATGTTTACCTGTTAACTACAGCAACTCTGGCGGCTTGTACAGTGGCTGGAGTGACCAGGACAACTTACAATTATGCATGTTCAATGTTAAATGTAAATGAAACTTAATCTCCTCAGGAAACCAGTGACCTTAACTATTACATTTATGTATCACTTTATATGAAAGCAATCGAGTGAAGAACAACCTTGTTCAGAGTACTGACTAAATGAAAGGGGAAAGGTAACCCAGACAAATGGAGGTGGTGAGTAAAAATAGTCAAAGTCAATGGTGAGAATACCACCCCAAAAGGGATCCACTCCATGGGGAGCCGTTGTGAACTGTAACTGTAGTGAGGCAACAGAGGCAGGATCAAGGGAGAGGAGGGCACATGGGAGGGGAAGGGTGTAGCAGTTAGCGTAACGCTATTACAGTGCCAGCGACCCAGGTTCAATTCCCACCACTGTCTGTGAGGAGTTTGTACGTTCTCCCCTTGTCTCTGTGGGTTTCCTCCAGGTGCTCCGGTTTCTTCCCACGTTCCAAAGATGTACGGGTTAGGAAGTTGTGGGCATGCTATGTTGGCGACGGAAGAGTGGCGACACTTGCGGGCTGCCCCCAGAACACTCTACGCAAAAGATGTATTTCATTGTGTGTTTTGATGCATGTGACTAATAAAGATATCTTACCTTGTGAGGAAAGGGGACGGTCCCAGGGAACGAGGGAGGGGGAAACCTCAAGGTTCAACAACAGCTTCTTCTGCACTGCCATCAGGTTTAAAATTAATATTTTATTTACAGCGTCGTAACAGGCCCTTCCGACCCAACGAGTCCGCGCCGCCCATTTTAAACCCCAAATTAACCTACCCGTACGTCTTTAGAATGTGGGAGGAAACCAGAGTACCCAGAGGAAACCCACGCAGACACGGGAGAACGTACAAACTCCTTACAGACAGCGACGGGAATCGAACCCCGATCGCTGGCGCTGTAATAGCGTCGCGCTAACCGCTACGCTACCGTTCTTGAACCGACCTGAAAAACCCCAACACTACCTTGGACTGTATTTCTTTTCTCTCAATCTTGCACTCGAGTCGTGGTTTATTTTGTTGTTTATGTTGCACGCATGCAAGTTGTGTATAATTTATGCTATTTTAAGTTAATTTATGTTTGTCCTCGCCTTGTAATGTACTGTGCTGCTGCTAAAAGCTAATTTTCATGGCATGTGTTCCCTGTGCCCATGACGACGATACACTTGAACTTGCCCAAGGGAAGGGCGGGGCTCAGTAGGGAACAGTCAGCCCCTTGTATCAGGGAACGAGTGAGGAAGGGAAGGAGTAGCAAGAAGAATAAAGGTGGCTGCAGTCCCATTGGAGAGCCTCCTTACATTAACTGTCTGAGCGTTATCACTTGGCCTTTGATCTTGAGGTGGTGGTGAAGGAGATCTGGGTACATGACAATTGGGGAGAAAGGCTGGAAGTGGCAGATTTTGGTCCTGCTTACAACCAAACTCTCCAACTACTGGCTAAGGAAAAGAGGAAATTTGTGGGAAAAGAGCCATCACGCAACACTAACAGGATAGCTCTGTCAAGGAGCCGACACCGGCACATTGCGCTGAATGATTCTACAAACATTGGTGCTCATGCCACACACGGATTCAGAAGGAGAGAGAGGAGTAGAGACTGGAAACAACACCATCACAAACTCTTCAAAAGGAGATGATCCTGATGGTGAGGTGCAGTGAACTGGGACTGTGGTAAATTTCCACAGCACTGGAACTTTGGCGGCTCAGCCTGGTGGAAGATATCACCATTGCTGGGAGCCAGAGATCCCCCAGTAATGACAGCTGGCAGCAAAAGAAGGGGAAGTCTACATCACAGAGAACAGGAAATCAGTGTGGACAGCTTCCTTCGAGGTCAATGATGAGTGCCAAAGCTTCACTGCTGACCGCAAAATATGGAGCAACATCTCATGATGAGAGCCTTATTTGGATTAAACAGCTTTTTGACAAAACTTCCACAATTTCAAATTCCTCTGAAATTTTTCATTATTAATTAAACATTTTTTCAATACATGTCATGCAATGAATGCAGCAGCCCATTTGCTCACATCTTTGACAGAAATCACAAGTTAATCCATCCTGGCATTGCTGGAAGAGTATTAAACATCAGCCAGCACACAGGAGTAAACCTTGCTGCTCTTTAAGTAGTGCTGAGAGTCCATATGGGCCATATTTATATCCCTATGTCCTACTGCCCTATGTTCTCCTCAATCAACACAGAACTGCAAATATGTCATAATTCCCTACTTTAGTCAATGACGCATCAAGTTCTTTATGTGGACCCTTAAAAGGGGAAGAGACATATTTAGGAAGGGAATTCTGCAGCTTAGAACTAGCATCTGAAAACGTGTATACCTACATTAAAGCAATCAAAATCATGGTGCATATGAGGACAGAAATGGGGGAAGGCAGAGATCTGGGAGGCAAAACGTGGCATCAGGATGGCTCAAGTTGTGGCCACTAACAAACAGGCAAGGGAAATACGGGAATGGAATGAGGCCAGATTCAGACGAATAGAAATGTCTGGAATTCATTTGCAAATAGTCACAAGTCAGTCAAAGTCCATGACCCCGATCTTCCACTGACCAGTGGGTGGCCCCAGCTCTCTGCCTGCCTGCCTGCCCTTGGAACACCCCATTCCTTCCAGTGGGTCCCTGCCCAGAAGCGCAGCTCCCAATTGATTGGCAATGTCCAGCGTGGTGCCAAGACCTCTCTGACCCCACCCCAAGAATGGGTTTGGCAGCTCGAGGCACCAGCCTCAGGATCACTAGCTGTCAAAACCACTGAGACTGAACATCTGAGATTTTCAAGAATGCTTGGGAATGAATAAAAATATTACCAAAATATTAAGATTTTAAAAATTACAGTACTAAAATCACATGCACACATGAAAAGATTTAGAAAACATCTGCTCACTGTACGCCCAGCATCTGAGTCACGGAGCACAGAAATGGTCCCTTCAGCCCACCACATCCATGCCGACCTTTTTGCCCATCTACACTCATCCCATTTGCCCGCACTAGCTTCTTACCCTTCTCTGCCTTGCCTATTTAACTGCCTGTTAACCACAGTGACTCCACCACCTCTCAGTTACCTCTCAGATCACCTTTAGAACTACTTCCCCTCACCTTAAACCTATCCCGGCTTTTTTGCTACCTCTCCCACGGGAAAAAGATTATGACCATCTACCTTCTTATAATTTTATTTACCTCCATCAGGTCACCGCTTTGCTCCAGGGAAAACAAGCCCAGCCTATCCAATCTCTCCCCATAACTAAAGCCCTCCAATCCAGGCAACGTCCTGGTGAATCTCCTCTGCACTCTCTCCGGCACAACCACATCCTTCCTATAGTGTGGCGACTAGAACTGCACACAGTACTCCAACTGTGGTTTAACCAGTGTTTTGTAAAGTTGCAACATAGTGTTCTAACTTTTATATTCTATGCCTTGAACTACAAAGGCAAGCATACCATATGCCTTCTTCACCACCCTGTCTACCAGCATTGCCACTTTCAAGGAACCATGAACTTAAACACCAAGATCAAGATTTCTTAATGTCCTACCATTTACTGTACATATGCCCTACCTCTATTTGGCTTCCCAAATGAATCACCTTGAACTTGTCAAGATTAAATTCCATCTGCCAACGTTCTACGCAACTTTCCCTTTGATCTATATCCTGCTGTAGTCTTAAATAACCTTCCTTCTTATTTTGTGTCATCCGCCAACTCCCTATCTCCTACATTCACATTGATCATTAATATACATCACAACAAGGGTACCAGCACTGATCCTTCCTGTCCACTTCTGGTCACAGACTTCCAATTAGAAAAGCATCCTTCCACCGCTAGACTCTGCCTCCAATCAACTCTGGGTCCAATTAGCCAGTTCACCTTGGATCTCATGTGCCTTAATGCCTGGACCTGCAGGACCTTGTCAGCCCACCGTGTAGGACCTTGTCGGATACATTTCTAAACTCCGTACAAACATCATCTACTGCCCTGCTTCATCAATTTTCTTAGATATCTCCTCAAAAAAACTCAGTCAAATTAGTGAGACAGGATTTCAACTACACAAAGCGATGCTGACCATGCCCAACCCAAGTGTACATAAATCCCATCCATTATGATTCTCTAATAATTTCCCTACCTCTGACATCAGGCGCACTGACTTATTCCTGTTTAACTTCTTAAATAAAGGAGCAACATTAACTGTCCTCCGGTCTTCTGACACATCACCTGTGGCTAACAAAGTTGCAAAAATTGCTATGGTCTCCCTTGCTTCCCATATCAACCTGGGATAGATCTCATCCGGCCCTGAGGATTTACCAACACTTATGCGTCCCATGACATCCAACACCTCCTCCTTCTTGATACCAACCTGCTCCAGATTATCCACATATCTCTCTCTGAACTCACCATCTTCCATGTCCTACTCCTTGGCGAATACAGATGAGAAGTATTCATTTAGGACTCGCTCACATGCACTGGCTCCACACACAGGTTATCCTTTTGATCCCTAAGGGACCTACTCTTGCCCTGGTACCCTCTTGCTCCTGATATAGAATGCCTTAGGATTCTCCGTAATTGTACTTGCCAAGGACATTTCATGGGCCCCTTTAGACTTCCTCGCTTCTTCCTCAAGTACCCTCCTCCATATTCCTCAAGGGACTCCCAGTTGCCTATACCTGCCATACATTTCCTTTCACCTTTACCAGAACATGCTGGCCCTGAACTCTTGCTAACTCTGCTATAAAAGACTCCCACTTGTCAGCTGTTGTTTTACCCACAGCACCTGCTCCCAATCTATGTTTCCCAGGTCCTCTCTTACACCATTGAAATGTCTTCCCCCAATTCAAGACCTTAACTTGGGCGACGAACTTTATCCCTTTATATAACTACCTTGAAATTTGCAGAATTATTGTCACTGTTCCTAAAGTGTTTTCACACCAGCACTTCCACCACTGGCCCAGTTTCATTTCCTAAGATAAGACTGAGTACTTACCATCTGGACTCTCTACATGTTACCATTAGGATGTTCTACATGTTGTCTCAAAAACTTTTCCAGCATGCATTTAACAAATTCTGCCCCATCTAAGCCTCTTGCACTAAGGCAATGCCAGTCAAAATTGGGGAAGTTGAAATCCCCGACTACTTATAACCCAATTGCCCTTACACCTTTCTGCGATTTGCTTACATATCTGTTCCTCTCATTCCCACTGACTATTGGGAAACCTATAGTATAACTGCAGCAAAGTGATTGCCCTTTTCTTATTCCCAAGTTCTACCTATATGGCCTTATTGAATAAGGTTGATATCCTCCCTAAGTACTGCTGTTATGTTCTCTCTGATCAGTAGTGTCACACCCCCTCTGTATTCCCCTCCGTCAGGTCTGAAACTTCTCTACCCCAGTACACTGACCCCCAGTCCTGCCCTTCCTTCAATCAAGTTTCCATGATTGCAGCAACACCATAGTTCCAAGTGCTGGTCCATGCTCTAAGCTCATCTGATTTACCTGTGAGGCTCCTTAAAGTAAATGCCATTGAGCCTGGCAGTCTTCCCATTCTCCCTAACCTGTCTGTCTGCTCTGCCCACTTAATTTGTTTTACCCATCCTCTACATTTTCACCCACCTGTTGCACAGCTATTACGCTTCCCACCAGCTTTCCCCACCCCCCCTCACCAAATTAGTTTAAACCCCCCCGAGTAGCATGAGCAACCTCCCTGCAAGAATACTGGTCCCCCTCCAGTTTAGGGTCAACTCTCTCTGTACAGGCCCACAACCCGCAGATGTGATCCCAAAGTTCAAAGTACCAGAAGCCCTCTCTCCTGCACCAGCTCTTTAGCCTCACATTCATCTGTCCTATCCTCCTAGATCTACCCTCACTAGCATGTGGCACAGGAAGTAATCCTGACATTACAAGCCTAGAGATCCTGCTTTGTAACCTTCTGCCTAACTCCCTGAACTCACTTTGCAGGACCTCATCCTCTTTCCTACCCATGTCCTTAGTACCAATGTGTACTCCAACATCCCCGTTAGTTCCCATTGATTTCAATGGGGCCACTGAGCATGTGCCAAATCCAGCCCAAGAGCTGAGAAAGCTGGCCGAGCCTGCATCTCCCTGTTGGATCCCATGATATGTCGACCAGTGTACGATGTGTGACCTGAGCCCGGCAATTAATGGGAGTGGAAAGCTGGACTTCAGCCGACGATCAGAAGTCCTGAGATTCCGCTCAGTTAAATGTGTAAAAGCTGGCAAATCCAGGCAGAAGTTCAGTGCCAGTGACACAACCTTTATAAAAATGGATAAAGCAACTCTCCAGGAATGGAAAACAATAAAGCAAGGCCATTTGAAATCCTGGCCTCCAAGAACAACACAAATTTACACTGTAGGAGAAAAATAACAAACAGCATGGTGTCTGTTCTATGACATTATTCATTCATGCATTTCTCTTTAGGTTTATGAGAAGAAAACCTTTCTAATATTAATCAATCTAAAATAGTCATGGAAGATATTAAGCAGGGAATACAGAAGAAATTTGCAGAGAGTGACATAAGTATGAAACTTGCTGCGAGGGAGCAGCAGGGTGAAGAGTAGAGCTGCATTCCAGGAGAAAGGATTAGAGGACTCTTTGATAAGCAAGGACAGGAGATGGCTCGAGTAAACTATAAAGGAAACTTTTAGCTGAATGGCCTGTTCCTGTGCTGAACCTGCTGTGTAATTCTACGGAAGATGAGCTGATCTGCCCACAGTTTACACATTGACAGATGAGATGGGTGTGATAACGCAACAATTCCCTCACCTCAATAAACATGTGGCAGTTTAAATCACATCACAGCATACAAAACCTCAGAAGCTCAAAATTAACATTTAATGTACCCCCTTGACACCTTGCCAGTAAAAAGATATATTTACATTTTAAAACACCTGATTAATGTAAATCCCATTTGAATGTAAAAATATTCCCTCGTTCATGAGAAGGTCAGCGTCTGATATCACTGACATCTGATATCAATGTTGCTTGCTTGATCTACTCAGTGAGCAGACTTGTTGAAGAAATATTGGGCTTTGGAGGCCAAGAGAGCTGTAAATAATGAATAGAATCAGAATATAGGATATTTTTCAAAACAAGAAGAAATAAAAATAACTGCTCCAATCTCAGTGCAATAGAATCTTACCTTACGTTGACACCAACAATGCTCTTCACTCTCTGGGTCCTAGCTGCCGAAGTAATGGCCTCAGCTCTGACACTTTTAGCATCATTTCCTCTCTTGTCTTCGTGGTTATCACTTTATGATTTACCAATGCTGCCACTAGGCTTTAGTGCACAATACAGATAATCATTAGCTTCATTGGAATGAGAGGATTGTCCGATCAAGAGATTCCAGACAGTTTGGGTTTGCATTCTTCTGAGTTTAGGAGAATGAGGGGGGTCTTTATTCAAACATACAAGATCCTAAGGTGGTGGGGGGGGGGGCTTGACTGGGTAGATGTTGGGATGTTTTTACTAGAGGGAGAGTCATGAACAAGATGACGTAGCTACAAAATAAGGGTCTGGTCATTTAAAACTGAGATGCATAGAAATTTCTTCTCTGAGGTTACTGAATCTCTGAAATTCTCTGCCCGAGGGTGGTGGAGGCCAGATCATTAGGTATATTTGAGACAGATAAATATTTGAAAGTGAGGAATTAAGAGTTTGGTGGAAGTTGAGGAGTTGAAGCAGCATACATCAGATATGATCCTATTGAATGGCAGGGCAGGCTTGAGCGGCCTGGTGCCCACTCCTGCTCCTATTTTGTGTTCCTGTATTGAAGTTTTCTCTTTCATATGCATTAAGCTCCTTCTTAAACTCCTTTTCCTCATTAGCAACCCTCTGCCTTCAGTGATTCCATGAAGTGATTTACAAACTCGTGCTTACAGTGGTCATAGAAAAACCTTGGAAACTGCTAGGTTTACTTTCCAAAAATAAAATCAGGTATCAAAAACAGTGAGGAGTTTCATCACAAAAAGAGATCCACCACATGAGACAGAAACCAAGCAAATCCAGTGAATGAGAATTAGTGAGTGACGAGCAGAGAGAATGTGACATCTAGAGAGTCAAAGTCAGAGTCAGAGTAACACAGCACGGAAGCAGGCCCTTCGGCGCAACTCGCCCATGCCAACCAAGGTGCCCACCAAGCTAGTCCCATTTGCCCACATTTGGCTCATACCCCTCTAAACCCCTCCTACTCGTGCACTTATCCAAATGTCTTTTGAATGTTGTTATTGTACCTGCCTCGATCATTTTCTCTTGGCAGCTCATTCCATATAAGCACCACCCTCTGCTTGAAGAAGTTAAAGATCCAGCTAGCATGAGATGGAAGGACACAGAGGATGAGAGGAAGAACCAACGCCAGCGAGAGAAGCAAAGAGTTGCACACATTGTGAGCTAAGCATCTGGTACTATTACTGCTAGTCAATGAGACCCAACAAATGTAAAGGCACGATTCTCACTTGAAAGTAACTGGAATAAAAAAGCACTGAATTTAGAAAGCACCCAGACATAAAAATACCAACATTTTTTATTTCAAGTGTCTGGCCGTGATAAGCAGCATGAGCACACTCTACAGCAAGAAGCCCCATCACACTCAAACTAAAAATACAAAGCGCAACTAAACAGCAAAACAGTGTGTACCCATTTAAACACTTGGAACCAAATGGATCTGTCTCAATGCAACAAACAGTCTGCTGGAGGAATTCAGCAGGTCGAGCAGCATCTGTGGGAGGAAAGGAATTGTTGACGTTTCGGGTCGAAACCCTGCATCAGGGCTGGGTATTTGTCTCAATAGCACAGACGGATAGGTCCTAACTCCTGTATTAAGGAAGTCTCAAATTAAAGCAGAGAGATTCTGAACAGGATTTCCCAGATGAAGTATTATCTGAAAGTGCCATTGAAAAGGTGGTGAATGAAACAAATGCGGCATGCTGAAATTGCAAAGAACATTCTGTGATGAGACTCTCCTCAGGAAGAAATACATCCAATAAAATTTGGAGTGATTATCATTTACTAGTACAAATATTTTATCTGGTATACACTATTCTTCACAACAAGTTCTAAGGATGTTTAATGTGATGGACCCACATTTAGATAAATACAATAAATATCCCATAATTAGCTATCAGCCCATTCAGACATTCCGATGGTTCAGCATCTGGCTCACCAGGTAATGTTTGCCACACTTCCTTCTTACTTGCTGGGGTCCTGGTCCCCATACTCCTTTCAACACATCAGGGACCCAGTTCCCATGTTCTCTTTAAACTGACTTGGGCCCTATCTCCCGCACTCCCTGAAGTGCTTGCTTGCCTTCGTTAGTTGGGGTATTAAGCATAAATTCAAGTCACGTTGCAATTGTAGAAAACTCTAGTTAGGCCACATTTGGAGTACTGTGTACAGTTCTGGTCACCACGCTAGAGGAAGGATTTGGAAGCTTTGGATAGGGTGCAGGAGAGGTTCACCAGGACGATGCCTGGATTGGAGAATATTCATTATGAGGTTGGACAAACTTGGGTTGTTTTCTCCGAGACTGAGGGGGAGACCTGATAGATGTATATAAAATTACGAGCGGCATAGATAAGGTAGAGAGTCAGACTCTTTTTCCCAAGATGGAAATGTCAAATACTAAAGGGTGTTTAAAGTCAAAGAGGAAAGTTCAAAGGAGATGTGCGAGGCAAGTTTTCTCGTTACATAGAATGGTTGGTGCGTGAAATGCGCTGCTGGGAGAGGTGGTGGAAGCAGATATAATAATGACATTAAAGGGGCAATTAGTCAGACACGTCAACAGAAAAGGAATAGAGGGAGATGGGATTAGCTGGATTGGCACCATGGTCGGCACAGACATGGTGGGCTGAAGGGCCAGTTCTTGCACTGTACTGTTCTGTGTTCTATAAAACCTACTGGAAATTTATTATAAAACTGTGCAATACCTTAAAAAGAGACTGCAAGAAACTGCAGAGAGTTGTGGACACAGCTCAGCACATTACGGAAACCAGCCTCCCCTCCATGGACTCTGTCTACACTTCTTGCTGCCTCGGTAAAGCAGCCAACATAATCAAAGACCCCACCCACCCTGGACATTCTCTGTTCTCCCCCCTCCCATCAGGCAGAAGATACAAAAGCCTGGAAGCACGTACCACCAGGCTCAAGGACAGCTTCTATCCTGCTGTTATAAGACTATTGAACAGACCTTTTGTACAATAAGATGGACTCTTGACCTCACAATCTGCCGCATTATGGCCTTGTACCTTATTGTCTGCCTGCACTGCACTGTAATTGTAACACTTTATTCTGCATTCTGTTATTGATTTCCCTTGTACCACCTCAATGCACTGATGTGGTGAAATGATCTGTATGGATGGCATGCAAAACAAAGTTTTTCACTGTACCTCAGTACATGTGACAATAATAAACAAATCTACCAATTTAAAATGTTTTGGGGTATTAATATGAATAATATTCAATACTCTGGAAAATCTGCTAATCTGACACTAAAGTCCCAAACATGCTGGATTATTGGAGATTTACTGTAGTAGAGTATCTACGTACACCTGAGTGTTTTTCTTACATTTTTGTATGAAATATATCAGTGGTTTTAATGGAGAAATGAGAACTATCCTTAAAGGAGTTAGAAAACTCCCCAAAGTGCACGTTTACTTTGTGCCACAGATCAGTGACATTTCTACTTCATGTATTTGCGTTGTTGAAGGTGCTTCATCCATCCCTGTGGCTAAACCAAAGCAAGAAATTTAGGAGCACTCTTTCATTACCAAGAGCAACCAAGTAACTGCTATGTCCAAGTTCAAGAATTAATAACAACAAAATGTCATTTAAATTTCAATAAATATTCATCTCATCACTCAGATTTAACCTTTTGTATAGTTCTTTTTTCTTTGGAGGCAATCATCAATTTTTAACTAAAACTGAATTCCACATGCAGGAAGAAAAATTATTGTTGCTCTTAATCTCAGCATCCAGCATTACTTTTAAAGTTTATCTGTGTTCAGCACAGAAGTACACAACATCCAAATACATGCGTGTGATTGTTTTCTCTGGAGTGTCAGAGGCCGAGGGGCTGTACTGTGTTAGGTTGGAATTCTACCTAGCTCTAGGTCGCAGTTGATCAGCGAGAGATGCAAAGGCAGAGGTATCTAGGCCTTTCCAGGAAATAAAGAGGTATTCAGGGTGGGAGGGGAGTACAGCAAACAATGAAATGTGTGGGGAATCCATTGGTGGGGGGGGGGTGGGGGGTGGTGGGTGGGAGTGGCATTGCAGTAGCTGGAGAGCACTGCTCATCCATTTTCTCAACTCTAGGGAAAAAAGTTTATCATTGATATTTTAGGGATCAATATTCAGACTTTACACAATGTACTCCTCCATCTAATTGGCTGATCAATGAGGAGACTGATTAGTGACCAAGGGTTTTAATGGCTGTAGCAATGTATCAAGGTCGGCACATCAGCTAAGTGAGCAGTAATGCTGCTTTTAGGCTGTTGAAGTGCTGTCGTCTCTCAAAATCCCAATGTTTATGCAGGCAACAACAAAGATGCCTGCCTAATTGTCTATGACCATAAGATGGCCATACCCGCCACTGACCTTGGTGAGGGTCTGCCATGTAGCATGTGTATATTGGGAGCTAGTAGTATGTCCCCAAGTTCTGTCCAAAAGCAGCTGTTAAGTGCAGACATTTGAAAGGCTACAAAAGATCATTTGTTTTGGGATCCTATCTTTGCTCAGGACCGAACCAAGGGCAGGCATTTTGCAAACCTAAATTCTAACCAATAAATTATTCTTCCATCCACCCTATTCCTCACACCAACATTACTCTAACGTCAGCTTTGCCCATCGATGCAGCTTGACCTGCTGAGTGCTTCCAGCATTTTGTATTTTGTCTCAGACAACCTGTTTTGCGTTTTGTCTCAGACAACCAGTGCCCTAGTTTCTGCAGTTACCCATTCGAACTGGAAGTATGTAAATTTGTCACTGTCGGGGCTCTTTTTTTCCCCCAAAAGCACATGCATTAGGCCATGCCACCATATGCTCACATCAATACCCTGTAAAACATTGAAGTGGTGGCTAGTTTATGACATCTGCTTACTGCTTCATTCCACTTGCGTCAGGAACCAGGAGCCTAATCAATCTTTTCCAAACAATAGATGTTGATCATGTGGTTTAAAAGAGCAGAATTCATAGCACAAATCCCCATATTGATATTACTGAATTGTCCTATAAAACCTAATGGCTGCTGGGATAATGCATCAAGGTCCTCGGGTAGCATTCAGTGCATTTTGCTCGAACACCAACCAGCATCTGTGCACAAGGTTAACGCATCTGGGTGTCAGGGAGCTTTATTAAGATGATCCCAATGTTCTGTTAGAGCTCCAAGCAGCAGAAGCCTATTACTCACTGCTCCTTGGTTTCAACAGTGAGATTCATTAAGTTGATCAGCTCTCCCTAAACGGTGGCTCATTCCCACAGCTCTGACCTCAACATAGTAAGAGCTACACCAAACCAGACTGGCATCTCTGGTACATTCCTCAGACTCGGGGATCAAGACTTGGGGTTCTTAATGGCATCACCCAACTGGATTGCCTGAAGGTACCAAAAAAAAGGGCATGACTGCATGGGTTTCCTCCTGGTGCTCTGGTTTCCTCCCACATTCTAAAGACGTACGGGTTAGGAAGTTGTGGGCATGCTATGTTGGCGCCGGAAAAGTGGTGACACTTGCGGGCTGCCCCCAGAACATTCTACACAAAAGATGTATTTCACTGTGTGTTTCGATGTACATGTGACTAATAAAGAAATCTTATCTTAAAAAAGTCCTCACCCAACAGGTAAACAACTTGCTACTTAACTTCAACTAATAATATTTAGGAGAAATTGAGGCAACTAGTGTGGGGCCATTTAAGAGGAAGTCAAACATCTAAGAAAAAGAAGTGAAACGATTATGCTGACAAGGTTAACAATAGGTGCTGGAGCATAAGCACCGGCATAGACCAATGGGCCAAATGAGCTGCTTCCATGTATACCAATTTTTGACAGAGAAGCATCAACAAACCTTAAAGGTAACAGTGGGAAGAGAAGCCTGGTATCACAGCCAATTGTTATCAGTAGACAATCTTTGCGCCTGCTTCTAATAGTGACCTGCTGACAGGGACTCGATTCATACAACTTAACTTTTTTTGAACTGCGAAATGTGTTTCTTCAAGCTGAGTGTAATATTATGGAGGCTATGCTTACTAGGTGGTTTCAGATGCCATCAAGAGCCCAGCACAGTGTGATACCAGAGTCATCTGTAGGTCACGCCAGATTTCCAGAAAAGGCAAGTTGTACATGATCAATTCAACATCATACTATCCCTGAAAGACCCACTCAGGCTTAAAGTTCCAAGTGAAACTTCACCACTTACCAATCGACCCAAAAGTTTCCTCAATCAAAGAAACACCAAAAAGTTGCAGAGCAAAGTGTTTCAGTGTGAAACAAGCTGACTTTCAACCACTAGCACACAAGCACACATGAAGGCTGAGGGGAAGGGGGTCACGAAGGTGGGTGATGGGGGAGCTGGGGGGGGTGGGGGAGGTTGAGGTAAAGAGGACAGAAATGGGAGGAGCAGAGGATAAGGAGAGAGAAAGAAGGGAAGATGGAAAGAAGAGAAGAAACAACCACAATTACCCATAATTGGAAAACTCATGTGTTCATGCCGTTGAGTTGTAGACTACCCAGGCAGGTGGGAACGTCTCAGTTGAAGTGTCAGAGACCCTTCAAAGGTCTGGAACATTAACGTTCTTTCTCTTTCTAGAGGTATGACCTACTCTGCTGAGCATTTCCAGCATTTTCTGTTTTTATTTTAGATTTCCAGCTTCGTTTACCAGACTAATTCCTGGATGACAGTTCTAACAAATGAGGGGAAACTGGGTTGACTAGACCTGCATTCACTAGAAGAGAGGGAACTAACTGAAACATATGAAATTCTGATAGGGCTAGACAGAACGTATGCAGGAAGGACGTCTCTCTCGGCCAGGAGGGGTCTAGAACGAGGTGTCAAAATCTCAGGATACAGGGCAAGAGATGTAATCCTACAACCGGGAGAAACCTCATCACTCAGAGGGTAGCGAATCTGTGGAATTCTCTACCATAGGAAGCAGTGATAGGCAAGTCACTGAATATACTTTAATTAAGTTCCTCGACACAAAGCACTTCAAAAGGTATGGGGAGAGAGTGGGTAGAGAATCAGCCTTGATTGCATTGAATGGTATAGCAGGCTTGAAAGGACTGAACGGCCTACATCTGCCATCTATGTTTCCATAGTTCTCCCTTCAGTTCAAAAGCTTCTTTTCAAATGGGTCTTTGCATTTAAATGTTCAGGTTTCCTCTCCTTCCCCCTCTAGCTCACTGCAGAACTCTCCCACTGCTCTGTAAAGGCATTTTTGGATACTATAGAAAGTTGGAACATTTTTCATTTGATGGGTTATATTGTCTAAAATGTTTTATGGACAAGGGTGGGGCAGGGAATGAATTATGTGACATCTGCTTTTGGATCTGCATGCTGTCATAATTAAGGAATACAAAAATTTGCAGGATTCATTATCAACCTTCTGCAAGAAATCACTCTTGCACAACAGAAAATATAATTAAACATTTAGACTCCCTAGTTGAAAAACTACAGACCACAAGTTAGAATCAATGCGGATAGTCTGGGAATCCATTTTCAGGCTAAACTGGTGGTCACTGGTTACAGTAAACGCAATCAAACACCATTTCTAAAATTAGATCAATCAATGCGCCTCAAGAGTTTTCATCAATATTCCATCTTCTGTGCTGCAGGTCAACCAAATGATGCAGGAACAATTCCTTTATTTAGCATTATGACGAAGAAAAAGGTACGCTGCTTCAGCAGTGATAACTCAGCTTCTGTTACAATGAACCCCCAACAGTAGACATCATCATTCCCTCTCCCCAAAATGTTACATAACACTGTTAATGAGGTGTATTGGTTAACTGAGAAGATTTCCATCTTTACAATGCAAGGTACTCATTCAGCCCTTCAGCAACCAACTGCTAAATGAGTTCCAGGACTGAAGTGGAAATCCTCAGTCAGGTGCCCAGGGCAAAAGCAGATGTTTTATTAGGCAGCAATAAACATACATATCATATTAGCTTGCCACAGCAGGAATCTGAAGCAGAATACATTTCAATGCCCAAGCATCACTATTAACATCGCTCCACCAATAATTAATTCTTCCTTCATCTTTCCAAATTCTATACAATTTGTCTGTTACAAATGTCATCATCCCTTCTGAAACATACTGACTCACCTATTGTAGCCGCCTTCCACCAGTTCCTTGTCCAAGCAGCCACCATCTGTGCATGACCCTAGACAAGCTGTTCAACTAATGGTTGCTTACAACACCCAATTTCCCCAGAGGACAGGATTCACGGGCTTTCACTTTCTCTACCTGCCCTGCACTTTCTCTGTTAACTGTAACACCATATTCTGCGTTCTGTGTTTTTTTCCCCTTCTGTACTACTGCAATGTACTTGTGTATGGAATGATCTGTATGGATGGATAGGCATCAACTGGCTGACCTTTCCTTCGTTGGCTCAGGAGAGCTGAGGCCTATTGTAACAAAGAAAATAATAGAAACTTTCAGCAGGTCAGGCAACATCTGTTGAGGGAGAAAGAGAGTCAATTTGAGGCCTATTGTGCTTACTTACTGCCAATGTGGTTGAGATTAGCTGAAATAACTCAAGAGCTGTGATCTTAACTGGGACTACCTTGTTTGTATGGTTCAGCTACATTATCGTCCTGTCAGTAAAGCATCCAATACGAGCACCTCAGAATCAGATTTATTATCACTGACTTATATATTGTGAAGTTTGCTGTTCTGCTGCAGCAGTACAGTGTAAAGATATAAAATTACTGTAAATTACAAAACTAAATAAATTACAAAATAGAAGGAATAACGAGGTTGTGTTCATGGACCGTTCAGAAATCTGACAGCGGAAGGGAAGCAGCTGTCCCTGAATCATTGAGTGTGGGTCTTCAGGCTCCTGTACCTCCTCCCCGATGGTAGTAAATTCTTTCAACTGTTGATACTATTCAACTTTTTTAAATCTTCTGGCAAAGATAAACAGCTACAGATTAAACACCCTGCCTCTTGAAAATAACTTAACAAGTCATTTGGGATATTAGTCAGATAGATGCTCCAACCCTTACCATCTGCATTCCATACACAGCCACCTCACTAGGAACAAGACCCATATACCATGCAGTATTTAGTCACCTCATGATCAGTCCATGCTGTTCAGGTAGCCATAAAGTGGTTATTAATGCGCGAGGTCTTGGTGGTGGGGGGAATGATTGTGCAAGATCAATTATGCTGAAGGCTTGCTAATTTTGCAGACAAGGTCTCGCCTCCTACAGACAAAGTTTGTGTTAAACAACCTTAAGTGCAAACTAACTATCTGCCTTTCCGAGTCCTAAACACAGGGTAACACTACTGAAAGTTTTAAATTGCTATTCGTCAGAAATCAGGATCTACCTATGTAAATACTGCTCACTGATGCTTCATAATACAACATCGCAACATTTCCAAGGTTATTGCACAAAACTTGACCACAGCATACGTACAGGGTGCTTTTGGAAAATGAGTTTCATGGCTCATAAATTACACTGCAGAATATTTAAAATCTTCTTTCTTTGATGTAATATTTTGCTGTTACATTCTATAACAACCAAGATTCATTAAACACTTCCACCTGGCGTCAGTTGCCCGAGTGCATTTTTATCTCTGTAACATAACTGCTTATTGCATTAAGTTAGTTTTATTTGTCCATTTCTGATTCCATTAGGAATGGCGAATCAGGACTATCTACAGAACCTGAAATTGCCAGCCAGTTACAGATGAGGGACATCATTTGGCTCACATTAGCTCAGCCACCTGAAAGATGCATCTCCACCTTCCCCCTCCCCATACCCCTCCTGGCTCCACCTTCCTTTTTTTTGTCCGCCTCCATCTATCATCCCCCTTCCTCTGTCTCCCAACTCCACTCCTCAGCCCACCTCTACCTGGCTCGCTCTCCCCGTCATCTTTCAACCCCACACCCTCGCCCCATCCGCCAATCACCTCTGGCCTCTATCTCAGCACTTCCCCTCTCCTCTTTACACTCACCATCTACCCTCTCTACTCCGAGTCCTGATGCAGGGTTTCAACTTGAAACGTCGACAATTCCTTCCCCATCCACAGATGCTGCTCAACCCTCTGCGATCCTCCAGCAGATTGTTTGCTGCTCCAGATTCCAACACCTGCAGTCTCTTGTACCTACAGACATTCCTTTGTAGCATAGAAGGTTATGTTAATGGAGTCAAAAACATAGTTGGGAAGAGGTTTGTGTGGAACACAAACAACAACAGAGCAGCTGGGATAAGAAACCTCTTCTGATCCATGCAATGTATATACTTCTCGCTCCTACTTACAGGGATTCATTGGCATTACTCTGATTGAGAACTCCGTTCCAGGTTTTCCCATTGACTGTTCCTAGTTATAGTCCTATAATACACCCATATTTCAGATCATCATTTGTTCAGAACTTCAAATCCCTTGTTTTGTGGTTTGAATTGATTGAAATTTCTCCATTGTTAACACATCAACAATCTCATCATTGTCAGTTCAATCAGTACGTCTGATTGTTGCAAAGGTTGGAAGATGTGCTGTGCTGTTCTATGTTCTATTTCACAGACAGTATGGCAGTATAAACACCAGATACATGCCGGGCATGTGTGGTCAGTTGCTGGTTATCCCTTTGTGTGCACCTTTCAAAGTACCTGACACTTCTAATTCATGTGTTGGTGAAAAGCTGTCATTTGCTGGAAGATTGGCCTTGATTTGGCTAAAATAACAACTGTTGCTGGCCCTTTGAAGGGCCACTTTGATGGGATGGATGTGTCTAGTTTTTTCAGCCAGACCAAGCTGTGTGCTTTACAACGTGAGCAAATGTATTTTGTCACCAAGCTAGTCATTATATTCCAATGGTGAGTTCCATCATCTGCCTTCACCAAGAGGTGGCTCCTGACATGTGGGAAGTGGCCATGTTTCTCAGACTCTTACAGTAAATAAACCTTTACCTGTGATAGGGCAGTGATGTACAGCAGAGCTATATCTTACAGATGCTGAGTGTAAGTGCCATCCAGTCAACGATGACTCAGAGTTCAGCCTCTGAACATCTACATATGCAAGCACTGTATTCTATAGCTCAACTGCTGAGGTTGTAGCGACCTTCCTTCTGGAATGTGGCACCAGAAGTTAAGTTAGTGTTGATTGTACTTCCTGAGCAGTGTTAGGCATCTTTGTGTGGGGTGCTTTACAAATGTGTGTTATTGCATCTTGCAGCTCCATATCTTCCAGTGACTCTACCTGGAGTGCATCTATTTCTTCATGATGCCTCTGTAAGAAATGTGCAGCTGTAATCTAACGGTAACCCCAGCTATAGGAAGGATTTCTCTGAGTTGGAGAGGGTGCAGTAAAGATTCACAGGGACATTATTGGGACTGGAGAGCTTGACTTACAAGGAGAGGCTGGATAGGCTGGGACTTAATTCCCTGGAGGGTGGGAGGCTGAGGGGTGACCTTATAGAGGTTTATGAAATCATGAGGGGTGTAGATAGGATAGGGGAGTCTAAAACTAGAGGACATAGGTTTAAGGTGGGGGTGGGGGGACTTAAAGGGGCCTGAGGAGCAACTTTTTCCCCACATAGAGGGTGGTGGGAATGTGGAATGAGCTGTCAGAGGAAGCTGTAGAGGAGAGTACAATGTCTGAAGGACACTTGGACAGGTACATGGATAGGAAAGGTTTGGAGGGATATGAGCCAAATGCAGGCAAATGGGACTAGCTCAGGTAGACAACTTGGTTGGCACAGACGAGTTGGGCCTACACCTAGGGGTAGTTTACAGTAGCCAACTAACCTAACAACCAGCAAGTCTTTGGGACGTGGGAGGAATCTGAAGAAGCCAGGAAAAACCCACGCCCAGTGAAGAGCCACGACTCTAAATGGGCAGAATCTACGAGATTCAGGGAGCAGCTTTTTGGTTACTTGGAGGAAGTGGCTGAGGCGGGCTGTAGGTACAGTCAGATGTGTCTCCTTTCTTGTAGTCATAATTACAGTATCTTTGGCACATCATTCACTTTCCAGATATGGACAATGAGATTGACAGTGAAATCACATTTGGCAATTCTAGAACATAGAACAGTACAGCACAGGAACAGGCTCTTCAGCCCACAATGTTGTACCGAACTAACTAAATTAGTAATCAAATGCTCAACTAAACTAATCCCTTCTGCCTACACAATGTCCATATCCTTCCATTTCCTGCACATTCATGTGTCTATCTAAGAGCCTCTTGAACACCTCTATCATATCTGCCTCCACCGCCTCCCCAGGCAGCGCATTCCAGGCACCCGCCACTCCCTGTGTAAAAACTTGCTCCGCACATCTCCTTTGAACTTACCCCCTCTTACCTTAAATGCATGACCTCGGGTATTAGACATTTCAACCCTGGGACAAAGATACAGGCTGTCTACTCTATGCCCCTTATAATCTTATAAACCTCTATCAGGTCTCCCCTCAGCCTCCACCGCTCCAGAGAAAACAACCCAAGTTTGTCCAACCTCTCCTTATATCACCTGCCCTCTAATCCAGGCAGCATCCTGATAAACCTCTTCTGCACCCTCTCCAAAGCCTCCACATCCTTCCTACATCGGGGTGACCAGAACTGAATGCAATACTCCAGATGCGGCCTAACTAGAGCTTTATAAAGGTGCAGCATAACCTCCGGACTCTTAACTCAGGTTCCTCAACTAATAAAGGCAAACATGCCATAAGCCTTCTCTATCACCCTCTCAACCTGTGTAGCCACTTTCAGAGAGCTATGGACTTGGACCCCAAGATCCCTCTGCACATCAGCACTGTTAAGGGTTTGCCATTAATAATGTACTGTCCCTTTGCATTTGATCTCCCAAAGTGCAACACTTCAGATTTCGCCGGATTAAACTCCAACTGCTATTCCTCCACCCACAACTGCAACTGATCTATATCCCGCTGTATCCTTTGCCAGTCCTCTATGCTATCCACAACACCCCCAATCTTCGTATCATCTGCAAACACACTAACCCACCCATGTACGTTTTCATCCAGGTCACTTACATACATCACAAACAGCAGAGGTCTCAGTACAGATCCCTGCAGAACACCACTAGTCACAGACCTGCAGCCAGAATAAGTCCCATCGACCACTACCCTCTGCCTTCTATGGGCAAGCCAATTCTCAATCCAAAACGGCCAATTCACTGTGGATCCCGTGCATCTTAATCTTCTGGATGAGCTTCCCAAGAGGGACCTTGTCAAATGCCTTACTAAAATCCATGTAGACAACATCCACAGCTCTACCTTCATCAATCACCCTTGTCACCTCCTCAAAAAATCTATTAAGAGTTTTTTTTGAGAAGTAGAGTGGAAAAGGGCAAACCAGTTGACACGGTTCAGTAAGCCTTTGATCACATGCCCCTCATGAGATGCTGAACCAAAATTAGTGTATAGTATTGGGGGTATTGGAGGTAAAATACTGACATGGATTGAGGATTGGTTAGCAGAAAGACTACAGATTCGGTAATAAAAAGGGTCATTTTCAGGTAGGGAGGCCATGACTAATGGATCAGTACCAGGGCCCCGGCTGTTCACAGTGCACATCAATGACCTGGATGAGGGAGTATGACATATTGCTCATTACACAAAGCTGGGTGTCAGAATGCATTAGGACTTCAAGGGGATACTGACAGGTTATGTGAATGAGCAAGGACATGGTAGTTGAACATAATGTGAAACAATATAAAATCATCCACTTTGATAAGGAAAAACAGGAACATGGGGTTTTTTTTGGACACCATTCACCGTCCTCTCTGCAACATTTGCGTTGCCCAAATTCTCTTGCTCCCTAACCTTTTGCAGACATCCTCTCAACTCCTCCCCCTTCTCTGTAACTTGAAACTTGCTTGTTTTCTCACATTTCCAGCTCTTATGAGAGGGCATGTATAAGACCTTAACTCTGTAACTCATTTTCTGCCTTTGTTTCAAGGACCTTGACAGGGTGGATGCAGAGTTAATGTTTCCCCTGGCTAAGGGTGCCGAATCAGAGATCACAGTCTCAAAATAAAGTGCCAGCCATTCAAGACAGAGATGAGAAAAACAGCTCCTTCACCCAGAGGGTAGTGAATCTTTGGAATCCCCAGAGGGCTGTGGAGACTCATTTTAACTTCAAACAGGGAGTGATAGATTTTTAGATATTAAGGGAATTAACTGCTATGGGATTAATACAGGAAAATAACAATGAGGTAAAAAAAATCAGGTATGATTTTATTGAATAGCCTAGCAGACACGAGGGGCTGAATGGCCTACTTTTGCTTTTATTTGTTAGGGTTTTATTTCAAGGAACCTCGAGGTGAGCTCGACAGTAAATCAACTTCTAATTTTTAAATTATAAACTTATAGTTTAAAATAGCGTTAACAGGGACACCTGGTATGTCGATGAAGATTGCTAATTCAGCAGTGAAATAGCTAAAAATCAATGTGACTGGATACCAAAGTAACCCATGAACGTTCAGCACCGGTTGTATGTCTGTCAGACCATTTCAAATTAGGCTCAGGTTGTACCCTCTCAATGCCGAATCCAGAAGGTTAAAATAACAGTCACCAAACTACTTTTTATTTCAAAAAGCAAGTTATGAAGTCAATTCAAATTCTTTAACTGGATCACAGGTTCAAATAAGATTTACTTTAAGAGGTGATTTGTTGCATCAACTTCCAGCGCAATGCTAATTAAAGGCACTACTTTATGTTTCTGGAGTTGTGTTTCCAAATGCGAATGAAACACTTTCTTATTTCTGCAAAGCTTAACATTTCTTTGGTTTGATCTCCAGTTTGTGCATTCAGGACAACATTAGGAACACTGTAATTGACCTCAGCTCTCTTCCCAAAGTCAGGAAGTGTCATGTTAGGGTTCCTGTTCCTCTATCCTGTGGGAGGCAATCTGTTGTATCTCAGCCAGAAGGTTGGAAATTCAAATTCCACTCACGAGAATCATGCATAAAATCTAATCTGACGTTTTTGTTGCAGCACTGGGGGAGTGCTCCAACACAGATGTAACCTTTCTGATAAACTACTCTCGCAAGTGACTCTAAACAAGACCCAAAGCACTAATTGGAAAAGAACAGCAAAGCTTGCAATGCACTCAATCATTGGAAAGAGCTGACGGAACAAACCTTACATGGGTCCTGCCACCCGGTCAGACAGGCACAGGGTGCTTCACCTCTCAGTCTGAATTCCACTGCCATCCAATTTGGGATTTCTTCCAGCTGGACTGAACTCCCCTATCAGTACCTAGGTCACTGGCATCCAAGAGTTGGAAAATACAGAATTTTTATCCTTCTTTGTGCCACGTATTCTTCTTCCATTTGCTGGATCTCCCTGTGCCTCCATACCCTGACTATTGGTCTCAGCTATGGCTTGGTGGCAGCACTTTCACAGGGCTCTCCCTACTGTCCTAGCCAGAATTAATCCTTCAACCAATATTACTGAAACAGATGATCTGCTCATTGCCACATCACCATTTGTGAGAGCTTGCTGCGTGCAGATAGTTGTACCTACAGTCTAATTGTACCTACAATTACAGTGCCTGTGATGCTGCTGCAAGTAAGTTTTTCATTGCACTTGCGCATATGACAATAAACTTGACTTTGACATGACAACAGAGAATATCCTTCATCAACTGAAAAGCACCTTGGCACATCCCAAAGTTATCAGTACTCCTTTCATTGCAATAATATTGATCCTGAGCCAACAGCACAATAAATGTGAATCAGCCAATCCGTACCCCAGCTCTGGCAGAGGAGTGCTGGTTGCCCATCTAGCATACCCCCTCCACAACCCCTCCTCACCCCCCAGGATTAAATTGGAAACTAAGATGCAACAGAAAATGCCGGAAATTCTTAGCAGGTCAGTCAGCATCTGTAGTGGGAGGAACAAAGTCAGTTTCAGGTCAACGAATCTTTAGGATTCCTGCGGCTGCAGCATTTTGGTTTAAGACTGGGAACTTGTTGAATGGAGGGAGAAAATGAAATTGCACTCACATCCCACAAGTTCCCCCATGTGACAACTCACTTCCTGCATCTGGAATTAATATATCATTCACGCCACAGTGCTAGATCGTACCCACTGGAAGTGTTTAAACCACAATATGCCTTGTAAGGAGCCTCATTTCCCTCTCACTCTATTACCCAAATTGATACCATATTTTGCCTTTATTGTTTTTACAGTGACTGCAGGCTCATCCTGTAATTCAAGAAAAACAGAATTATTGAAGTCTATACTAAATTTTATGCTCTTGCTTTACATGGATAAAGGGGACATCTCTGTGAAATACTTCTTAATGGTTAGTCAAGGAACCAAACCTTAGCACTTGGAATATTTAACATCACCTGTTAAGAAGGAAGTTAGAGAGCATCACGACAGCTGCACAGACAGAAACCATTACATTAATGCCTTTAGCATATAGAGACCACAACATTCCAAAGAGCGATTCTTCACAATTAGAGAGAAGCAAAGACGTCCCTGCCCTCGATGCTCCCTTCCCTACTGTACATTCATCATTTTAATGAGTTGCCTCCCTCCATATCACCTCTGGCTCTGGCACCCAGATATCACAACTGCTTCAACACTCCAGTACATCACACCGTCTGAAAAAACAGCTGGTGTTACTGAAGAGGAGTTGAATTTCCTCACAGATGCTGGCACTTCACCACACAGCTGTGACCTCGCCAGCCAGCGCTTAGAAGCACACATGCACAACACCATTGGGCATCTCCCATCTACTGAAGACTGCCATTTCATTCACCACTGTTGCACCAATGATTCCTGAGAGTAGAGCATGTGCTGCCAGGTTTACTGACAAGGACCTCAGGAGGCTCAAAAGGATCACTTACAGGAGGGATGTCCTGCGCAAAAGGGGACCATACAGACTTTCCAGGGCTAACTGCAGGTCTTACTCTTATGGAGAACGGTATTGGTTTATTATTGTCACATGTACTGATATACAGTAAAAACTTCTGTGTGCCATCCAGAGAGGCCATTCCATACATGTACATCAAGGTAATAAAAAATGAAAACTGAACAGAATATAGTGTTACAGTTACAGAGAAAGTGCAGTGCAGGCAGACAAATAAGATAAGGTCTCTTTATTAGTCACATGTACATCAAAACACACAGTGAAATGCATCTTCTTGCGTGGTGTTCTGGGGTCAGCCCACAAGTGTCGCCACGCTTCCGGCACCAACATAGCATGCCCACAACTTCCTAACCCGTACGTCTTTAGAATGTGGGAGGAAACCGGAGCACTTGGAGGAAACCCACGCAGACACAGGGAGAACGTACAAACCCCTTACGGACAGTGGCTGGATTTGAACCCGGGTCGCTGGCACTATAAAGCGTTATGCTAACCGCTACACTACTGTGCTTGCAAAAAATAAAGTGCAAGGGCCACAATGACGTGGATTGGGAGATCAAGAATTCATCTTTTAGCGTATGAGAGGTCCATTCAAGAGTCTGATAATAGCGGATAGAAGCTGTCTTCGAGCCTGGTGGTACGTGCTCTCAAGTTTTTGAATCAATGGGCAGGGGTAGAAGAGAGAATGACCGGGGGTAGGAGGGGGTCTTTGATTACGTTGGCAGCTTTCCCAAGGCAGCAGAAGTGTCATAGAACACTACAGCACAGTACAGGCCCTTCGGCCCACAATGTTGTGCCAACATTTTATCCTGCTCTAAGATCTATCTAACCCTTCCCTCCCACATAGACACATGAATGATAGCAAAATAGGGGGCTAAGAATCTAACTTGGCAAAGCATGTTGGAAGTGTTTCCCCTTGAAGTACCCCTGGAAAGTTCTCTAGTCACACCATCAGGCATTGGAAGTGGACAGGTTGAAAGCTCAGCTACATAACTGAAGGAGAGGAACTTAGAACGTAGAACAGTACAGCACAGGAACAGGCCCTTCAGCCCGCCATGTCCATGCCGATCATGATGACAATTTAACTGCACATCTGCCTGCACACGCTCCATATCTCTTCATTCTCACCCTGTTCATGTGTCATTCTAAATGCCTCTTTAACGTTGCTACCATATCTGCCTCCACCACCTCGTTCCAGGCACCCACCACTCTCTGTGTAAAAAAAAAACTTGCCTCATAGATCTCCTTTAAACTTTCCCCCACTCAGTTTAAAGCTGTGGCCTCTAGCATTTGACATTTCCACCCCGGGAAAAAGACTCTGTCTGCCCTATCTCTGCCTCTCAAAATGTTATATATTTCTATCAGGTCGCCCCTCAGTCTCCGACGCTTCAGAGAAAACAATCCAAGTTCGTCCAAACTCTCTTTATAGCTAATACTCTAATCCAGACAGCATCCTGGTGAACCTCTCCTGCACCCTTTCCAAAGCCTCCACATCCTTCCTCTAATGGGGTGAGCAGAACTGCATCAATGGAGGAGAGGCTGGTTTGCATGATGCCAGCAAGAGTTCTGCTAGAGTTGTTGGCCAGTGTGGCAAAACAACCAATTGTAGTCATTGTGCGTCTTCATAACTGAAGATTTAATTACATCTGTTGTCTTACCTTCACCTCCATTCACACTCTGCTATATCACACTCCCTATAATACACTCATACAAGTGCTGTCTACTTGCTCTCCTCATAGAAATATTGAAAATAGGAGAAGTAGGAATTAAAATAGGTGGTACAATGGACAATGAAGGAGGTAATCAAAAATTACAGGGGAATCTTGATCAGCTGGGTAAGTGAGCTGAAGAGTGCAAATGGAGTTTAATTCATTTAAGTGTGAGGTGTTGCATTTTCCATGCCCTTTAATATGATTACTTAATAATTATCACAGTTGACCATCCATCTCAATATCATATTCCTGCTCTCTCCCAATACCCCACGTTGCCTTTTGCACCTATCCCTTTCAATGACCTAACTTCCACAGCCCTCTGTGGTAGCAAATTCCACAGGTTCACCTCCCTATAGACTAAATTTCACATGATCTTGTTCCTAAATCTCTTCTCTTGTAACCTGAGACCATGACCCCTCGATCTAGACACCCTAACCAGAGGAACATCCTCCGCGCATACAGTCTGTTTTGCCCCATTAGAATTTTGTCAATTTTAGTTTTCCTCTCATTCTTCTAAAGTCTAGCAAATACAAATCCATTGACCTAACCTCTCCTCATTGTGCATACCCACCATCTCAGGAATCAGTCCGGTAAACCTTTGTTACACTCCCTCTATAGCAAGTACAGTGAGATTTCCTTTATCCAGTATTTATGATATGGAATTCTTATGCAACTGGCAAAAACTTCTACAAATATTAAATAACTTCATAAATTTTTCAAAAACATAAATTTGTATTTCCTGTGCCAGGTTCCAATGCAATTTTGTTGACGCACTGTCTCCCATCAGTGGGCCGCGCAGCAGCCTGCCCTCAGTTCACCCCATGTGTTTACAAGTGGCCGTCGTGCTCCAGACACTGTGCTGTATTTCTCCCATCATCTACTATGCTGGATAAGAATACTCCCAGCAAAGGTATGAAGGAGGAACAGTGTTGTTCTAACATTAAAACAGAAAATGGAAATAAGTAAGGCTGGAAAAAGCTGAAAATCATAATGTTCATTCGAAAGAATTCAACATTGGCTCTTCAACGATTTATGAGATTAACCCTAATCAACACTATAACCACTCTTGATCACTTTCCACTAAAATGGACCTTGTTTTTTTCCTAATT